>NC_044036.1:101404326-101717420 GCF_901765095.1 Microcaecilia unicolor | reverse complement strand
GTGCAGAAACTGGCTATTACAGAACTGTGTAGGGGTTTATATGTGTGAAATTAGACACACTGAAAGACAGTGCTGTGGGCGGGGGAGGGGAGGAGAGAGACTTGCAATGTACACAAATACATTTACACTTTCTTCAGAGCAGGTATACATTTGTGTGAAATTTATATGCTACCTGGGGACATCTTAGAAACCTAATTATGATATGTAGGTACATATAGAGGGGCATTTTCGAAAGAAACGTCTAAATCAGAATTTGGACGTTTTACAAAGACGTCCAAATGCCGAACAGGAAAGAAGGTCATTTTCGAAAAAGATGGACGTCTATCTTTTGTGTCCTGTGATTTGGACGTCCTTTTTTTGGTCCATTTTCGAATAAAAAGACGTTCAAATGCAAGATGTCCAAAACAGAGGAGGAGTGGCTTAATGGTTAGTGCTGCGGGCTTTGATCCTGGCAACATGGGTTCAATTCCCACTGCTGCTCCTTGTCCCTTTTAAGAGATTGTAAACATTTAAAAAACTGGTGTCACAAATCTCAGTTTCTGACATGACTTACTTAGGGTTTCCTTTACAAAACCGCGCGGCAAATGAGAGGAAGCCCATAGGAATTGAATGGGCTTCCTCTCATTTGCCGCACCGGAAATTGGTAGCGTGGATTTATAAAAAAGGCCCTTACTTGTTGCTGATGTCATCCGTGATATATCTTTGTGGGTTGATAAATAAACAAAATGTTGTCAAAAGGAAATAGTTGATGGAGGAAGTGATGTCACCGAGAGAAATGGCAGCAAGCGCAGAGCTCCGGTCGACCCTAAGCAAAAATTAGCACCATAGGGACTATTTTAGTGTGACACTATCAGCCCTAGGATAGACCTCAGTGCCGATCTTCTGTGACCTCACAGGCGGCGGTGCAATCTCTTGCTAGGTTTGCATACTCAGGCCCAGCTGCGCCGGCCACGCAAGCTAACAAGGGAGCCCCAGAGGGTCAAGCTCCAGACCTACAGCAACAGCATGCCTCACAGTGTTCACTGCCGCTCTTTACATCCGTGGAATCGCCGGAGCAGGTGAGCGAACCTCTACAGGAGATTAGAACATGGATACTGGATGGACCGTGCAGGTCTTTTTCTGCCGTCATCTACTATGTTACTATGTTACTTGAAGGTAGTCCGCACCGAACTCAACACGCTAGGAGCTGATCTCCGCGGGGAAATTAGTGCACTGGGTCAACGCGTGACAAAGAATGAAGAACGTATTGAGGAACAGATGGGCATGTTTTAAACTTTAAATGCACAGGCTACAGAGGATAGACAGGTATTTCAACAGCTTTGGGACAAAATAAAAGACCTTGAAAATCGAACCTGACGTCACAACATAAGATTCCGAGGTTTACCGGACACCCCACTCTATGCGAACTGCGAGTTGATGGTACAGCAAATGGTGAGTGTACTTTTAAAGGAGATACAAATTGAGAAGGACCCTGCCGAGATTCAGGTAGACAGGGCTCACCGCTCTCTAGGAGCACCCAGAAATAACCAACCACGTGATCTGATTGCATGTTTGTCTGACTTTAAAATAAAAGAAAAAATAATACATGCCTTACGAGCATCACCGGACTTCAAGTGGAACACGTATCATATCGAGGTTTACCAAGATCTGGGCCTTTCTAATCTGCGACACCGGGCGGAGCTTAGGCCATTAACACAATTTCTTCGCTATCAAAATATTCAATATAAATGCAGCTATCCGTTTGCACTACGTTTTTACAAGGATGGCAAGCTGCATCAGATTTGCAGGGCGTCGGAGGCAACAAAGATGTTCCCTGATACTGATCTGAACAAGTTAACAACTACAACGCAAAAGATGGCGACCTCACTCCCGGAAAAACGACAATAGCAAAGGGTGACCTCGGGCAAAGGGCACCCTCAATGCCCATGAGGAGGGCAGGCCCTGCTACAGTGCCCTGATTTGCGCAGCTGAGGATCAAGAATGACTGAGGTTACCCTTGCAAAAGGCTAGATCTATATGATCTCCATGTCTGTAAGATTGAAAAATGCTGTTGAATATATGGTAATGGGGGCAGGGAATTGTTAAAATCTGCTATGTTAAGGCTACTGATAGGCTCAAGTTTAGCCGCGTATGGTTTATGGGCTTTATGGTTAATTTATATATGCATATTTGTTTACTTATTGTTTTGGTATTCCTGACCTAGGACTTGGGGTCGGATCACATCCTCTGGAAACACCCTACCTTAAAACGGAGGGTGATGTTAGATTGTGGAGGGGGGAGGGGTAAGGAGGGATGAATTAGTGTTGGAAGCCCTCTCAGAGGACATTTGGCCTCCTGAAACTGGGAGAAAGGGGGATTTCTGGTTCAGAGATAAATTAGAATAATTACTTAGATATCATGGGCACTTTGACTATTTTCACTCTTAATGCCAACGGGCTAAATTCTTCCGTGAAGAGACAGCTCCTGTTTAAAGAAATGCTTCGCTTGGGGGCGGATGTGACTTTCGTCCAGGAGACCCATTTGCTACCAACCCATGAACAATTTTGTAACCATGGTCAATTTAAAGATCTATATTTCGCCTCCAGCCAAACTGATAAAAAGAAAAAGGGAGTGTTGATAGCACTATCACGTAAACACCCGTGGCAGGTAAAACAGGTTGTACGGGACCGGGGTGGAAGATATGTATTGCTGATTGTGCAAGTAGGAGCAGAAATTCTATCTCTATTAAATATATATACCCCTAATGAAAGCCAGGTATCATTTTTTGATGAGCTGTCAGTGGTCCTCTCCCGCTACCTTGAGGGTATGCTACTAGTGGGGGGAGATTTTAACCTAACTCTGCACCCCCCCCCCCCCCTTGGACAACTGAGCTGCAAGAGTTCAGTATGCTCGATCAGACCGTGCCAAACTACATAGGTTTATGGGTGCATGGCAGTTGCTCAACCTTTGGAGGAATTTTAATCCTCTTTCTCGCAGCTATACATACTACTCCACGGTGCATGACTCTCACGGATAGACCTTTGGCTAGGGGATCATACTCTTGCATCCAGAGTACACACTGTGCAAATACATTCCAGAACTTGGTCAGATCATGCCCCTCTTACTGTAAAGATAATATGTAACATTACAATGCCCCCACCTCCACAATGGCGCTTGGATGATAGTCTATTGGCAGATCCAAATATAGTTTCGCGAATAGAAAAAGACATAAAGGAATACATAATGATTAATGACAATGGTGAGGTGGGGGATGGAGTATTATGAGAAGGCCTTAAAGCAGTAATTTGGGGACAGATCATTTCACTACACACACACATACGACGACAGAAGGTGGCCCAATCAAAACACACACAGAACTCGAAAATCTCCAAACACAGATAGCATGGGCGACGCTCCCGCCCGGGGTAACCTCTCGCATGCACCAGATACAAATGGAGCTCAAAGAGGTCCAACTGGCGGAAGTGGCGGAACATCTACAACGGGTCCAACAAACGTATTTTGAATTTTGCATTAAGGCCTCCCGATTACTAGCATATAAATTGAAAAAAGCTCTATGCAAAACTGTATACATGCAGTAGAAGAGAGGGCAGGACAACACCTGACAAGCACGAAAGATATCAGCTTAGCTTTTTTAAACTTTTATAAATGTCTGTACCAGGAGGATATAGCACCCAGGGCCCATGAGATACAGGAATACCTAGCCACAGTAGATCTTCCCAGGATCTCCCCAGCCCAAAGCGACTCATTATCCACACCTATCACTCTAGAGGAGGTGACTTGGGCCATAAAGGATTTGCCCAACGGAAAGGCCCTGGGGCCGGATGGCTTTACAAATAAATTTTACAAATGCTTTGGGAAGCTCTTGGCGCCACTATTGACACGCGTTCTTAATTCTCTAGAAACACAGACAGAACTGCCCCACTCCTGGCGATTGGCAAATATCATTGTTCTCCTAAAAACGGGAAAGGATCCTTTACGGTGTGGGTTGTATCGCCTGATATCGCTATTGAACTCAGACTATAAAATATTTACCAAGATTTTGGCCAAGCGTCTACAAAGATTGATGCCCGGCTTGGTCCATGTGGACCAGACAGGCTTTATAGAGGGTCGGCAAACATTTGACAACAGACGGGGTTGTTCATCTAATACATGAAGCAAACACTACACATCAGCCCACCTTAATGCTGTCCCTAAACGCAGAGAAGGTGTTTGATTGGGTCCATTGGCCTTATATGTTTTGGGTTTTGGAAAACATGGGCTTAACGGGACGTTTTATTAATGAGGCTCGATCGGACGCCTTTAGGCTGGGGAGGGGGAAGCGCCAGGGGTGCGCTCTGTCCCCACTGCTATTTGCGCTCACCATTGAACCACTGGCCCAAGTATTTACAGCTCATTCGTCTATACAGGGCATTTGCATAGGGCCAGGAGAACATAAGATTGTTATTCGCAGATGAAATCTTATTGACACTGACCAACCCTCAGAACTCAGTACAGAGGGTGATGCAGAGTCTTCAACAGTTTGGGTCTATATCAGGACTACAGATCAATATGACCAAGTCTGAAATCATGGGTCTAAATCTGCCTCCTGAGATGACACTAAGCTTACAACAACGATTTCCTTTTTGATGGACCACACGCTCTCTTTGATATTTGGGAGTCAACTTGACACCCACACTACAGGGCTTGTTTAGGGCAAACTTTCCCTCGAAACTACGGGAACTATTTCAGGAATTAGATCGTTGGGAAGGGTTGGAACTTTCCTGGATAGGTAGAATACAAGCCATAAAAATGATGATACTGCCAAAAATTCTATATTTGTTTCTGGCGCTGCCACTTCCGATCCCTAGAAGCTTCTTTCACCAATTAAAATGAAATGCATTTGCGTATATTTGGAAGCACAAGCCCCCACGGGTGCGAGCTAAGGTTCTATACCAATCCAAGCTGAGGGGGGGGGGGGGGGAACTGGTGTTCCAAATTTCTCTCTGTATTTTCAGGCAGCCCAGCTGCGCTTGCTGGTGGGGTGGGCCACTGACAGTAATAAACCTTGGCTTCAAATAGAAAAACAGTGGTTGGGACTTACGCAGTTGGCCTCAACACTATGGCTACCTAGGACGCGCATACAGGCCCTGGTTGCAGATGCCCCCCCCCCCCCCCCGGCGTTCCGTTTCCTCCTCCAAACATGGTGTGACATACGCCATAAATTCTACCCCGACAGGCAATATTGTCGACAAATGCCGATACGAGGTGCCCCTGGATTTTCTTTGGGGGTGGCTGATCCGGTATATAAGTCTTGGAAGAGGAGAGTCCTGAGACATCTTGGGCAGCTTTGGGAGGAGGGGACATTTCTATCTTTTGCAGAATTGCAGAAGGAGTTCGGCCTCCCGTCCCATCACCTGTTTCACTATAGCTGGATAAGAAATTATATTTTCCGCAGAACACGAGAGGAGCTACAGCTAGAAGAGACAGGACTAGAGCGGGCAATGGGGGGAGGGGGGAGCCCATAGGTCACCAATCTTGAAATACACACAGCGATGGGAACGTGACCTGGGGATTAGTCATAATATGCAGAGCTGGGAACGAGCATTTGGTTATATGTTGAGTATCTATAAGTAGCTCTTTGATAGAGAATGGCTACAAGATTTTGTATCATTGGTATCATACACCTGACCGATTAGCAAAAATGTTTAAACAAACCTCGGGCCATTGCTGGGAGGGGCTGTAAGGCAGCAGGAGGTATGTTTCACATCTGGTGGTCCTGCCCAAGAATAAAAAGCTATTGGTCAGAGTTGCTACGACAGCTTGGCCAGATGTTGGGAAAAGACTATCTGGCCACGGCAGAACACTGTCTATTACATTTTCATCCCTGAGTGATTTCACCAGCTTTGCATTGCTTGACCTCGACCTTCCTGGTGGCGAGCAAGATAACATTGGCTTCATCATGGAGAAACCCGCACGCACCACCAGTGATTAAGGTGGTTCACAAAATGGACTATTTATATCAGATGTCGAAACTCACGGCTATTCGGTCTGGGCAGGTGACTCACTTCTATAAACTCTGGGACAAGTACAGAAAATGGAGATCTCTATTGGGGATTGACTTGGATGCCCCCCCAGCTTGTGATCCCCGTGATATAGACAGTGACTGATTCTTGGAACCCACCTGAACGAGAAATGGAATTGAACCTGCAGTGGCCATATGCTTATCATCTCTCATGTTAAGGGGGGGGGGGGGGGTTGGTTTAGAGGGGGGGAGGGGATGGTTGAGGGTTATAATGCTCCATATATAGCTGTATAAGATCCTTTGATGGATGTGTTCCAAAAAGTTTCAATAAAAATAATTTTAAAAATACCCAGTTGATAAAGGATATGGCTGCAAAAGATCAGATTTAAATATTTGGGGCCCTGTTCACTAAGTCATGCTATTGGCACGCTAGTGTTTTTAGCACACGCTAATAAGCACGCGCTATGGGTGTCTCTAACATTAGCACGAGCTAATTTTTAGTATGTGCTAAAAATGCTTGCACGTTTTAGTAAACAGGGCCCTTGGACTGTTTAGGTTGACATAAAATATTGGATATCGGTATTTAAAATTTGACATATCTGTAATGTTAAGGTAGATTTCAACATTGTTTGAAATAGATATCACTTTGCGCACGTAAAAGTTTAATTAAGTCGGGTCAGTTCTGCAGTTGTCGCAAAATGTTTAGGGGGCTCGCTTTTTTCCAGACACAATTTATATAAACTAATACATTCCAAAGTGCATAAGGTATTCCAACAGTATTTATCTCTTAAATTCTTTTTGGACCTTCATACCAACACCAATCAGATTATGATTCAAGCCTCTGACAATGCCGCCCCTTGGTGGTAATAGGTCCTTTTACTAAAGATGTCAATTTTTAAATGCACTTTCAAAAATTGTCTGTGTATGCAAAGAGAAAGCACTACTTAGCTTTGACGTGATCACATTCCGAGTAGTGCTCTGGGACCCTTTTGACTAAGCTATGGTAAGCAGTGTGGGACCCTTTTATAATTATTTGCCCCGGCGGTATGGGCGCACACCAAATCCAAAATTACCGCCAGGAGGGTGCACTAGCCTGGTGGTAGTCTCGTTCTGGTGCGTGCTGTACGTGTGTAGAACCCACCGCACCTTTAATTTCCTACCGTTCACTGCATTTCCAGTGTTAATCGGCAGTTGGCGCGTGCCGACCAATCACCGTGTGTGTGGCACATGAGCCCTTACCGCTAGATCAATGGGTGACATTAAAGGTTCAGGCCATAAATAGGCTGGTTTCAGTTTTACTGCTGTTAGTTTTGTGGTTAGCAAGTGCTACCCATACATTAAAAAATAGAAAATATTTTTTAGTGCTGGGGGTGGAGAGTAAGCATGCCCAGCGCTAATCTGATTAGCGCAGCTACATCGTCACATGCTAACAGATTAGCTTGTAGTTAGCACGGGAGACCCTACCAGCTAGAAAATAGGTGTCTGTAAGGACTCACACGCTAATGGGGAAATTAGCCCGTGGCTGTTAATAGGAAAATGAAAAATGGGGCCATGTTACAGCTGCTCTGAAAGCGGCCTTAACTCGTGGGGAAAGACCCATGCTGAGATCAGCGCTGGCCACTTTTTAGCGCAACTTAGTAAAAGGGCCCCATCTGTCTCAATGGAGGCTTAATACATTTTGAGGTTCGGAATTGTGTCACCCTGATGCAGCATATTTTTAGCATAATAACAACATGAGGAAAATATTGTCCGTTAAGTATCAGTAAATTACAGAAAAATATTGGCGAAAATTGAAATGTATTAGTTTATATGGATATGCTCCTATACAATAGCAAGGAAAATAACTAGTATGTTTATAAAATAGACATGCGAAATCTTTGAGCCAGGTGCCCCTGAGGGGGCGGATGGGGGAACTGCTAAGGGTCTTCTTTGAGGAGTTGCAGATGGAGAAGCAATCTGTATCAGCATTGTATGGGGCACTGGTTAGGCGTAGGTCCCAGAGGCAATATGTAGATCTTAAGCGTAAATGGGAACAAGATCTTGGGACCTCACTGGCAACATGGGATGTGTCAGCTACCTTGAAAGGCATCCGGGCATTGGTGACAGATGAGAGGCTGAGGGAGTGTGGTTATAGAGTGGTCCTTCGGGGGTATATGTCTAAAGCACAACTGGCTCATATGTTGGGGCCGGACAACTCGGGGTGCTCTAAATGTGGAGGGGGTCCCAGCTCATTATATCATGCATTATGGCAATGCCCCAAGGTGCGTATGTTCTGGCAGAGGGTAAGAGGGTTTTTGATTCGATTGGGGAATAGAATTCAAGGAACGGAGAGGCAGCTTCTGTTGGACCAACCAAGAGCGTTTGCTCCATTAGGTGCCCCAGCTATAATGTTATGTAGGAAGCTGAGCTTGGTAGCTCGGAAATGCATTATGCAGTACTGGGTCTCATCGGAAGGGCCAGCTTATTGGCATTGGCGCAATCAGGTGCATCTCCTGGCCTCTTGGGAGGCTAGGGACTCAAAACAATCGCCTAAGCGCAGAGTACGCTTTCTACAGATCTGGACACCATACCTGCAAATTCTCAGTCCAAGGGGACGTAGTCTGCTTGTTAATGTCTGATAAATAGTGGAATAATGGAGAGTATGGGTAGCCTGGAGTGGTAAATTTAGTTCAGAGGGGAATCCTGCTTGCAAGGGGGGGAGGTATTGGGTGGGGGGTTGAAGGGGTTGAGTGAGATGTATATGGCTAAAGCTTGGCAGTGCTCTAGAGCTTGGATGTTTAGTTTTCTGATATTTTGTGATAAGCACTATTGCACCTAACGAGGTACTTAAAGTGTATGATATTAGGAATAGAAGCCATTTAACATCTAATATTAGCACTTGACAAGTAATTGTTCAGAGGGGAGGGGGGAGAAAAATGGGGAAGAAAAGTGTTTGGCGATGTTGAATAAGCTGTAAGAATGCTGTTTTGTATATCAAGCAATGTTATATGAATGTTCTAAGTTAATCTGTATTGTGATAATCGTCAATAAAACAGTTTAAACATAAAATAGACATGCATGTTCTTCAAGAGGTCTCATAGAAAATTACTCCACCTGCCAGATATGTAATGGGGGAATTTTGCCTTTTTTTCTCCCTTGTGGTCTCTGCTGCTCCCCTTCCTCGGAGAATATGCCTGGGTGACACTGGTACCTCTTTAAGGGCTGGGGAATGGCTTACTCTGAAGTGTACTTTTCATGCTGCCTGTAGTGGCAGCTGCCTTCTGTCTCACCACCATGGACCTAAATGCACCATCTTGAAGGATTCTGAGACTAGGGTCCTTCTAAGATAAATATTAAGGGACTGTTTCAGCAGTCACATTCAGATTTCTGTGCCTGTCTCTTCTTAATTATATCATAAGGGGTTTTTTTCCAGGCAGCCTTCTAGAGTATTCACTTAGCCTCAACTATGATTTATGTATAATACAATTAGAGAGTAATGATTAGAGGGGAGTGAATGACCTCAGATGGATGTGCTTCTTGCCAGTTTTTGAATGCTTCGTATGTTTTAAATACAGACAGAAGACTGCAGCTTAAAATGATACCAGAGGAAATCAAGATAAGTGAATGCACTGCAAGAAATAATGGAACATACAATTTAAGTAAGAGATGAATCACGCTTGAGACATTTATTGTTTCCTTAGACAACTTTAATAGCCTACAGTAAGTATGAGAGTGTCTTTTTACCTTAATGACAAAGAGAAAGGCATATGCCTGAATTCATTGCAAGATTTATAAGAACTGGTCACAGTTATATTCATAACATGCACCAAGGACAAGCAGGCCATATTCTCACATGTCAGTGACATTATCTATGTCGCCCGGTACAGAACGCTTGAAGTAGCGTAGTACAGCTTTAAGACATGCGCCAGAATTCCCACTGCACATGTGCAAGTGCCTTCCCGCCTGCTGTGAGAGCACAGGACCAGCAGACTTCTTTCATCCGTTGTGAGGAGAGGATCTATTTTGCGACTCCCTCACTGCGTCTGCTGTGGTTATTTTTTTGACAGTTTTTTTGTGCCTTCCTGGGGGGATTTTTCTCGTGTACTTTATTTTTCCCTTTTGGGACTTTTTTCCTTACTACCCCTTATCAGTTTAGTTCTGTTTTCCAGGCTACACTCTCTCATAGTATGTATATAGTAAGATTAATTTGTTTTTTGACCTCACTGTTGTGAGGTCCTATTGTCCTACTGTTGTTTTCGGTGAGCCTGGTAGCTAAGGATTCCAACATGTGAGAATATGGCCTGCTTGTCCTCGGAGAAAACAGGGATACTTAGACAACCTTGGGGTTGTCTTCTGTCCTGATAGCTATATCATTCTACTGCTGGTCCCGTGCTCTCGGGCAGGTGGGAAGGTACTTGCGCACGGGTTGTGGGGATGCTGGTGGGTGTCTTAAAGCTGTACTACACTATTTCAAGTGTTACATGCTGGATGACGTGGTTGACATTACCCAAATGTAAGAATAAATGGTCTGGTGTCCTCTGAGAATACCTGCTAATTTCATAATAAAATTTTGATAACTATTTCAAAAGATATTGCATAAAAGTAAAAATAAAAAAATGTGCACTGAAACTGTAAAATTGAAAACGGCTAAAGCATAGGTTGGGTGAGGAAAGTAATGTGTAGATTACATTTTTAGGGATCTTTTTACAAAGCTATGCTAGTTCATGCTTACCACAACTTAAAATGGCTTACCGCAGGATGAGCTCAGGCGTCCTGCAGTAAGTCCTAATTTTGCGTGCACTATCCATAATATTTTTTATTTTGGGGTTGAGGGGCGTGTCTAGGGGAAGAAGGTAGGCATGTCTGTGCTAATCAGCACATCTATATTACTATGTGCTAACTAATTAACACAGGATTACCGAGTAAGCCCTTACCACCTAGAAAATGGGTGGTGGGAAGTGCTCATGTGGTAATTGTTTTTAATGGCAGCGCATGGACATTAATACCGAAAATAGAAAATTGGTCCTTTTCCTGTTGCAGTAGAAATGGCATTAGCGCGTGTAAGAGCATGTTAAGCCCAATTTCCACTGCAGGTTTGTAAAAAGACTCCTTAACTACACACTTTTTATTTGCCATGAAAAAGTATCCACAAAAAAGGCGGTACATATATCTGTGGGTATTTTGAACCTATTGGCTGCAAAAGGAGTGGAATAAGCCAACCATAATATCCCAGGAGACCAAAGTTTATTCTTCAATGGAGAAGGTGCTGAAGAACCCTGAATATATGGAGTGCTGCGATGCTGCCAGTTTTGTATGAGTCCTATTTTGAGTGTGCCCATCTTTTATATTTGCTTTGCTGGCTTATAAGAACCACTGACGAAGGCTGTGTATGTCGAAACATGGCCCGTGTTGGGTTGGTATGTCAGCACTTCTCCTTCTGAAGAATGAACTTTGGTCTTCTTGGATATTGTGGTTGGCTTATTACACTTCTTTTGCGGCCTGTGCGATTTTGTGGAAGACTCGTGTTCTCTGTTTTTGGTTCTTATTTTGTGCCTATGCTAGTTTCAAAGCAAAAATATATGCTTATATTTAGAAATAAGTACAAAAAAACCCCACAGTTTAAAGTGTTTGCAGATTTTGTCCTAGTATAAACAGTTTAAAAAATGGTTCCATGAGGATAACTTTATATATAGGTCATATAGGTGCATAAAAAAAAAATGGGCCACCTAAATGTGTGCTTCAGGTTCATCAACTGTGTGGAAGAAGCTGAAGAATTTCTAATGTAGAGATGGGCACATTAAAAAAAAAAGAGATTTTCTTGATTTTCAGTTGTGTATTTTAGAAACGTCTGTGTCTAAAAAGTCTGTTTTTATCTAGACCTGTTTCTGTCATGCCCAAATTACAAAAAGGTGCTCTGATTGAGTAGCTGACCACTGGAGGGAGTAATACTGGTTAATTTGTAGAATAATGCATGTTAAAATTAAAAACATAGTGCACATCAAAGTTACACTAATGAACTGATTGTGTGCTGGTGAAGTCATATTATCAGTGGTATCTGCATTCCCAGAGTACACACATACTTGCAAAAGGAACATGTAGAGATGTACATATACCTGTTTGTATAGGGCAGTAGCTTCTGCGTTAGGGTGGTGGGGAGAACCAAAGAGCAGCTTTAGTCAAACCAAAACAATAGGTCTGACAGCCATTCACACCCAAAGAAACAACAGGAGGTACTTTTTCCAGTAGAAAGAGTGAGCAGTTTTCAAATAGCCTATTGACCCAGATTTTTATGGGAAGGGCGGTGTTAAGGCAATCAAGATTGTTAGGATGGAACTGAAAAACTGAAGGTTTGCCTAGGACATCTAATGTCCTTGCACCAGCCCTGCATCTCCACAGCTTTCTGCATTTCACTGTCTTTAGACAATACAGCTACAGCACAGTAGCTAGTCATTTGACCCAACATTGAAGCATTCCTCCTCTTCCCTAAACTACTCAAGGGTCCAAAGATACTCCAACATGCCTTTCTTCCAAAACCATTCAAGGTCTGAGACAATAGAAGCAATCTAGATGGTATGCAAGCAACACACAAGAATAGGTTGAACAGCCAGGTCCTCTGGCCAAGTACCACTCAAGTGATCTAAAGAAAGCCCAGCTTTTATTTTGGGGCTTGAGCCATTGTGAAAACATTGCCTGCACACTTGTCTGCCTACCTTAGGTCATATGCGCAGGCATGTTACTTTGGTCTGTGCTTTATTGCATATTATGTTGCTGATGCACTCTGCACATGGTAGCAGGATCAGTGGATCATCTGTTTGGTTCCTGGGGTGGGGTGAAAATCAACCACCCATGCCCTCAAGCTCCCTAGAAGTTAATGCAATATGGGGCAAAAGGTTGGCTGGGCCCTTTCTCATTCTGTCTGTTTTGTAAGACAGTAGTAAAAGACAATTAGAATTCAATGTCTATATACAATGGGATCAAGCTAGCCCTGAATCAAGTAGACCTGAAAGACTTGCCTGAAGCAGGTCCGGTTGCTTTGACATTAGGCAGCAAAAGGACAGCTTACATTAAAAGGCAAGACACACAAAAGGCCACCACCGACAGTATTTATGCATATGCACCCTGATAGCCATTTCAGCAATTGGGGAAATATCCTAAATGAGGAGCGGGATTGACAGGGTCTTTTAGAAGCAGGGAGATACTGAATTTTGTACAGGGGGAGATATTCCAGCAGTTGGTAAAGGAACCCATGTGGGATGGGGCCATACTGGACTATGGGGAGAGTGTTTGTTTCTGATGTTACAGTAGGTGATCATCTGGCATCCAGTGATCACCAGATGGTGTGGTTTAATATTCAGATAGGTGTGGAGAGGGTTCATTCAGAAGTGAAGGTTCTAGACTTCAAAAAAACTAACTTTGTTCAGATGGGGGATTACCTCAAGTAATTGCCTGGCTGGGAACATCTGGAAGAAATTGGAAAGCAGTGAGCAAAACTGAAAGGAGCTATTGTAAGGACAACAAACCTTTTTTGTAAAGAAAGTAAATAAAAGTAAGAGGAAAAGGAGGCCGCTTTGGTTCTCAAAAGTAGTAGCTGAAAAGGCCTTTATAAACGAGAGATCGCAGAAAGAGGAAGATGAGTGACAATATCTGGAAAAGCTAAGAGAAAGCTGTTGAGTAGTGAGGAAAGCAAATGGAAGAAAAAATAGCCAGTGTGGTAAAATGGGGGTGTTTTTTTGCTATTTGGACTTGTGTTTGTACTTCGCTCCCTCTCTTTGTTGTATTACCTTATTACCATAGACGTAAAATGGGTGCTTTTTGAATTTTTAACCTAGGGACACTGCTACAAAATTAGCCTACATTATTTCTGTGCTTATTACTTGGGTTTACAGTTTTTGTAAACATTTTTGCAAGAATGAGACGGTTAAATGAATTCCGGATGGTTGGGATCTGACAGATGGCTCACACACAGTGAGGATAATTTTGAGACATGCCTTGTGTGGTTGCCATGCTTATGTTACACTAATTTTCTTAGGGAAAGTATGTGCATAATTTCTGAATTAGCCCATGGAAAAATACATGCACACATGTGTACCCTCTCTTTGCTATGCAGTTATTTTACACCCATATATTTGCATATTACAAAATATAAACATAAATGCAAATGATGCTCCTACTTAGGCTGGGTTCACCTCTGCCCAGGTCAAATAATCTTAAGTGTATAGAAGGAACGTGCACATACACCCTTGGTAGTTATATTAAAGGCTGTTTTCTGCATGTAAAATGTTTTTACCTATGGAAATGATTTTTAAAGTTATCCCATTTATTGCTTATTTCTGTTAGCTGTCTTGATGTTTTTTTTGTCACGTGTTATTAATCACTGTACAAGTGTCAGTTGGCAGTGATCTATTTGCAACCTGCTAAGATGGAAAGATTTTTGATATTCAGATACACATCTACTCTAAACTTTATTGATTACAAGAGCTATGCATTCTATAAATACGATATATATATGAGTTGTACATGTGCAGTACAGATCTTTGGGAAAAATGGAGTTTACAGAAAGTGTAATAGTATAACTTTAAGTACCTGCTTATGAAAAACTACAGGGAAAACATATTTAAGGTTTTTTTTTTCCCCCCATAGGTAAGTGGGTATCTAATATTCTTTCACAAAAAAGAGGGAATACAGCATACAAAAGCAACCAAACAAACAAACAAAGCAAACACTGGGCCTTCAGGATTGAGAAAAATGTAGTCCTTTATTTATGATGAAGACCCGACACAGGCCGTGTTTCGGCGTATAAACGCCTGCATCAGGGGTCAAAGGACTCCTATAGGTCAGCTAATTGACTAGTGAACAAGGATGTGAAATAAACAATCAGGATATATTTCCCGCTGTTTGACCAGCTCGTTTGTAGAACGCCTTCAGCCGCGTAAACACGGCCCGTATCGGGTCTTCATCATAAATAAAGGACTACATTTTTCTCAATCCTGAAGGCCCAGTGTTTGCTTTGTTTTTTGTTTGGTATCTAATATTCTTAACAGAATATGTTTTAAATAGTGCATTTATGGCACCTAGAAATAGACACCCTCTTACAGAATTGCCCTCAGAATAGGGAAGTCATCTTTGAATAAGGTCTGTGGAACCTCATTTTGCCTAGGGTGTCTAAATGGGAAATGGGACAGTCAAAAAACCCTAGGTGTTTTATAATAGGTAACATAAGAATAGCCATACTGAGTCAGACCAATGGTCTATCTAGCCCAACAGAACAACAAAATTTGGGTTTGGAATTATATGTTCACTAGAATAGAACAACACTAAAAAATCCACAGCATGAAGATGCTACTGATATCCAGATATTTATACAAGGAAGGAAGGAAAAAGCCTCAAACGGCTCAAAATCATACGCTAACTTGATCAAACGATCTTCTCTTTATCATTGGCAAAGAACTTTCCCAATACATATGCTTTTTATAAATCTCGTTCTAGCTCTTTTTTTATATTATTATATCAATCAGAAAAATCAGAGAAAAATCTCTTATGTACTGTGCTTAGCAATTTCAAACTTTCAAACTCCATCCATTACTGTTAATGCAAAAGTAAGGCACTTATCCTTATGAGACACTTGTAGAATATGAACTGAAATAATTCTTTCCTCGCCCCATAGACCAATGATGACCAGCGTTTCGCGCAGCTGCTTCAGGGTCCCTGTTGGCGAGGCTTCTTTGCACTGACAGCACTTCCTGCTGTAAGTGCCTAATGTATCCTCTCATATCTATCCTCTCCTATCTTGCCCAGTATCCTGCATCCAGCAGTGGTTAATCCAGGTCACAAATACCTGGCAGAAGCTCAATTAATAGCACCATTCCATGCTACCAATCACAGGGCAAGCAGTAACTTCTCTCAAGTCCATCTCAATAACGGATTGTGGACTTTTCCTCCATGAACTTGTCCAAACCTTTTTTTAAAACCCAGATATGCTAGCCGCTGTTACCACATCCTCCAGCAATGAGTTTCAGAGCTTAACTATTCTTTTGAGTGAAAAAATATTTATTCCTATTTGTTTTTAAAGTATTTCCATGCAATTTCATTGTGTCCCCTGGTTTTTGTACTTTTTGAATGAGTGAAAAATCAATTGACCTCCACCCACTCCACACCACACAAGATTTTGTAGACATCAATCATATCCCTCCTCAGCCGTATCTTTTCCAAGGTTGAAGAGCCCTAACCTCTTTAGCCTTTCCTCATATGGGAGCAGTTCCATCCCTTCTATCATTTTGGTCACTCTTCTTTGAACCTTTACTAATTCCGCTATACCTTTTTTGAAATAAAGCAACCAGAATTGAACAAAATACTCAAGGTGAGGTCGCACCATGGAGCAATACAGAGGCATTATACTATTTTTGGTCTCATTTTGCATCCCTGTCCTAATAATTCCTAGCATCCTGTTGCCTTTTTTGGCCACCGCCGCCACACACCTTGCAGAGGATTCCAGTGTATTGTCTACAATGACACCTAGGTCGTTTTCTTGAGTGCTGACTCCTAAAGTGGACCTTAGCATCAGATAACTATGATTTGGATTATTCTTCCCAATGTGCATTACTTTGCATTTGTCCACATTCAATTTTATCTGCCATTTGGATGCCCAGTCTTCCAGTTTTCTAGGGTCTTTCTTAAATTTTTCACAATCTGCAAATGTTTTGACAACTTTGCAGTGGCGTTCCTAGGTGGGGGCGGTTCGCCCCGGGCGCACGCCGCTTGGGGTGTGCCGCGCGCGCCTGTCCGTCGTTCGTTCCATGCTCCCTCTGCCCCGGAACAGGTTACTTCCTGTTCCGGGGCAGAGGGAGCATGGAACGAACGATGGACAGGCGCGCGCAGCACTCCCCCCAACGGTGTGCACCCAGGGGGCGGGGCGCATCAGCGATCCGCCCCGGGTGTCAGCCCCCCCTAGGAACACCACTGCAACTTTGAATAGTTTCATGTCATCTGCAAATTAAATCACCTTATTCATCGCTCCGATTTCCAGATCATTTATAAATATGTTAAATTGCACCTTTCCCAGTACAGATCCCTGTGGCACTCCATTATTCACCCTCCTCCATTGAGAAAAATGGCCATTTAATCCTACTCTCTATTTTCAGTCCAATAACCAATGCTTAATCCACAGAAAGACATTGCCTCCTATTCCATGACTCCTTAATTTTCTCAAGAGTCTCTCATGAGGTACTTTGTCAAAAACTTTCTGAAAAACTAGATGCACTACATCAACTGGCTTACCTTTCTTGACGTGTTTATTCATGCCTTGAAAGAAGTGAAGCAAATTGGTGAGACAAGACCTTCCTTGGTTAAATCCATGCTGACTCTGCCCCATTAAACCATGTTTGTCTACGTGTTTTATAATTTTATTCTTTATAATAGTTTCCACTATTTTGCCCGGCACTGAAGTCAGGCTTACTGGTCTGTAATTTCCTGGATCACCCCTGGAACCCTTTTTAAAAATTGACGTCACTTTGGCCACCCTCCTGTCTTCAGGTACTACGGACAATTTTAACAACAGGTTACAGATCACTAGCAGCAGATCAGCAGTTTCATGTTTTGAGTTCTTTACCCTGGGGTGTATAACATCCAGTCTAGGTGATTTATCACTCTTTAACTTGTCAGTTTGGCTCAGTACATCTTCCAAGTTCACCGAGATTTCTTTTGGCTTCTCTGCATCGTCACCCCTGAAAACCATTTCCGGTATAGGTAGATCTCTTATATCTTCTGTAATGACTGAAGCAAAGAATTCATTCAATCTCTCCGCTATGACCTTGTCCTCTCCAAGTGCTCCTTTTGGTCGCCTTCGCTATGGCCTTGTCCTCTCTGAGTTCTCCTTTTACTCCTTCCTGATCTAATGGTCCAACAGATTCCTTCGCGGCTTCCTGCTTCTGATATAACTGAAAAAATGGCTATGAATTCTCATCTCTATTGCAAGTTTTTCTTCGTATTCTCTTTTAGCTTTCTTTATCAATGCTTTGCATCTGGCTTGACAGTGCATTTGTTGCTTCTTGTTATTTTTTTGAAGGTCGTTCTTTTGTCTCTAACACCCTCTTTCACCTTACCTTTTACCATATTGGCTGTCGTTTGCTCATTTTTCCACCTTTGTTAATATGTGGAATACATCTAGTCTGGGCTTCCGTGATGGCATTTTTAAAGAACGTCCATGCCTGATTTAAAGTCCTAATTTTTGTGGCTGACCCTTTCAGCTTCTTTTAGATCATTTTCCTGATTTTGTCGTAAAACATTTATAAGAATGCAGAAGAGGAAATGTGTAAGTCCCAGCAACAGCAGCCATTTTAGTTAGAAACATGTTAAAAAAAAAAAAGCATCACTTGGATCTGCATGTTAAGTGGCAACAGATACAAGTTTAGGTTCTAATTTTATTACACAAGTTACAAAGTTTTAAGTGCACTTGTAGCTAATTAAGAGGCTGTATAAAAAGATTTTAATTTTGGATACGATGTTACCAGAAAAGTAAGCACAATTGACCTTTCAATAAATTGTTTGAAACCTGGGTCCATATGCATGCTTACTGTTGCCACAGAGTTGGTATATATGCTGATGTACAGCTTTTTTTTTTTAAGTATACATATATTTCCTTTGTGAAACTGGAAATAAATTATCTGTATAAGTTGCCCAAAGTTGGGCACAGAGTTCCACACATAAACTAATTAACTAATTAGGCATTAATTATTGGCATTAAGAATCAATTAAATGGCAGTAATTAGGGCTTACATGCGTGTCTGCCCTATGCCCTATTCTATAACATGCACACCTAAATTTCATAGCGCACAACTCCAAAGGGGGCATGGGTGGGTCAAGGGCATTCCCAGATATTAGGCATGCCAAACGAAGATATACTATAGCTGCCATCAGTTGGGTGCGAGTATTTATATCAGCTTTTAGCAGGCATAATTGCTTGTACTCAAAGCTAGGTGCGAAATGCACGCGAAGCTAGTATTCTATAGAGACTGTTCTGCACATAGCACCCTTTACAGAATAATAGCTTAGGGCAGATCATCCTGATGTTTTACATTGGGTGCCAGTTATTGAATTTCCCGCTATATGTTTGTGCATCTGCTAAGACCTCATCCACAGATGTGGTCTTAGCAGATGCACAAACATATAATCAACAAGACTCTTCCAAAGAACCATGGAGATGGGATGAAGAAGTATACACGTTATTCTGTGTTAAAGTTGGACTCTACACAGCACTGTGTTTCAGCAATAGTGCCTGCCTCAGGAGTCTGTATTTAGTTGTGACTTGAAAATCAACTATGGAGTGGTACAGAAATAAAGCAGTAAACAGGATTGAGTCTTTAAAAAGACTAGCGATGCTAGGAAATGGTAGGAGCAGCAACGGTAGTACAGGAGAAAACTCTGGATCGGGTGCTAATCCGTAGACGCCAAAACGTCTACGGATTAGCACAGGGTAGGTAGGGCATGTATGTGAGATTCTTCACTTGTAAAAAATCAGATGTATTCTGTGAGCTCATACTGAACTACAAAGTGAATGGATCTACTGCAGTATCCACTGTTTCTACGCTAATTCTCAGTATGTTGGGTGCAGAAGTTTTGTGGAGTGACGTTCTAATATTGGTTTTGCTTTATCCTCCTGGTGTCTCTAGGTCTTCCTACCAGTATTGATTCTACTTTATCCCTGTCTCGGTACTTTGGTGTTCATTCTGTTGCCTCTTTGCCCTTTTAATGGTGGCATAATCTTCATGCCACCATTAATGGCTTTTGCTCCTCTTTTGGTGCTAATTGGCTTCAATTAAATTGTGCGTGTAGATTGAGTGCATGCACCATTTATAGAATTTCAGAGAGAATGTTTTTTGTGCACACATGGGCTAGCAAACATTAGAGAGAGCATTGGTTATTAAATAGAACCTATTGCATGAAATGGAACCTGTGGTAAAATGTATGTTAATTGCATTAATGTGCGATAATGCAATAGTGCACATTTAACACAAGCTGTTGGTCTTGTAGTGGTGTTGGCTCTTTAATTGATGCCTTTCAGCAAATTTTAAGGAAGTTTCTTTGGAAATGGATGGAATACCTCAAGTGCAAAATTGCTTGCTCCGTTTCATTTAATAGAAATGAAACAAGTGATTTTGAAATCCAAAAAACAAATCTGATTTGATGATTAAACAAAAAAAAACTGAGCAAAAAAAAAATCATTTCTGTGTTCATCCCTAATAAATATTTGTTAAACATTTCTATGGGTAATTCATAAAGAATGGAGAATTACTTTTATTCTCTTTTACAAATACTGCATAGGTTGTAGTTATGTGATTTTTTTTTCTATTGAACTAAAAGCTTGCTGTAATGAAATTGAATTTTTTTTAAATTAGGATTTATTTACCGCATTTTTGAAGGAGTTCACTCAAGGCGGTGTACAGCAAGAATAAGATAAGCAGTAGACAATTACAGCAGTAAAAATATTCAAACAATACTACAAATTATGGCATAATATACAACTTACAATGTCAACACAATACATCATAAAATATTTTAATAGACAGCATAGGGTGTAAGCAATGACAGAACATATGGATAGATAAGATAGAGTAACAGGAGTAAGAAAATAAGGGACTAGTTAAAGAGAGTTGCAAATGAGGTCAGAAAGGTGCTTGAACATTATCTTGGCTAGGGTAGGGGTGGATAAACATGACCTGCTATAATAGTTGCTTGTTATTTCTTGGACAGAGTTGAAAACATTATCCCCCTAGAACTTAGCACCTACATTTACATGCCAAGTGTGTGCATAAGTTATAGACAGTCACATGCTTAAGTGCTAGTTGGGTTCTAAGCAGTATTCTTTAACTTTAGCGCACGTGTCCAACGTTTACATGTGTAACTTAGAGAATATTGTAAGTTGTGCATTGAAGTTCCACATTTATGGGCAGATGATTGAAAAGCCCCGTGCTAAAAATAGCGCTAGAACAGCACGGGGCTTTACCGCCCCTATGATCTTGAAAGTCAATTTCAACTTTCTAGTCTTCTAAAAGACACTGCTTCAGTTAGAGCACTAGACAACCAAGGGGTAAAAAGGAGTGCTCGGAAAGGTAAAGTAATAGCAGAAAAACTAGGTGACTTCTTTATTTTAATCTTTACTGAGGAGGAAACCTTCTTTGAAGATGGTGATTTCAGAGCAACTAAAGAAAATCGGTTTACACCTAAAAGATGTAATGTCATAAATTGACTAAAGTGCAGCCAATCAGTAGGACTAGATGGTATTCACACCAGAGTTCTGAATGTCCTTGCTGGTTAGGCTACAGTTACAGATTACAGCAGAGTCACAATTTTATCCTACTTAATTGGGACTGACAGGTTGTTTGGATGACCTGAAAAGCTAGATAATATGGAGACTCTTAACTGCACCCCTTCTCCTCCCCTCCCACCCACCAGACACATTCGGTGCAGCCATCTCCTGACTGTTGAGGGAGAGCCTCCCCCTTTGGGTCTACCTTTAAAGCCCCAGTGGTCCAGTGGAGAGGTTGGGGCAAGAGCGATCCCTACTTGCTCCTGCCCATGCCAGCTTTGCTTTTAAAATGGCTGCTGTGAACTCTAGCTAGAGTGTACTTTACCCCCCCCCCCCCCCCCCCACAAGCGTACTGTGAGACTAGTGGCTTAGGTGTTGAAAGTCCAAGATAATACACCGTAAAAGAATGTTTTCAAGTGTTCAATGGAGAATGTTGTATGAACTTGCAAATTTTACATATGATTGTTCTCTACATATTTTACCCATCCCCCCTTTCACATTCCAAAATATATTGGTAAATGTTGATAGTAACAGCTCTGTCTAGTTGAAGGAAAGGATGCCTAAAAAAGACACCAAAGCACTTCCAACCAAGATCAGGGTAGTAGCTGGGTGGTTGGTCAAAGGGAATAAGCTATTTGGTGCAGAAGAAAAGGTGATTTTTACCTTTATGCGGGTCCGGCTTTATGCTTATATTTTTTAAAATTCCCTGGAGCCCCCTCCTGCCCCCCCCCCAACAATGTCCCCCTTCCCTTCCCTACCCCAGCCCTCGGCCCTCGCCAAGAAGCTCCCCGGAACCCTCAACCAACCAGGTAGGGCCCCTCCCACAGGCTTACCTGTATCCCTGGTGGTCCATTGGTGGTCATTGGGGGCAGGAGCACAGCCCTGTAACTTAGCTGGTCAGTGGTCCTATCTTCTATAACAGGAAACAAAAACTCCAGCAGATGGAAGCAGAGAACACACTGACTTTCAATGATACTAACATCTGCCTCCAGCAGATAGCTATAGTCTGGTTCAGTGTAGCAGAATTTGTTCTCTGGACTGGTTCCCTAGGACTTAGGCTACATTCTGAGCCTGAGGCTGACTGCCAGAGCCTTTGTTCCAGCTCCTAGGGGCCACTCTAAGGATCTTTCCTTGTAGATCAAGGAATTGTCCCAATACTAGGAGCCTATAGGCCTTCTTGAGAGTGTTAGAGCACTTGAGCAGCTGGGCCTTACTGGGCCACTGCCTACCAGGATGGTCATCTGCGTGGTAAGTACTTCCTTTTAGGAGGCTGTCCTCCCTTCCCATCCTTCTTGCTCATTTCTTCCTTTCATCTCCATGTGCCTCTCCCAACTGGACCTAAATCAACTTGAAAAAAACCTGCTTTCTGGCCATGGTAGGACAGGCTGCACTTTTGGGCTCACTAGGAGGCCTTGCCAGATAGGAACTGCTGCTGTGGAAGCTGTGAACTCATCATGGGCTTCTTTTTGTCTCCGGTATGTGATGACATGGAGTCTTTCATTGAAGCAACAGTGGGAGAGTTTGGGCCTTCGCCAAGCAATGCAACTCTGGAACTGGCAAAATGAAGAGACATGAGTGCTGACAATCGGTGGGAGGTTTCTTGCTGGTGGGAATAGTAACCATTTTTCTGGCAAGTAGCTCTTATGTGTCAGGGTGCTTCAAAGATGAGTCAGGCCTTTTTGAGGAACCCAAAGCACTTAGGCTACTTCTAATGGCCAGCCTTCAGATGGCAAAGGAGATCAAGGAGCAGGTCCACAGATCTTCAGAGAGCCGGCAGGTGGGAGTCATCTCTTTCTTTTTTTTTTTTTTTTAAAGTTAGTCTGGATCACCTTGTATCAGTGGGTCCTTGAAGTGATTCAATATGGCTATGTTCTAGACTTTGCAGAACCCCTTTCCAATATCTTTGTGATTTCTCTGAGGACAGAGTAATCAAGACATCTTCAGCTGGAGGCTATTCTCCCAGTACCACTTGAAGAGTGGGGTCAAAAGTTATTTGATTTTACTTCCCAAAAGGGGAGGAGGGTGGAATTCCACCCTATCTTAGACCTCAAAGGCCGCAATACTGTCCTTCAGGTTTCTGAGTTCCACATGGAAATCTATAGTTCATGATAGTGAAAGTCAGTTGGGGGCGAATTTCTCCCCATCTTGACCTCTTTGAGGTGTATTTGTATATTCTCATCAGGGACAATCATGAGAAGTTCCTCTACTTATGCTAGTACTATCAATTCAGGGCCTCATTGTATGGAATAGCTGCAGCTCCCAGAACCTTCTCTGAGATAATGGTGGTAGTGGCAGCATTTCTGCACAGAGAGGTAAAGAATGTACACCCTGTTCTGGGTGATTGATTAATTAGGACCAAGATGAGATAGGAAGTGGAGCAGGTCACATGCAGGATATGCCAAGTGCTGGGAAGTTTGGGTTGGGTGGTAAATTATGCCACGTGCACTCTAGTTCCCCCTTCCCCTTGCTTTCTAGAATACATTGGGAAATGGTTTTACACTAATCTGGCCAAAGTCTATCTGACTGGGTCTTTGTTACGATGGACACCAGCCTCTCTGGGTGGGGGGCACACAGTAGAGGCCAGGTAGCCAGGGGATATAGTCACACCAGGAAGCTTCATGGTCAGTCAACTGGTTGGAGGTCAGTATTGTGTGCTTAGCCCTGCAGTGGTTTTCCTACTTGTGGTGGGAGCTGTGATGCACATCCTGTCAGATAATGCCAGAACTGTAGCTTATGTCAAGAGGGCAGCAAGAACACTCAGGGGTTAACGGAGGTGCTGGTGGGCAGAGATCAATCTGGCAGTGTTGTCTATAGCTCATGTAGCAGGAATTATCATCCAGATAGATTTCCTCAGTTGAAATGTGCTGACCTGGTTGAGTGGGAGCTGGGAGCCTGTCCATTCCAGATGATAGTGGACTGATGGGGATTGCTGGCGTTCAATATGATGGTGTCCAGAAGCAGCTTCAAGGCAAGCAGGTTCTTCAACCACAGGAGGAGGTTGGTGCTCCAGGGATAAACATGATGTTGCAGTCATAGCCTCAGGATGAACTACTGTATATGTTTTTTCCATGACCACTGATAGGCTGGCTTCTGCACAGGATTGCTAGACACGGGATTGAGTAATCCTAGTGTCTTTGGACTGGACTCAACATCTGTGGTATGCTGATCTAGTGTGGTTCCTGGGGGGAAAGCCTCTGGTTTTTATGATTCTTGGGTCTCCTGCAATAGGGGTCAATCCTAATGGAGAACTCTGATCCTTTTTGGTTTGCAGCTTAGCATTTTAAAGGTATCTACACTTTGAGAGCATGAAAGTCATTGACCTCTCTTGCCTATATTCGAGTCTGGTGTGTGTTTGCCTGGCATATATCTCAAAGTTACTTTAGTGCAGCAGGTGGATGTCTTGCCAATCTCAGTCTTTTCTCTCATGGAGGTCTTTATCAGGGTTTATTGCTTAACTCCCTAAAGGTTCAGGTAGCAGTGCTGGCCTGTTTGAGGTAGAGTAGCATGGGTGTCTCTGATATTTGGAGGGAGTTAAGCAAATTCATTCACCGTCATGGGCCTGGTAGCTCGGTGGGATTTTCTGGTATGCTTGTTCATATCTGCTGTTTGAGCCCCTCAGGTACACTGCACTCAAATGTTGTCCCTAAAAGTGACCTTTTTAGTAGCTATATGTTCAGCAACATGCATATGAGTTGCAGGTTTTATCCTGCGATTGCCAAAGGTAATCTCCTTTTCATGGGAAGCAACTGGCCTTTTCTAGAAAGAACCTTCATGTATCTAAGGAAACCAGTTATCTACTTGTTTTACAAGTCTAATCCCTTTTTTTTTTCTGATGATGCTGGGCTGCACAAAGAGAAGGTGACCTGTTAAGCCTTGTTATGATGCTGAATTAAGCTATCAAGGCAGTGAACCTGCTGAACAAAAAGATGGTGCCACCAATCATAGAGGCACACTCACTAGGCGCAAACCATTTCATGGGCCTAGGCTAAGTCATTGGATATATGCAAGGCAATGATATGGAGTCACAAAACGCCTAGCTACCCGCCTGGGGTTACCCCGCGGCCACTTAGAGCTGAGGTCCTCCTGTACCTGCCGCTTGTGTTCTACACTCCTCCTCCCACCGACTGGGTCACAACTGCCTCTGGGCAAGTCTCCCGCTCTCAAACTATCCCTAGTGATTTCCAGGTTATTGGGGTCACACTCCAAGCGGTTCCACAGTAAAGCACTCACAGACACAACACACAAACCACCAAAATTCTTTATCAATCCAGAGAGATGGTCAATAAACTGAAAATTGTTTATTGTCTATTGAACAGTGAAACTGAAAAAGAGCAATCAGCAAAAAATAACAGGTAACTGAAATATGGATTAATTATAAAACTATCTAAACATTTGTTTACTTTCAAAAAAGTTCCTGGGGATATCAGGAAATATGCTACTCACAGATTATCAAATATAACTGATCACAGGGTCTCAGCAAAGAGATCTGTCTTTCTCTTCTCCCTGGCTAAGACTGGGGGGAAAAGCCAGTAAAATCCAAATGAAATTGAGCTGCTGGACTAATCAGAGCCCAGAACAACAAGTTTTAAAATTATGCTTCTCACAGTACTGTAGATCACTTTCTCACTGAGTGAAACTAAAGAGGGAGCATTCAGTTTTGTATAACAACTTTAACATAAAACATGCACCAACTACTGGTCACTAGAAGCAATACATTTCAGAAAATAAGGCAGTTTTACAGGCTTAATAAAAAACACTATTCTGTCAGACATGGTCATCACTGTAATCCTTAAATATTACAGATTGAATGTCCAATCTAGGGAGGACTCTGCTTTTGGCAGAGCAGTCCTGTAAGGGGCCATGCCTTCACTGATCTGGATGGAAGAAGTTTAGGTAGATCCCACTTATCTGGACTGGTTAGCAGGATACTAAGGAAGGAGAAATTTGGTCTTGCCCAATAATTTCCTTTGTTGGGCCTGCTAGACCAGGATCCGCCCATGACATCTACAGGCTTCAGCAAGCCACTGCTAAAAATGCAAATAGACTGATGCTTGCTAGTTGCACCAGTATTTGTATATTTAAATAATTGTTCTCTGCAAGTGGGCATCTGTTCGTTAATTTGCTGTTTTTGTTTGAATGGATTTTGGCTTAACTCTGCTTTGTCAGGAATACACCAGGGGCATATCTGCTATGGGGTCACGGGGGCCTGGACCCCGTAGATTTGCCCCTGGACCCCCCTACCGATGACCCTCTCAACCCCCCCTCCTCCTGCCATCACTCCGCCGTTGCGCCTCACCTCCCTTTGCTGGTGGGGGACCCCAACCCCCGCCAGCCGAAGTCTCCTTCCTTCCTTCCTTTGGGTTTGGTTTCTGATGTCCTGCACGCTGTCAGAAACCACCAAACCCAAATGAAGGAAGGAGACTTCGGCTGGCGGGGGTTGGGGTCCCCCGCCAGCAAAGGGAGGTGAGGCGCGACGGTGGAGTGACGGCGGGAGGGCGGATTCAAAGTAGTTGGAGCCATGTGGTGGTGTCGTCGTCAGGCGGGGTGGTGGTGTCGTCGTCGTCTTCAGCGGGGGGGGGGGGGCTCAGAGGCGCCGGGGGGGCTAACGTGCTCCCTCAGCTCTGGCCCCCCCTACCGTTGAAGTTCAGATACGCCCCTGGCACTGGTAGGATTCAGGTCCACTGTTGCTGATAAGCAGCTGTCACAGTCTCAGGCTCTCGGACACTGGCACCACGTGAGCCCTTGGACCGCTGCTGACAAGTGGCAGCAGTAGGCAAGACCTTCAACCAGAACTGGGTAAACAAGCAAGGCAGGAGAAGTTGTAGACAGGCAAAGCTGGAACAACTGAACTGGAACCACAGGACTGGAACTACAGCAATAGGCAAGCAGGGAATAAGCAGGACAGAGCAACTGGTCTTCACCTGTGCTTGACCACCATTCCACAGGGGTTGAGCCCCCAGGTGCTGGCGGCCGGCAGGACTTACTGAACCTAGCTTGCAGACAGACTACACCAACAGGATTCTAAACAAGCTTGACTAACACAGGGTTCGGGACTACTGAGGATTTGGGATTCTCAGACAGAGAATAAGATACAGAAGAAGCTTGACAGAAACAGGGTTAGGGTTCGAAACAGAAGTGCCCACAGGCACCCAGACAAGAACAAGGTATACAGGTAAGACACAAGACAAGGCAGAAGTGCTCCTAACAGCGCCAAAAGGGTAAGGAGGGAAGCTCAAAAGAGTAAAGCAGGGAAGCTCAAACACGCAAGGCAGAAGTGCTCCTAACAGCGCCAAAAGGGTAAGGAGGGAAGCTCAAAAGAGTAAAGCAGGGAAGCTCAAACACGCAAGGCAGAAGTGCTCCTATCAGCACCAAACATTAACCTGGACCTTTGGCGTTTGCAAAGGCCAAGCTGAAGGGCTTCTAGGTGCCTAATAAGCCCATCAGCAGCTGAGGCTCAGCTGCAGAAATCTCAAGGCAGCTAAGGGTGAGGCTAGCTGCCAAACTTCCAAGCAAGACTGGAGGGCTAAAATATCTGGACCGGACCGAAAAGAGAGTCTGGAAAGTCTATGGCAGCCACCGGTTCTGGCCACCAGAGGATGAGAGGAGCACAAACCAAGAAAAAGTCACAATCGTGACAGCAGCGTTCTTTGTCTCTATCTGCTGGTTGAAGAGCAAAACCACTTATCTGGACTGGTCTAGCAGGACTAAAGAGAAGATAAGACCAAATTTCACCATATTTGTGGCCTTGGAAAGATTTCCACAGAAAACTGAATAAAGAAAAATAAGACATATTTTACTACTTGCAATTTAATCAAAATGTTGGTTGAAAAGACATCAGAAAGGACCAAATTATATACAAATGTTAACCAGAATTTTTGAATTCTGGTGTATGAATACCAGGAGTGAGCAGAAAAAATATGAGCTTGTATAGGTCAGGAAGTGAGCCTGGACCTCCTAGGGTGTAGGAGAGAAGTCTACCACTGAACCACCAGTGTCAGCTAGAATTAGAATGTCTAAGTAAACAGTAGTGGTAAGCCCCATGGAAGATTTATGGAAAAAGAGGAGGATTGAAAGATACAGAGTACCCAGTTTTCTCCCTTCAATCCTTCTTGGTTTTAAAATGTCAGTTACTTCAAATCTAAAACTGTATTCAAATTTGAATCCTGTAGAATTCCAATTTAAACACACTGAAATTCTCATGTTAATATGAGCTGAAAACAAAAATTTGCAAGTAACCCAATTATAAATCAGTATGTAGGGGAACTCTGCAATGTAGTACAATAGGAAATCCAGTTTTGTTATGGATATTCTGTAAACCTGACTGGCTGGAGTGCCTCCAGGACCAGGTTTGGGAACGACTGGTTCAAACTCTTTGTCACTCACCTCTGTACATTCTGTCGAAACTGGGATGCTAAATCTAATTGCATTGCTGTAACAATAGAAAGTTTATGCAAGGTCTTCTATAGACACGCATGGTTAACAATATAATTACATTGGCAACAACCTCCCCACGAGATAATTAATTGTAACACAATTATAGACTTCTTTGTGCAGTAAGGTTTAGAAGAATGAAGGCTGAAGGTACCATTTCTGAAACTTTTCCCATCAGGGGAAAAAAAACGTGCTCAGAGTTTAACTTAAAATTTTTTTTATTTAAAAAAAGGCATTCAGTTCAGCCATTCTGTTGGTTACAATAGGAGCAATAGTTTGAATGATTTTAGGTTCTGTAACTTAGATGTTATTAACACAAGCATTGATCACAAGTCAATGTTTTTATGTAACTGATCCCAGCACTTTATGGGAGGATGGAATTTGTAAAAAATCAATAAATATATTTAAATAAATGAAATAATAGCTAGAAAATACTCACTAGCACATTTATTGCACACTAACACCCCTGTTTACTAAGCCACTCGGCAATGCCGACACAATCCATTCAAAGTGAATGAGCTGTGTTGGCATTAGCGCATGGCAGCCGCTAGTGCGGCTTAGAAAACAGGGAGTGAATAAAACATATCTTACAAATTAATATACAGTGGGGGAAATAAGTATTTGATCCCTTGCTGATTTTGTAAGTTTGCCCACTGACAAAGACATGAGCAGCCCATAATTGAAGGGTAGGTTATTGGTAACAGTGAGAGATAGCACATCACAAATTAAATCCGGAAAATCACATTGTAGAAAGTATATGAATTTATTTGCATTCTGCAGAGGGAAATAAGTATTTGATCCCCCACCAACCAGTAAGAGATCTGGCCCCTACAGACCAGGTAGATGCTCCAAATCAACTCGTTACCTGCATGACAGACAGCTGTCGGCAATGGTCACCTGTATGAAAGACACCTGTCCACAGACTCAGTGAATCAGTCAGACTCTAACCTCTACAAAATGGCCAAGAGCAAGGAGCTGTCTAAGGATGTCAGGGACAAGATCATACACCTGCACAAGGCTGGAATGGGCTACAAAACCATCAGTAAGACGCTGGGCGAGAAGGAGACAACTGTTGGTGCCATAGTAAGAAAATGGAAGAAGTACAAAATGACTGTCAATCGACAAAGATCTGGGGCTCCACGCAAAATCTCACCTCGTGGGGTATCCTTGATCATGAGGAAGGTTAGAAATCAGCCTACAACTACAAGGGGGGAACTTGTCAATGATCTCAAGGCAGCTGGGACCACTGTCACCACGAAAACCATTGGTAACACATTACGACATAACGGATTGCAATCCTGCAGTGCCCGCAAGGTCCCCCTGCTCCGGAAGGCACATGTGACGGCCCGTCTGAAGTTTGCCAGTGAACACCTGGATGATGCCGAGAGTGATTGGGAGAAGGTGCTGTGGTCAGATGAGACAAAAATTGAGCTCTTTGGCATGAACTCAACTCGCCGTGTTTGGAGGAAGAGAAATGCTGCCTATGACCCAAAGAACACCGTCCCCACTGTCAAGCATGGAGGTGGAAATGTTATGTTTTGGGGGTGTTTCTCTGCTAAGGGCACAGGACTACTTCACCGCATCAATGGGAGAATGGATGGGGCCATGTACCGTACAATTCTGAGTGACAACCTCCTTCCCTCCGCCAGGGCCTTAAAAATGGGTCGTGGCTGGGTCTTCCAGCACGACAATGACCCAAAACATACAGCCAAGGCAACAAAGGAGTGGCTCAGCAAGAAGCACATTAGGGTCATGGAGTGGCCTAGCCAGTCACCAGACCTTAATCCCATTGAAAACTTATGGAGGGAGCTGAAGCTGCGAGTTGCCAAGCGACAGCCCAGAACTCTTAATGATTTAGAGATGATCTGCAAAGAGGAGTGGACCAAAATTCCTCCTGACATGTGTGCAAACCTCATCATCAACTACAGAAGACGTCTGACCGCTGTGCTTGCCAACAAGGGTTTTGCCACCAAGTATTAGGTCTTGTTTGCCAGAGGGATCAAATACTTATTTCCCTCTGCAGAATGCAAATAAATTCATATACTTTCCACAATGTGATTTTCCGGATTTAATTTGTGATGTGCTATCTCTCACTGTTACCAATAACCTACCCTTCAATTATGGGCTGCTCATGTCTTTGTCAGTGGGCAAACTTACAAAATCAGCAAGGGATCAAATACTTATTTCCCCCACTGTATATGAAGTGAAGTAGTGCATTTTAAAAATATTTTTATTAAAGTGCATGTGTGGGAGGGAGGAAGTGACGTCACCGACTGTAATGGTCGCTTGAAATACCAGCTCCTGCTCCCTTTCTATTATAATTACATTTAGCGTCTTTCAGCTTTCGCCAACAGTGTGGAAAACACGAGCCTTTGAATTGGCTTGCTGGCAAGACTTGAAGCGTGACCTGAAAAGATGAATCGGCAGTCAGAATTGTTGCAATATGGCTTTTCCGGAGTTGCCGCAAGTCGCGTGGTGGGCCCGACACTGGAGGATCCGAGGCAGGCCTCGTGCTCGGGGGATTCGTCTCCGAAAGACCTGTTTGACTCCCAAGCAGACGCAGCAGCGCCGGATGCGGTGCCTTTCTCTGAATTTAAAGAATGGCTGCAGGAGATTAGGCGCGATCTTAAGGCAGTTCGCGACGAACTGGTGACCTTGGGAGCAGATTTGCGCGGAGAGATCCGCGAGCTTGGAGCGCGAGTAGAAGACACCGAAAATAGACTTGACGAACAAGTAGAGGAAGTCTGTGCTTTAAATCGGAAATTCTCAGATACACAGCTAGATATTCAGCAACTTAATGAAAAAATAGAAGACCTCGAGAACAGAGGTCGGCGGCGCAACTTACGTTTTCGAGGTTTGCCTGAAGTTCCACTGTACCAGGATTGTGAGGCGACAGTACAAAAAATTGCTAGCTCGCTGCTGGCGGCGGCGGGAATAACTGTGGAGCCGCACGAGATTCAGCTAGAGCGATCACATAGAGCATTTGGTTCTACCCGAGGAAATCAGTCTAAAGACCTTATAGCCTGCTTTGAAGATTTTAAGCTTAAGGAGCAAGTAATGCAGGCAGCTCGAAAGGCTCAGAACTTCAAATGGGATACCTTTGGCATTGAGGTGTATCAAGATTTAGCCCTGGCTACTCTGAAACGTAGAGCTGAGCTGAAGCCTGTCACCTTCAAACTTCGTGATCTGGGAATCAAGTATCGTTGGCGCCATCCTTTTGCGCTAGTTTTTTATAAAGATGGCCGACTGCATCAAGTTAAATCTCTCCAAGAAGCACAATTGATTTTGCCTGAAGAGAATGCAAAAGAAGCGTCAGCTATTCAGAGAAGCGCTAGGGGGGCTTCAACGCCAGCATGCCCACAATGGCAGCGGGTTGAAAAAGGACATAAGCGTCTGCAGCGGCAAAAATCGGATGGCTGCCTAGCATGAATGACTCAACTCAAATGCTTTAATACCATGGTCAGGTTGTAATATTTGATAAGAAAATATTTCTGGTCAGGGAGTATATGTATATGACTTACCAAAATTGGCTTATACTGTTGGGATTAGTTTGCTTATAATATATATAAGTGTGTTGATATTTTGAGATTGGGAGGGGGCAGTGAGAGCACATCACTTTCCTCTGTTGGATATCTCTCTGTAGTTAGTCAGAGAGGATCAAAAGGTTATGGTTGGGATGGGGGGGGGGGGGAATATGTTCAACAAAATATGCTTGCTAGCAGGTTCTATGATATGGTGGTTAAGAGAGAGATGGGGGAGGAGGGGGTTGGGCACTCAAGCTTTGAAGAAACATTAGGCACAATGATATGTTGCTCTAAACAGAGATGTCTGATATAACCTTGGTTAGTCTAAATGTTAGAGGCTTGAACACTCCGACAAAGCGCCAATTATTGTATAAAGAGCTGCTGCGCTTGAGGGCAGACGTTGCTTTTATTCAGGAGACACATTTGAAGCCAGCCCATGAGTCACTTTGCAGGCACCGAGGGTACCCCTCTCATTACTTTGCGTCCAGTAAAGACGGCACTAAAACTAAAGGGGTTCTTATTGCCCTAGGTGAGTCGTGCCCCTGGACTGTTGATAAGGTGATCAGAGATAGGGAGGGCAGATATCTGTTACTCAACATATCTTTAGGGGGTTGTAATTATACTTTGCTGAATGTGTATGGCCCTAACTCAGATCACAAAAATTTCTTTTCTCAATTAGACCAAGTTTTACTGCAACATAAAACTGGACACTTGCTGATTGGGGGGGATTTTAATTTGACCCTTAACCCCTATTTGGACAATTCTACCACAGCAGTGATGTATGCGAAGAGGGATCGGGCATTATTTCGGGATTTTTTGGCACGCTGGCAGGTGTCAGATTATTGGAGGCATATGAATCCTGCTGCCCGGGAGTATACTTATTTTTCCCAGGTTCATAAGTCCTTTTCAAGGATTGATCTCTGGCTGGGAGATATGGAGATGATTCATAATATCCTTGAACATCAAATCACTAGTAGAACATGGTCAGACCATAGTCCCGTAATATTGCGGTTGAATGTACGGGTGGGGCGGCGAGCCCGACCAGAATGGCGCCTAGATGATTCTATCTTATCGGAGCTATCATATGTTGTGCAGTTGGAAACCCAAACAAAAGAGTATATTCAATTCAATGATAATGGTGAGGTTCCTTTAGGGGTGGTCTGGGATGGACTGAAAGCAGTGCTTCGTGGCCATTTTATAGCATTAAAGACTCATGTGCAACGAGAGCGAAGGGTAGTAGAAAATGGCTTGAGGAGAAGATTGCTAGCAATTGAGAGGATCTTGCATAGGAGAGCTCCGCAATATACCTCATTCTTGTTAGAGCAGATGCAGAAATTACAGCATGAGTTACAGGAACATCAGTTAGCTGATGTTGCTGAACACTTGCAGCGAGTACTACAAAATCAGTTTGAGTTTGGGAATAAATCCAGCAGGCTCTTAGCCTTCAAGCTTAAAAAGCAGGCTTTCCAGAATCATATTTCTGCCCTCAGAGCGGAGGACGGCACAGTTACCACAGACTCAGGTCCAATACAAGACATGTTTCAGCACTTTTATGAAAACTTATATACTCCAGATGTTGACCCCTCGGGGGAGGATATTTTGAGATTTTTGGATAAGGCTAAGATTCCGATGCTCTCGGAGGGGGCCCACCATCAGCTGGCGCGACCTATTGAGTTAGATGAGGTTTTGGGGGCAATTCGCACTTTAACAATAGGTAAAGCTCCGGGGCCAGATGGCTTTACAGCAAAATTTTATAAGACCTTTGCTAAGGTTTTGGGGCCACTCCTAGTGCGCTTGTTTAATTCATTTGCTGATGGTCAACCGATCCCGACCACTTGGAAATTGGCGACTATTTCAGTAATATTAAAGCCGGGTAAAGATCCCCTCCATTGTGGTTCTTATCGGCCCATCTCCCTGCAAAACTACCTCCCTATCTTAATTAAAGAGGATCAGGCAGGCTTCATTCGGGGTCGGCAGGCCTTTGATAATATCAGACGAGTACTCCACCTGATTCATTACGCTGGAATGACCGGGATGCCGATGGGGCTGCTTTCATTAGACGCTGAAAAAGCGTTTGATAGGGTGCACTGGCCATTCATGTTCGCAGTCTTACAAAATGTGGGAATCCCGGATCAATTCCTGTCTTGGCTTCTGCTTATATATAAAGAGCCTTGTGCTTTTGTGAAGATCAATGGGCATAAGTCTCCCTCATTTTTGTTGAGAAGAGGCACGAGACAGGGTTGTGCTCTATCGCCTTTGCTCTTTGCATTGGTGGTGGAGCCCCTGGCTTGTTATATCCGTGAACACCCAGATATTAAGGGGATGAGTATCAAGGGAGTAGAATCGCGAATGATATTTTACTGACTTTGACTGAGCCAGAGAACTCTTTTCCTGCCTTGTCAGCTGCATTGAAGTGGTATGAGCGGGTGTCCGGATTCAGAATCAATTTGGAAAAGTCGGAAGGTTTGAATGTCGGTTATTCTGATGCTCAAATAACATGGTTGGAATCCGACTTCCCTTTTCGTTGGGCAAAGAAATTCATTCGTTACTTGGGGATTAATCTAACTAACAATGTAACAGATCTGTATGAGGTAAATTTCCTGGGGAAATTACGAGAATTGTTTTCAGAATTAGAGCGATGGGAGGGCCTCACGATTTCTTGGATGGGCCGGGTGAATGCGGTTAAAATGATAATATTACCCAAGCTGTTATATTTATTTATAGCTCTCCCTATCTCTTTGCCAGACAGGTTTTTCCGAAATTTGAAAAAGAGGGTGTTCTCTTATATTTGGAAGAGGAAACCCCCAAGAGTGCGAGTGGCAGTAATGTTTCAAAAGCGGAGCATGGGGGTATGGGAGTTCCTTCTTTTATAGAGTACTATCAGGCGGCCCACCTACGGGTTTTGGCAGAGTGGCTCAGTGGGACAGGAAAAATGTGGCAGTCTTTTGAACAAGCGGAGCTTGCTCCTTACCCGCTGAGGGCAATTCCTTGGTTACCGGAGCGGCTGGTGCGAGGAGTAGCTCTTGCGGCCCAACCACTTATTAGATGGCCCCTGTTGACCTGGCTTGCAATTCGAAATAAGTTTTTCCCGGGGCGAAAGTATTTTTTACACATGTATACTAGATTTGCACCGTCTTTTCTACCAGGGGCCCTTGATCCCTGTTTTCATTCCTGGGAAAGACTAGGCCTATGTACACTGGGCCAAATTTGGGAGGAGGGTGAGATGATATCATTCTTAGAAAATCAGGAAGAGTTTGGCCTCCCACTAATCCATGAGTTTCAATATCAACAGGTACGAGATTTTGTGAGTCGGAAAGCCAAAAGTGAATTGAATCTTATGGAAACACCTTTAGAGAGGGCAATGATGAGTGGGGCAGCTAGGGGCTGTATTTCTAGAGTATATAGCGCCCTCTTAACCTATCAAAGACCGATAATGTATTACCTATCTAAGTGGGAGACTGCCTTGGGTGTGTCTTATGAATATAATCAGTGGGAACATATATTTAAATCTTTGCTTAAAGTGTCGATTTCTAGCAATTTGATGGAAAATGGCCATAAGATCTTGTATAGCTGGTATTATACACCAAAGAGGCTTTCCAAGATGTTCCCCACCAGCTCAGCACTATGTTGGCGTCACTGTGGATCGGAGGCGGACATGGTGCACGTTTGGTGGACTTGCCCGCGAGCGCAGGAATTTTGGACTACTGTTCTGGACTTCGTATTTGCTCTTACAAAGGCACGATATCCGTTGAAAATGGAGCATTGCCTTTTACATGTTAAACTTTATGGAGTGAAGTCATCTATTCATCAACTGGCAGCCTATGTCTTTGTTGCGAGTAACTTGTCATTGGCAGCAGCTTGGAAACGGCCAGCCCTCCCCAGTATACGGGAGATATTGCGTAAAATGGACTATATCAACTTAATGTCTAGATTGACCGCCCTGCGTACGGGACAGCTGGGGCCCTATCATCGGGTGTGGGATCTTTATACGCAATGGACTGCGGGACCTGGTCCCTCATTATTAATGCAGTAAGGGTACTGGCTCATGTCAGCAGCAAGCATAGGGAGGAAAGGAGAGGGGAGGGGGAGGGGGGAGGGGGGAATATAGAGCAATGTTTGTAATGTTCTTTTATGTTATATGACTGACACAGACATTGGTTTTTTCTAAGTGACTTGATTGTTATGCATACTTAAAATCTAAAATAAAGATTTATAAAAAAATCTTTGTAAAAAAAAAAATAAAGTGCATGTGTGGAACAAACCAAAGAAAAGGCGTAAAAATCAGGATCAATTCCCAAAATTCCAAAGTTGAATAGAATATCTTTTGCTGCACACATCCCTAATGCTCATTATAAATGACAGCCTATGAGTTTGATATTGTTTAAAGTACTATGTAGAGTTCTGGAGACTGCATCTTCAAAAAGATATAAAGAGGATGGAGTCTGTCCAGAGGGTGACTACTAGAATGATCAGTAGTCTGTCATAAAGTGTATCGGACAGACTTAAGAATCTCAATATGTATACTTTGGAAGAAAGGCGGGAGAGGGAAGATATGATAGACATTTAAATACCTCCATGGTGTAAATGCACAGAAGGTGAGTCTTTAAACTGAAAGGAAGCTCTGGAATGAGGGATATTGGATGAAGGTGAAAGTTAGATAAGGAAATGCTACTTTATAGAAAGGGTGGTAGAGACGAAAACTATCTGAATTCAAGAAAGTGTGGGACAAGCACATGAGATCCCTTAGGGAGAGAAAATAATAGATGGTATGCATGAGCAGACTAGATAGATCATATGGTCTTTATGTACTGTCATTTTCTCTGTTTCTGTTTGAAGCTGCCTGTATTATGCAAGATTTCTTTAATCTTACTTAAGGGTTGAACAATCTCTGCACAGCACAAGAACATAAGAACTCCCATATTGGGTGAGACCAAAGGTTTCTGATGTCCAGTATCTTGTTTATGCTGAGGCCAGTCCCAGGACCCAGGTACCTGGCAGGACTCCAGAAGGCTGCAAGATTTCAAGCTTTTACCTCCAGATATAGGTAGTGGTTTTCCTTAATAGTGTATGGACGTTTCCTCAGGAACTTCTCCAAACCTTTCATAACCCAGTTATGCTTGCTGCTTTTACCACACCATCTACCTGATTCAGTTTCATCAGGAGTAGTTGGTTCAGCCTGACGTTTTCAGGTCAGGGTGGGATCTGGGTGTAGGTCCAACATGGCCTACCTTGTCAGCATTAAAGTCAGCAACTCTTACTACAGTCAAGCAGTGTGGCAGTTGCCCCAAACAGATGATAAATCTCATGGCCAAAACCTTCACCCCCAATCCAATCCCTCACCTCACACTGTCTCTTCACAGTCTGATCTCCCCAGATCAAGATCCCTCTCCAATTAGTACCCATGGACAGTATCTCCCTCCATGTGCAAGAGAACCTAAAGATAAGCACCCATCAAACACCATACCTAGTCCACTTCACCTGAGTCCCCCATGAGACTGTCCTGCAAGCCTTTCTGGTAGGCTGGTGAAACAGGGTGGGGTTTCAAAACAGAAGCCCTGATCTCCTAGCAGTAGTTCCTGTTTTGGGGGTGGGGGAAGCTATCATGAGGATTATGCTGTGTACATCTAGTAGCACTATGGAAATGATTGGTAGTAATAGGGGGGAACTGTTTGGAAGGGTGCACTGTCGGGGGGGGGGGGGGCAATTGGGAGGGTTATTGGATGGTGCTACCCAAACTCCAGCACAAGTGCTCTTTAAATTTTTGTACCGGGCCCATGTTAATTCCTCAGCAGGTAGCGCAGGTGTCACACACCCTGCTTTTAACACAGGCTTTGCACATACGACCCCTTAAGATTTTTCACTTGAAGTGCAAAAAACTTACCATGCTCCTAAATTTGTGTTTTGAAGTGCTATTAAACCAAATCACATGTTGGTGAACACATGTCCCTTTAAGAAGGGATTCTGTTCTGTAACCTAGAAAGACTTTCTAGATCCATTTATGCTCACTACTAGACATTTTGGCCTCTTGCATAACTTATGATCTCTCCTTTATACATATGCACACGTCTATACTTACATTCTCAGTGGCACTTCAGGAAATGTCTGGAATTCTTTCTGCTAGCACACTAAACAAATGTGAAAGCCAGCATCCAGATTCAACTAGATTTAAACCAATGATATGGTACAGTTTCAGCAAATATATTATAGAACGCAAAATCAACATTTTTCAAAAGTAATGTGTAGGGTATGTGGTGTATTTTTTTTGTTGTTGTTTTTATTCCATTGTTTTTAACCTTTGCAATTGGCTATCTTTTTCTTGAACACGCCTATTAAGAGAACCGCAACTGCATTTCAAATGTGGGATCCAATGATTTGCACACATTTCACCCTTTGTCATGCATTAGTAAGACCATGTTTTCTCACCTTCTGTTGTTAATTATAAGAAACAGGACCTCTTTTAAAGTATGGGAGCAGTTTTACAAAAACCTGTCTAGACACGTCAAATCAAAATATTGATGATCTCTTTCAAGGCTCTTTGCTTTTCCTCTATGTTTTATCTATATCACTATCTCTTGCTGGCTTATCAAGGGGGGGGGGAGGGGGGAACCCCTTGGCTCTCAACTCCCATTCTCCCAGTTACTTGCTCAATTAAGTTGGATTCCATTCTTGGGCTCTCTTCTTTTTCTGTCACATTGATTAATTGTGAAACATGTTGCGAGCTCCAATTTCAATAGCTGATAGGTGAGAAAAAGAGAGACATACAAATATTCCACAAGATGCAAGGAAAAGAGGGAGCAGTTATACAAGGAAACCAAACATTTCTCCTGATGCACATTTGAATAAAAGTAACAAAATGGTCTTCCTTTTAGTGTGCATCCATGGAGGAGTTAAGACACTAAACCCAAATTATGCACACATACTATGGGAAAATGCCTCTCTTCAAGAAAAAAAAAAACCCATTAAGTTTATTCTTTAATGTTTGCTGAGGAAAAAGGAAAAAACTAGAATAACCAAAAAATGTACCATTAATTAAATTCTACGCCACTGATATGAGCAAATGGTAGTTCAAAATCAGTCTTGTAATACAAAGCTTAAAAAAATGCCTTCATCTGATCTCTATAGGCCAGGAATGCAGGATAAAAGGCAAATTCTCCACAGTTCTTAAACCCTGCATGGAGAAGAAAAGCTCCTTTTTAAAGGATTCGGTTTCCCCCTACTTTAAACTGAAAACCTCTGCCAGTTAAGAGTTTTGACTTTCATTGGCAGAACCTTGCTCTCTTCTCTAAGCCCCTCCAGGAGTGCTGAGTGTACAGAAACTAACCATGCCAGAAACACTGACAGATTGCACGGTTCCACCCCTCTTCCACATTCCTCCCTCCCTCCCTGCTGGACAGTTGGAGCTCTTTCCAAAAGATGGCTGCAAGCCAGCAGGAAAGCAAGGAGGCAAAGTTTTCCAGTTCTGAACGAAAAACGAATTCATGTGTAAATTTATCAGTGAGGCTAATTTGTTTAATGTGGATTTTAATGCAAGCTAATGGTGCGGTACAGTGTTAGCAAATGCTAACAGAACTGCTGAGTTAACACCTAGGGGGTCATTTTCTAACTGTTATCATGCAGTAATGCTATTATCACACATTATCTGCCGTGGGGCTCGTTTTATGGTATGGGCCCCGTGGCAGATTGTGATAATGGCACACCATGTGCTTTAGATTTACTGAATGGTTTTCCTAATGTGGAAATGCTTGTTGAGGCATGTAAATGGATGGGGAACAGGTAGGACTGCAACTTGCATTTAACACAGATGTTATTACCACACGTCAGATAATGTGGTGCAGTTAGCTACACTTCCATAGTTGTAGCTAACTGTATTCCATGCTGTTTATGCACAGTAGTGACCATTGCTCCATTTTAACTGTGTTCTCAAAAATGCTGGCAGCACACCCAGCAGTTAACTGTTTTGCATTTAGTGTGACTAGACTTTGGCTGTTAATATGCATTAAGTTCAAAATTCAAGCATGAGTTAGTAAATAGGCCTCTCCGCACCTATTAAAATGATTAAAAAAAAAAAAAGCCCACAATGAAAATCTGGGGTATTTTTGTCATATTGGATTAGGAAAAATATGAAACATGAAAGTTGTGTGTGTGTATATGTTTTTTTTTTTAATCTTTCATACATAAAATGCTGATTAACACATGTAGAAAACCTCATAAAATTTAGGTCTGATCAGTGCAAGCAGGCACATATTCGTAGATGTGCTTAGAGGAGGGTCTTGTGCAGAATGTGAGTGAAGTTGAGATATTCATGTATTTTACAAAATACTCGTGCAAATTTTGTGCTAAAATTTGTCTACTCCTGAGCAGGTGTAAATGTCTATTCCTTCAATGAGGGCTTGCTTTCTGACGGATTGTGCTAGGACTTTTTTAAGGGGGCCCTTTTAATAAAGGGCATTAAGTTTTGGGCTTACCATGCATTAAAGTCCGCCCAAAACTGATGCTGCATCAAGGTGTGTTCCCGCTATATTTTATTGCGGGTCATTCATTAACATTCAGACTATAACTGTTAACCTGGAGTCGAGGATTGTTCCAGAATTTAAAAAGGCATGGGAGTGCAGGGGTGGCCTAGTGGTTAGAGCACCGGTCTTGCAATCCAGAGGTGGCCAGTTCAAATCCCACTGCTGCTCCTTGTGATCTTGGGCAAGTCACTTAACTCTCCATTGCTTCAGGTACAAACTTAGATTGTGAGCCCTCCTGGGACAGAGAAATATCCAGTGTACCTGAATGTAACTCACCTTGAGCTACTACTGAAAAATGTGAGCAAAATCTAAATAATAAAATAAGCACTTTAATACAAAGGCCCTCAGGCATGTGTCTGTACTTAAAAATAAATGCATAAGAACCTTCTTCCCCAGTTAACCTTGATGTCCTGTTTCTTCCACATTTTGCATGTTTTGAGACTGTACATCTCTAACAATGTCTTGCAAGGATGTTCTACTTTGGAGAAAAGGGTCATGGATTTGATATACCGCCTTTCTGTTGCACAACCAAAGAGGTTTATTATTATTAGCATTTGTATAGCGCTATCAGACGCACGCAGTGCTGAACACCTGATACAAAGAGACAGTCACTGCTCAAAAGAGCTTACAATCTAAATAATACAGACAGACAAGACAGTTACGGGTGAGGGAAGTAATGGGTGAGAAGGAAGGAAGGGACAAGGGGAGGGCAATTGTGGCTAGGAGCTAAAAGCAGCAGTGAAAAGGTGGGTTTTCAGCATAGATTTGAAAACAGGTAGAGATGGAGCTAGACATATAGGTCCAGGAAGTCTATTCCAGGCATAAGGTGCCATGAGAGGAAAAGGAGCGAAGCCTGGAGTTAGCAGTGGAGGAGAAGGAGGATGACAAAAGAGACTTGTCCAGTGAGCAGAGTTCACGGAGAGGAATGTAGGGAGAGATGAGAGTGGAGAGGTAATGGGGGGCTGCAGAGTGGATGCATTTAAAGGACAGTACAAGAAGTTTAAACTGAATGCGGAAGCGGACAGGGAGCCAGTGAAGTGACTTGAGGAGCGGGCTAGTGTGGGTATAATGATTCTGGCGGAAAACAAGTCGTGCCGCATAATTTTGGACAGATTGGAGGAGAGAGATGGCTGTGCGGAAGACCAGTGAGAAGTAAATTGCAATAGTCCAAGCGAGAGGCGATAAGGGTTCTGGCAGGGTATTCAGAAAGGAAGGAGCGAATTTTGTTAATATTGTAGATAAAGAAGAGACAGGTTTTGGCGATCTGTTGAATATGGGCAGAGAAGGAGAGAGAGGAATCAAAGATGACTCCAAGGTTACGAGCCAAGGAGACAGGGAGGATGTGAGAGCCATTAACAGAGATAGAGAAAGGGGGAAGAGGGGAGGTGGGTTTAGGGGGAAAAATGAGAAGTTCTGTTTTGGTCATGTTGAGCTTTAGATGGTGTTGAGACATCTAAGCAGCAATGTCAGACAAGCAGGCTGAGATTTTGTCCTGGATCGAGGTTGAGATTTCAGGGGTGGAGATGTGGATCTGAGAGTCATCAGCATAAAGATGGTACTGGAAGCCATGGGATGAAATCAGGGTACCAAGGGAAGAGGTATAGATAGAGAAGAGGAGGGGTCCAAGGACAGAACCCTGAGGCACACCAACAGAAAGCAAGATGGAAGTTGAAGAGGATCCACCAGAGTGAACACTGAAAGAATGAAGTGAGAGGTAAGAGGAGAAACAGGTTTAGTATATATTATACATATATTATATGCAGGTACGTTTCTCTGTCCCTACTGGGATCACAATCTACGTTTTTGTACCTGGTGCAATTTGGGCTAGATTCTATATATTGCGCTGAGATTTCTGCATGGCAATCAAAGTGTATTCTATAAAGTATGCTTTACTTTAAGGGTACTTTTATAGAATACGCCAAGCGCTGGTCCGTGTGACTAAATTTAGTCAGGGTCAATTACACCAACTAAAACCTGGTGTAAATCCCAATGCTGAAATTAGGCACGGAGCAGGTATATTCTGTAACAACGTGCATAGATTTTAGAAACACTCACAATCTGCCCATAACCACGCCCACTTTTCAGCTATGTGACTTAAAATTTACATTCACCACATTACAGAATACGCTTAGCAAGTAGTGCATGTAAATTCTAATTAATATCAGTGCTCTGATAATTGCATGATGGCATCTAATTAGCGATGCTGATTAGCTTGTTAATTAATTAAGTTATGGCATATACATCTATTTCCACATAGAAATCTCAGCGTGATGTATAGAATCCCGGGGCTTGGGTGTGTGCACTTTCCGCAACCTATTTTGTAGGCGTTAAGGGCTCACACACCAGGGTCGTAGCTACGTGGTGCCACGGGGGCAAGGGACCCTGTAGATTTGGCTCTGGACTCCCGCCGCCGACCCCTTTGACCCTCCCCCCGCTGCCGTTGGGTACCTTTGCTGGCGGGGGTCCCCAACCCCTGCCAGTCGAAGTCCTCTTCTCCGACGCAGCCGCGTTGCTGATCTGCAAGGGCAGACTTCTGTTTCTGCAGGATGTCAGACTCGCAGAAACAGACGCCTGCCCTTGCAGATCAGCAATGTGGCCGCGCCAGAGAAGAGAACTTCGGCTGGTGGAGGTTGGGGACTCCCGCCAGCAAAGGTACCCGGTGGCCGAGGAGGGTTGGCAGCAGCGGGAAGAGGGGGTCGAAAGGGTTGGCGCTGGGGGGGGGGGGTCAGAGGTGGTGGTGGAGGCAGCGGGGAGGTCAAACATGGGGGGGGGGTTAAAAATGGCGGGAGGTGGTCGGTGGCGCTGGGGGGGGGGGGCTAAAATGTGCCTCCTCACCTCAGGCTCTGGACCCCCCTCCCGCCGAAATCTGGCTATAACCAGAACGCCCACTCTCTGCCCCAGAAGCACCCTCTCAAAAAAATGTAAAATGTTGTTGTTTTAGCACGTGGTTAGTATGCACTCATGTGGCACTTACTGCAGAACACCTGGGCGCATCCCACTGTACAGCTTTTTAAGCTGCGTTATACACGTGTTAGCACCTAACGCTTCATAGTAAAAGGGCCTTTTAGTGAGAGGAACCATTTCCCCCTCATTCTGTAACAGGGTGCCTACATTTTAGCTCCATTTTCATACTTAAATTTATATAATACCACCATCCAAAAGGCTACGTGTACACTTAGACGTGCAACTGCCATTTAGATGTGCAAGTGCTATTCTGTAATTACACACTGAAATGACTTGGCACACAGTTGTAAGAGGGGTGTTCACAGGTGAGAAGCATTAGCCAGGCTGATATTTAACACACTCAAATTACAGTATTCTATAACTTGTATGTATAAATGTTGCATTTAGGTGCACCTTATACACCGGCCATAAACATGGCGGAAATGTGTGCCACCTACATTTAGGTACGCTGAGGCCTACTTATGCTAGTATTTCTATAAGTCCAATAAATAGGACAAAACTCGGTGTGCAGGGGATTGCTAATACATAATAACAGAAAAATCCTAGCAAACTAAACTAGTTTAATCTGTCGCTGTATTTCTGTAAGGACACTTACAGTATGTCAGTATGTGTGTAAGTATTCTTAGTATAGGCTCTGACCATGTTATTTGGGTATGTAAAAGAATTGGCTCCTCAGACTCAAGTAGATATATATATTCTTTTTTTTTTTACTACTTGTTTGATTCAGTAGCAAACAAGTTTAAATGGTAAAAAGGTCAGTTGTAGAATCATCAAAACAATTGCAGGTGCTAAATTTTATTTCAGCTTAATCTTATTACATAATAGACACTCCATCAGCCAAGAGGCACTATAGTGAGAGGTTGTCTGAATTTCTGTCTGGCCATGGGTTAGCTTTCTGGGTGTTTTTGTTTTCTGAGCATTCAGTTGCAACTCTTTGACTGGGAGCAGACTGGCGAAGTCTCTGTGTCTAATTATCTGGTTTTTGTTTTGTTTTTTTGTACTGAATCACCTGCACAGGGTGGTCTATCAAGAGGGAATAAACAAACATCTAATCTTACTTGGTACACACTTCTCTGTAAATGGGCAGATCCACAGAGGAAACCTGACAGTCATATTAATCAGATAAACTTGAAATGTTTTATACCATTAGCAGTTTAAGAAATGTAATTACCACTGACAGCCAAGAGAAATACTCCAATAAATTGCACTGAACGTGCTGGTTTAAAAAAAAAAAATCCCAATTACATATAAGAGAAGAAATAGCAAACATACAAATATTGAGAGAACCTATTCTGCCATTTGGGTAAATCATAGGCCTATGGCTCCCTTTCAAACTATTAAAAACAAAACAAAAACCTGCCTTGTAAGAGATGTACTGTGCTGTCAAACTCTCCGTGTACCCCTATTTCCTATGTAATGCAGTTTTTAAAATTTGTTTGCTGTGGTCCCCCCCCCCCCCGCATTTTTAAGTCACACAGGCCAAATATACACTCCGAACATTGACAGATTGTTTCAGTACAGGGCCTACCACAAAGCAAGAAATTGAAACCAACCATAAGATAAAGCTTTTCTAGAGTAGTGTAAATCCAAGGTGCCAGGTTGCTATTTTCCACAGATTTCAAAGCGGATTCTAATCAATGACATCTCCCTCTAGCTAGTGATATTATCTGGCCTCAGCTATGTGTGCTATAGCCTCATTCGAACAACTGATGGAAAAGAAACGGGAATCTAAGCTAACTGCAATGAGCAGAAGAATGCAGGTGGTTGCTACCATTATCAATGTGCCAAATCATGTCTGTCAAACAAAAGCCACACCACAGATGTCCACAAACTGAATTCACAAAGCCTTCCCAATCTATTCATAAAAATGGTCAGAAGTCTGAGTCAATATTTAAGCTTCCAGGTCCTGAAATTGTCCACAGATTCCACTGTACCAATTGCGCCAACCTTCTCTCAGTCCCCTCAACAATGGGGAGCTGCTTGATCTATACTACTACTACTACTACTTAACATTTCTAAAGCGCTACTAGGGTTACGCAGCGCTGTACAATTTAACATGGAAGGACAGTCCCTGCTCGATGAGCTTACAATCTAAAGACAAAAGTACAGTTAATCTGATAGGTCAGACAGATTAGGGCAACCTATATGTTCGAAAGGTTAGGTTCCGAATGCAGCATTGAAGAGGTGAGCTTTAAGCAAGGATTTGAAGATGGGTAGGGAGGGGGCTTGGCGTAGGGATTCTATGACATAGAAGTTGCAAATCAAGTGAAAGCTGTGATTTTTCCACTTTATTCATGTAAAGTAATTATGCCAATTTTTACAGTAACTTCTTTTAATTCCGAGACCAACTATCATAGTGGGGTGTGTATTTTATAGATTTTTAAAATGATTTTCCTATTTTTCCCTCTTGTATTCAATTTTTCCTTGTTACACTTAAATATAAAATAAAAAATTGACAATCTTCAATGTCCTTTTTTTTTTTAAAATCTTCAATGTCCTTAAATTATAGAGGAAAACCAAAATGTTATTTAGAGTATAGAGTACACAGAAACATAAATGGTGACATTTTGTCAGGAAGTATTAGTATTAACTCTGCTTTTCAAACATAATGGAAATCATTCACCTCACTTAGGGCCCTTGTACTAAGCAGTGCTAAAATGTGGCCAGCGCTGTCCCCAGCACGGGTCTTTCCTGTTTGCGAAGGCCATTTGTAGCATGTTGGTAAAATGGCCCCATTTCCCATTATTCCTATTAATGGTCATGTGCTAATTTCCAAATCAACGCTTGGCCATTAGCATGTCAACACTTACATCTGTTTTCTAGGTGGTAAGGGCTTGAGCGCTAACCACACACTGAGGGGCCCTAAATGTAGGTTGCACACATTTTACTAAGCCGCGAAAGTGTCTACGCCTGACTACCACGTGGCTCTTGTTGTAATTTCATTTTTGGCACGTGTCTGAAAAATATTTTTTATTTTTGGGCGAGCACAACGGACGCGTGCCAAGTGGCATTTGGTGCGTGTATGCCATTACTGCCCGGTTACTGTGCGAGTCTTTACCGCTAGGTCAATGGCTGGCGGTAAGGTCTCATACCCAAAATGGGTGTGCGGCAATTTTGATTTTGCCGCATGTCCATTTTTGGAAACACCAAAATGGTCCCTTTTTTTTTATACAGGCATGCTAAAAAAATGGATTGGTGCACGCCCAATATCTGCTCCTACACTACCGCAAGCCATTTTTTAGCGTGCCTTGGTAAAAGGACTCCTAAATGATTAGTATGCAGCAATGTACCTACGCTGATTAGTGCAGAACATGTCTCCTCGCTACTCTCAGCGCTAAAAAATAAATTCTATTTTTTTAGCACATGGCTAGCGTATACCAATCCCAAAATACTGCAGGACACCCTGGTGTGCCCTGTGGTAGTGCCCTATAACCTGTGGTGAGCACACATTAGTACTTACTGCGGCTTAGTAAAAGGGCCCCTTAATCTGTGGTTCAGCTTCCAGATGATGTTAGGTCTCAGAAGGTGGTTGAGTTAATACTGATTTTTTTTCCTATAGCCTCTGTAGAGGGGGGAAAATGTCATTCATTTTATTTCATAAGGGCTAGGTTTACTAAGGGGGTCTTTTACTAAGGCGTGCTAGCATTTTTAGCTCACACTAAAAATCAGCTGGCGCTAAACACTGATATACCCATAGGAATATAATGGGCGTCTCAGCATTTAGCACGAGCTAAAAATGTTATTGCACCTTAGTAAAACACCTCCTAAGTGCACTATCACTTTAACAAACACTAGCATTGTTAACTTGCTTTATTAATAAACTAGTAAAAAAGGCCCGTTTCTGACACAAATGAAACGGGCGCTAGCAAGGTTTTCCTCGGAGTGTGTGTGTGTGAGAGTGACTGTGTGAGAGAGAGTGTGCGCTATCACTTTAACAAACACTAACATTGTTAACTTGCTTTATTAATAAATAGTTGACATTACATTAAGGTGCTTGTTTTTAGATACACGTAAACTGACAGATGTTTATGTTGCTTAAATGTCTAAATCACAATTTTACAAAGCCTGGATAGGAAGCAGCAAAAATGGGGGTGAGCAGACAAGTGAGCTGGGTGATCCGACACTATGGGGCTCGTTTTCAAACAAAAAAGGTCATAAGGTAGCAGAGACGTTTTTCTCTCAAAAACATCCAAGTTGTGCTTTTCGACACCCTGATTTTAGATGTTTTGCTTCACAATTCATCCAAAATTTCAAAGGGGCACGTTGGGGGGCTTATTTTGGGCAGCACTTGGATGAGATATGGGTGGAACCATAAGGTAGATGTTTTTCTGCAATAATGGAATAAAATGAAAACGTCTGGAGCAGAATTAAGACCAAAAGGTGCCCTAAATAACCTCTGGAGTGATTAAGGCATAATACCCCCTTACTCCCCCAGTGGTCACTGACCCCCTCCCAGCCCCCTAAGATGCGATAGTGCCAATACATACCAGACTCTGACAGCTTCATATATGATGACCATTCCTATTAGAGCAGCAAGCAGGTTCCAGGAGTAGCTTAGTGGTCGGTGCAGTGGACTGTAGAGAAGATCCATATTCCACACAAACTGGTACACTTATGTGGAGCATGTGAGTCCTCCAAAACTCACCAGAAACCCACTGTACTCACATATAAGTGCCCCCTTCACCCATAAGGTCTAGTGTAGTGGTGCATAGTTGGGGCAGTGAGTTTTAGGTGGGTTTTGGGAGGCTGAGCAGACAAGGAGTGGAGGAGTGGCCTAGTGGTTAGGGTGGTGAACTTTGGTCCTGGGGAACTGAGGAACTGAGTTTGATTCCCACTTCAGGCACAGGCAGCTTCTTGTGACTCTGAGCAAGTCACTTAACCCTCCATTGCCCCAGGTACAAATAAGTACCTGTATACAATATGTAAGCCGCATTGAGCCTGCCATGAGTGAGAAAGCACGGGGTACAAATGTAACAAAAAAAAAAAAGTTGAGGGAGCAACAGTGAGATGTGTACCTGGGATCTTCTCTACAGTCCACTGCACCAACCACTGGGATAGTAAGGGGGTATTATGCCCTAATCCCTCCACAGGTCATTTAGGGTACCTTTTGGGTGGGGAAAGGCAACAGAATGCTATGAGAAAATCCTGGAGCCATGGAGGGCACTGAGCCACCAATGTTTAAATAAAATAAGTGCTGGTCAAGCTGACAAGGGCCCAGAAGGGGTCCTTTAGTCAGCATTTTTGGCATGAACCGCGTATTTGGTGCGGTCATGCATGTGGTCTAGTGACCTCTTCCGTCTTCAGGGCAGAAAAGAGCCCCCCTCTTCCCTGCACGGAGCGCTGCCCTGCATGCATCCTTCCTGTTGTTGATCCCTCGGCAGCGATTCAAAATGGCCGCCGAGAGTTGAAGTGACCTCTCGAGACTTCAACTCTCGGCGGCCATTTTGAATCGGCACCGAGATCAACAACAGGAAGGATGCATGCAGGGCAGCGCTCCGGGCAGGAAAGAGGGGGCTCTTTCCTGCCCCGAAGAGGTCACTAGACCACCAGGGCAGTAGTAAGGTAAGGGGAGGGGATGGCGGGGAGGGGGAGTGATGGCGTGTGTGACAAGGGGGAGGAAAAATGTGACAGGGGGGCGGAGTGAGGATGAGAAAGGGGGTGAAGTGAGGGTGTGAAAGGGGCGGGGTGAGGTGGGAAAGGGGGAGGCATGTGTCCTCCTTTTTGGGCGACAAAATATGGTAACCCTAACTGGGAGTGAGGGTGGGCTGTAGAAAGCCCATACAGAGCCCTAAAATGTTTGACTGGGAAGGCTGGCACGGATACCTGCCTATATTGTATAAAAAATGATCATTTTATGGTTTTTAAAGGTATAATGTGGCTAATGCAGATGCTTGGAGGTGTCTAATGTGAGCTGTGTGGCTGCACAAGCAAAAAGAAGGGGGTAGACCAAGGTGGTTCCAACATACGTTATTTATCGAGTCAATATAACGACGTCATTGACTCGACACAGTCCTACGTTTTGGCGACACATGTGCCTGCTTCAGGAGTCAAGCAATGTAATCGGTCGCAGTTGATGAGTTACAAATTGATGAGTTATAGCTGATAAATACAAATGTCCACAACAATAGCATCAAAATGTAGTTGAGAAAAACTGCACGAGAAACAATGTAGAGTCGCAGATCTCAATAGACAAAGCTTGCAGCACTCTAGTTGAGTGTACTGAAGACAGTAAAGCCAAACAGAGAAATAAATAAATAAAACAAGCTATTGTTGACTAATCTTTTAAAGAAATTTGTGCTGTGGGTACTTGGTGAACAGCACATTTCTATATAGAAAACCCAGTTTGGAAAAGAGGAATGATTAAGGGGCTCTTGTACTAAGCTGCGGAAAACAGTAATGTGTGCTTACCGCAGGCTAAAAACCACTATCGTAGGGCGTGCTCGGGCGTCTCGTGGTAATTTTGACATCTGTGCATGCTTCCCACATGCTAAAAAAATAAAGTTCATTTTTGTAGTGCTGGGGCAGAGATTAGGTGTGCCCAACACTAATTGATTAGCACAGCTATATTGCCACACGCTATCCGGTAGAGTCAAAAGTCATGGTTAGTACCAGGGGTGTAGCTACGTGGGGCCACGGGGGTATGGGCCCCCACAGATTACGCCCTGGCCCCCTTTACATTTGACGCCGCCGCATCAGGTACCTTGTTTGCTGGCGGGGGTCCCCAATCTCCGCCAGCTGAAGAGTCTTCTTCAGCGCCAGTCGACTCTGGCGCCTTTGTGGTGTGATCAAGTGTTTCTGACGCCTTACATCCTACATGGGGCTACATGCACGGTGCAGGATGTACGGCATCAGAAACAGATGATCACACAACGAAGGCGCCGGAGTCGACCGGCGCTGAAGACGACTCTTCGGCTGGCGGGGATTGGGGACCCCCGCCAGCCTGATGCGGCAGTGGGGGGGGGGGGGGGTCCAAAGTGGTGGGGGGGTCGGCAATGGGGGGAGGCGGCTAAACAGTGCCCCTCTCCACCTCGGGCTCTGGCCCCCTCTCGCCGAGGTCTGGCTACGCCCCTGGTTAATACATGAGCCCTTACTGCCTAGAAAATAGGTGTAGTTAAGAGCTCACAAGCTAATGGCAAAATTTAGCTTGAAGCCATTATTGCTAAAACGGAAAATGCAGCCATGCTAAAGTTGGGCCTCAGCTCATGGGAAGCCCACACGCTAGTCGAGCAAACCACTTTTTAGCACAGCTTAGTAAAAGGGTCCCTAAATGTTAACTCCTCTGCAGCTGAGAGCTAGTGTGATTCTATGGTTGAATGACACAGCTGAAGCTTTTGCAGTTACCCTGTTAGTTTTTTTTGTTTTTTTTAAAGGACAAAATTAGAGAGGTTCAACTAGAAAGGGGTTTAAAATCATCTTTTATTTTCATTTGCTAGTGTTTTTCAGTGCAGTAACTTCTACTAGGCAGGAACGCTAGTAACCACTTACACACACGTTGAGTGAGTATTGGTTTATAAGCTAGAAACAGGTAAAAGATGATAAAGCTGTAAGGAAAGATCAATACAGATGAAGACAAAATTTATTCACGAATGCACAGAAAACCATATTTATTTGATAGGTTCCAATAAAGGCCTGTAAAGGAAAAGACAGCACATATTAAACCAAGAATCAGACTCTGGTGCTGCATATTAACACATTATTATAACAAACAAAAATCTATGCTTACCTGATTATAGAATTCTGTTTTCCAAAATAGTAGAGCTGTTATGGTGATTTTAGAATTTGATAGTGTAAACTGGATCCAGTCTAGGCATTCCTATTAAATTAAGCACTTGAATTTTTAGTGTTAACACTGTTAAACAAGTTAAACATTGAAACATAATTAATTAATTAATGTTTTAAACACTTAGGGGCTTGTTTACTAAGCTGTGCTAAGGGCGCGCTACCGTTTTTAGCGCACGCTAAATGCTAAAGACACCCACATATTCCTATGGGTGTCTCTAGCAATTAGCTAGCGTTAAAAACGCCCCAACATTTTTAATCTGGTTTTTAAAGTTGCAAGATAATTTTTAATTGTTTTTTTAAAACTAAAATACATTCTTTTGCACATATTTTACCATATTAGATTGTTGAACTTTTGACTTTTTGATTTTGATTGGGAGCATTGTAACAGTATTTTGATTCATCACACAGTTACATAACACCTTTTTAAATCCCCAGATTTTTTTAGGGAAGTCTGTGTTGCTCAACCCCATCTCGCACTACACTATTTGCTGGAGCACTGCCTGAAGTATGCTGCCACACTGAATAAAACTAGATATATATGGTGAACAGTAGGCGGTGCTCTGGACTATAGGCAAAGAAGGGGGTTAGCGTAAGCAGCTTTATATGTATGAATATTGCCTTAATAAAATTACCCCCTTAGCAGCTGAATATCAAAACTATACTTACAGTCAACAGCAAACAGCATGTTAAAACATTTAGGGCTCTCTTTACTAAGCTGTACTGTAGGCGCTCTAACATTTTAGCGCAGTCTAAAAATTAGCACGCGCAAACGTTAAACAGCCATATATTCCTTTGGGTGTCTTTAGCGTTAGCATACGTCTATGATGCAGCTTAGTAAACAGGGCCCTTTATTCAGTACCGCTGCCTATATGCATAGTTACACTTAATATATCAAACATATAAACAGCGAGTGACCGTACTCACTCGCAAATGCGCAGTAGACTTCCCTCTCTGTCCCGCCCCCGCGTCAATACGTGAAGACGGGGGGCGGGACAGAGAGGGAAACTGTGTGAAGGGGAGGGAACCGCTGAGGTCGCCACTACTCCCCCTCCCCCCCGAGGTCGCTTCCACTGGTAACCGTCCCCCCGGAGTTGCCGCCGCCGCCACCCCTCCATCCAGCCCGTCTCTTCGCTATTCAACTTACATCTCCGGAGCAGGCAGATCAGCTGAGCTGCCGTTGGCCTTCCTTCCCTGCCTGTGTCCCGCCCTCGCCGACGTTACGTCACACGAGGGTGGGACACAGGCCGAGACGGAAGGCCGACGGGAGCTCAGCTGATCTGCCTGCTCCGGAGATGTAAGTTGAATAGCGAAGAGACGGGCCAGGTGGAGGGGTGGCGGTGACTCGGGGGGAGGGGGTACCGGCAGCGGCGACCTCGGGGGGAGGGGCCAGCGGCGACCCAATAGCCCGTTTTAACGGGCTCAACAGCTAGTGTATTTTAAAGTGCCACAGCTCATGTTTTAAAAAATACACTGATCGCTGTAGCACAACATTAACCTGAATGTGGCTTTCTGTTGTTTATCAGGATGAATGGTTTGCAATATAGGACATTTCCTCAAATGTGCCTTTATTAAGGGGCCCTTTTCCTAAAGCTTAGCATGTGCTAATGGACATTAGTGTGTGCTAACTGCCATGTGGCATGAAGGTATAAAATAGGATATTCTGCTTTTATTAAAGGGTTGCCCTGCAGCACAGCCCAGTGCGGGCACCGGTGTAGTTCCACCCCCACTGCACGGCATTTCTGGCCTAGCGTAAATATTGGGGAAAAAGTTACGTAATTGGGCAGTGCTGCGTACTGCCCAGTTACCACCAGATTAATGCGGGAGCCCTTACCACCACCTCAATGAGTGTCGGTAAGTGCTTCATCCAAAACAGTGGCGTAGCTACGTGGGGCCACGGGGGCCTGGGCCCCCGTAGATTTGGCCCTGGACCCCCCTGCCGATGACCCTCCTGACCTCCCTCCCGCCGCCAAACCTCCCCTGCCACCGCATTTGCCGTCAGCTACCTTTGCTGGCGGGGACCCCAACCCGGCGGCGGCGGGGGAGGGTTGGCGGCGGGAGGGGGGTCGAGAGGGTCATCGTCGGGGGGGGTCAAAGGTGGTGGTGGTGGCACCGGGGGGGGGGGGGCTAAAATGTGCCCTCTCACCTCGGACTCTGGACCCCCTCCCGCGGAAGTCTGGCTACGCCCCTGGTCCAAAATGGCCACACGGCAAGTGCAAACTTACTGCACGGCCATTTCTTTTGGGGGGATTTTTATCCACAGCAAAAACAGCTGCCGCCACTAGGGCAGAAACCCTTTTACAGCAGCTTGGTTAAAGGGCACCTAAGGTTTAGTAAAAGGACCCCTAAATGATTACATTAGAAGTAGATGCAAAAAATATTTTCAACAATAGGCAGCTTTCAAAGTGAGAGAGATATTATACCTGCTTTTTGTGCAGTTTGACTTGCACAAGTATGTTATCTAGTGAGTGAATAAATGTCACAGCTTAATGTCTAGTCCTGGATCCAAGCTGCCTGAAACCATGTCCCATGTCTTAAAATAGCTAATTTTCATCTGTTTAATGACATAAGTGGCCAAAGTTCTTTTTTTTTTACAAAAACTTTGGGCATTTAAATAAACACTTATGCAGTCGGCAGCTGCTGCTGTCCACAAAAGTGCTTTTCAACATTACTCTTAAGTGTTTGGCAGACACAGGTCAATTAGACCGCTCTGTTTCAAAGTTCTACTTCATAAATGATTAGGGAATCGGGCATGTATCTATAAGATTTAAAAAAAAAAAAAGTACTATTTAATAGAGCAAAATCAAATCTATTCTGGATATGCAATGAACATTCAACTGCAGATAGATGCTTGTGTGCTCATTTTTTTTTCCAGCCATGCAAACTTTTGTGTGTAGAAATATCAAATGCAGTTTTCACTTAGAGGGTCTTCTACTAAGCTGTGATAGAAATCAGCATGCCGAGATGCCCATAGGAATATAATGGGCACCTCAGCGTTTACCGCCAGCCGATTTGTACCACAAGCTAAAAATGCTACCGTGGCTTAGTTAAAAAAAAAAACCCTTAATTTGTATAACAAGTCCCAAATATTTCTCATTTCCCTGCCTTCCTTAGGAATTGGTGAAGAATTCCAGACCTGCATCTGAAATGAGCTGAAGACAGTTTTCCCTGCTTTCTTGTACCAGTTCTACCGGGCCTGGGTCTCCAAGGTACAGCATACAGATAAGTCGACTGTGTTGTAAAAATAAAGAAACAAGAAAATAGTTTCATGAACCAAATTGTAGTGTACCATACAGGTGGAGAATTGTACTCACATTACCCACATTGTAAAGTTACTAGTTTGGGGTCCTTTTGCTAAGGTGCGCTGAAAAATGGCCTGCGGTAGTGTAGACGCGTGTTTTGGGTGCACGCAGAATTTTTCAGCGCACCTACAAAAAATGTCTTGTTTGTTTTTTGCCTAAAATGGATATGCGGCAAATTCAACATTGCCACACATCCATTTTGGGTCTGAGACCTTACCGCCAGCCTTTGACCTGGTGGCAGTGGCGTAGCTATGTGGGGCCACAGGGGCCTGGGCCCCCATAGATTTGGCCCTGGACTCCCCTGCTGACGACCCTATCGACCCCCCCTCCCACCGCCAAGTTGCCGTTGCCTACCTTTGCTGGCAGGGGACCCCAACCCCGCCAGCCGAGGTCCTCTTCTGTTTCTGGGTCTGATGTCCTTTGGACCCTCCTCCCGCCGAAGCCTGGCTACGCCCCTGCCTGGTGGTAGCAACCTACATGCGCGCATCCATTACGCGTGCCCGAAAATAAAAAATATTTTTCAGATGCGCGTATCAGATGCATGCCAAAAATGAAATTACCGCAAGAGCCACGCAGTAGTCGGGCGGTAACTCCATTTTGGCACGCGTAGACACTTACGCGGCTTAGTAAAAGGGCCCCTTTGACTTTGTTGTTTATGACAGGACTTAAAAAAAAAAGTTAAATATGCCTTGCCTACACTACATAATTAGGCAGTCAGGTGCTTAAAACCACATTAGGAGATGTCAGATCATTAGCATGTACCATCTTCATATTGACCAGAACTGTCTCCAAGCTGGAGGTGAATCAGCACTTTCATCTTCTCTTGTGTCTGTTTCAAAGCAAAGCAAAGCCTCCTTCATCAGCCCTCCACTAGGCAACACACAGGGCAATGTACATGGATGCACATTTTAAAGATTCTTTAGAACTTGGGCAAATGGCTATCTCTGTAGTTTCATGGGAGAAACTAGGTAGACAGTGCCATCTAGTAAGGCATGTGACAGCCTTAATTATGTGACTTGTTAATTGGTGCAGTGTGTCATTCGACTGCCAAGAGCTGTTGACATGATTTATTTAGTTTTTTGATTCATCATGAGTTTTTTTAAGGTTTTCTAGTAGTGCCACATATATATATGTGCCCCATCCCCCCCACCTAAAAGCTATACTAATTAAAATAAATAACAAAAAGGCTTTCTAAGTGGTCAGACAGACTGGAACTAGAGGATTATAGGTAGGAGCACTAAAATGAAGGGTTGAAAGCTATAATTTTTCTTTCTGCGGTGACGGCAGAAGCAGCTGTTATAGACGTGGTTGTTTAGGCTTACTGTCTGGGAACAGGACATCACAAAGACTAACAGTGCATTTATCTCCCCCCTCTCCCTCCCCCACATTGTTAACCAAGTAATAGGAGTTTGTCCCCTCTCTCTATCCGCCCCCCACCCCCAATTCCTTATCTTGTGCTAGAACAACATTCTCTGCTGGTTTTCTTCCTGCCCTGGCCTGACTGAGTCCATCCTCTCCCCTTCTCTCACTTTTCTTGTCCTGCCGTGTGATGGTGATTCCCAAACACTGGGGGCACTTTTATAAGGAAAGAAAATGTAGAGGAGACGTAGTGGGGGCTCACCCCTCTATTTTTCCTATCACGTTTCTTTTTGGATTTAGAATGTATTGGTTCTATGGAGAACGGTGCCTGCCATTTCCAGTGACACCACAACCTTTTTAGTCAAACTGATTTATAAATGAAATATAGAGTTTTCTACTCCCTTCGGATGCATATTAATGAACAAATTCCCACTAGGCCAACTATTGCATTTCCAGTTCTGTTAGGTGATTAAGGGGCTCTTTTACTAAGCTGTAGTAAAAAGGGACCTTCGCTAGCAGTGGGGGTCCATTTTTGCCACGTGCTGATGCCCTTTTTACCGCTGCGATAAAAGGCCGAAAAAGACATGGTTTCACAGTAAGATTGCTCTTACTTCATGGCCATGCGTGGAAGAGGTGGTGGTAAGCAGGGGCATAGCCAGGCTTCGGCAGGAGGGGGGTCCGGAGCCCGAGGTGAGGGGGCACATTTTATCCCCCCCCCCCCGGCGCCGTCACCACCAACTTTGCCCCCTCCCCTGCCGACGACCCTCTCAACCCCTCTCCTGCCACCAACCCGCTGCCCTCGCCTACCTTTGCTGGCAGGGGACCCAAACTCCTGCCAGCCGAGGTCCTCTTCTTCCCACACAAGGCTTCCTTCTGTTTCTGACGTCCTGATGGCCAGTTGATCTGCAAGGCTTTGTTCTGCGAGTCTGACATCCTGCACGTACAACTTGCAGGACGTCAGAAACAGAAGGAAACCTTTTGCAGGAAGAAGAGGACCTCGGCTGGCGGGGTTGGGGTCCCCCGCCAGCAAAGGCAGGCGACGGCGGGTTGGCGGCGGGAGGGGGGTCAAGAGGGTCATCGGCAGGGGGATCCAGGGCCAAATCTACGGGGGCCCAGGCCCCCGTGGCCCTATGTAGCTACGCCACTGGTGGTAAGGGCTCCCCTGCTAACCCGGCGGTAACTGGGTAGCACGCGGTGCTGCCCGATTACCGCTGGGTAACTCTCTGCAGAAATATTTTTTAAATATGTCTGCTAGTGTAGGGCCGGTAGTAGCTGCAGATTGGCACGCAGTAAGTGGGCCCTTAATTAGACATACAAGTTCTAAATTCCTTTAGCAAAACGTGCATATTTATCTTAAATAGATATGAGTAAGGATGATGAGAGGGTGAATAGAATGAAGGGACATGACATGAGAGATGGAGACAGAGAAGATAAGAATCAAACCAGATTACCAAGATAAAATCCCTGTCTGCTGGCCTTATAACAGATGGACTGTTTTCAGAACGTTCCATAGCTGAACTATATAAAATCAGAGTAATGCTGAACACGAGTATCTGATGTTTCTTCCATTTTCCATGTCAGAGAAAATGCCTGTTTTCACAGGATCTGACCATAATAAGCCTGAAGTAGGAGCTTTATTATCTTTTAAACATAGGGCGTTCTTTTTCTGATCTTTCCTAAAATACTACTGTCTCTGGGGAAAGATGATTAAAGTAGTGGATCCAAAATGTTGTGGCTGATTTTCTTTTCGTATTATGAGTCCATAAGCAGGCTATAAAAGTTACTTGTTTGAACTCCTGTAACTTTTTTTTTTTTGTTCACCTAAAAGGATGGGGTTTGGACTGTTGAATTACAAATTGTTTGCTCTAACAGAATTCATTAAAACTTCATTATTTTGTTTCTGGAGACTTTTTAATCACCTTTTCCCAGAGATGGTCACATATACTCACAGTTATTCCGGTAAAACAAAATCCTGCCCTTATAAAAATGATAAGTAGTAGTAGTAGTAGTAGAAGTATTTTAACTTCTTGCCCATCTTTCTGTTGTGCTTGAAGATACCCATTTTCTTCTCCTTAGAAGCAGATTGGCTATGTGACTGTACTGAATAGGTTCCCCTTGTATTTAGTCCTTTCAACCATTGTCAATTCAATACACAGTCTCTTCTGTACATCAAGGTAATTAAGGCCCCTTGTTACATACAAAGAGCTCTTTAACACAAATACTGCTTTTTTGTGTGTGTGTGTGTGGGGGGTGTTAACTAGAATGAGAATGAAGTTGGCTCTTGTCTTTCACACTTTCTGCAGTGTGTAGTATGTTATCATGTGCATTGGAAATACACATACTTTTGTTAATAATTTTTGTTAATAATTTTGAAAGTTGGAAGGGACTTTTACTCAGCTTTAGGTAACAACTTTTCTTGACAGGAAGATAAAACTGGTAAAACATTAAAATTAGCCAACTTTTGTAGCAATATAAACATTATAATCGTCACACTTTGTATGGAAATAAAGACATGTTGTATTAGACTGTGCCACCTGGAAGTGTAGATAAAGAAATGCCATGTTCTGTAACCTAGACTAGCAAACCTGAGTCATTATCAAAATGACAAGAAAGATGACTACATTTTCTTTCACAGAATTTGAACTTATTGCTTACCCAGAGGAACATGAGAGGGCATTAGCTCTAATCAGCTGCTATATTTTAGTTGTTCAATTAGGTGTAGCTCTCAAAAGCCGGTCAGAAATGTATTTAGCCCAATTAAAATCGGTCGCCTATGATTTTTCTTTTTGCTCTTTATTTTCGTTATGACACGTTCAAGTGTATTAGCATGACAATCGGACTTTGGTAAAGGGAGTTGCTGTAGCAAAAATTAAAAATAAATGTGTGTAGGGAGCATTTTACTAAACCGTATTATGCAGTTAACCACAGGAACACGCATGCCCCTTTGGAGTACACTCATGTTAACAGTTAATACAGCAGCATGACACTGGCACACACTAATTTCTGCATATGGAGGATAATTTGATAAAGGGGTACCTAATTGCAGCCTGTTCTATAAAAGAAAGTAGGTGTTTACTTTCCTTTACAGAATACCACATATGTATTTATTAGGCACAGCCACTTAGACGAAGCACAATAGCTGCCATTTATCATGCTGGATATCTCCTTAGGGGGCCCTTTTACTAATCCAAGGTAGGTCTGAGACCTTACCGCCAGCCATTGACTTAGCGGTAAGGTCTCACGTGGTAACCGTGCAGTAATCATGTATGCAAGTAGAATGACAATTACCGCCCGGTTTCCGCCTCGCGCAGGAAAATAAAAATTATTTTCCGGCGCATATATCAGATGCACGTAAATATTGAAATTACCGCCCGGGCCTCGTGGTAGCCGGGCGGTAACTCCAAATTGACACGTGTGGGGCGTGTGTAGGCGCCTACATGGCTTAGTAAAAGGGCCCCTAGTCCATACCTGTTGCCATCCACTTTTATGGACTCTTGGATTTAGAAACTTAGTGAAAATAAGGGCCTAAATTTAGGCACATAGCCCTAGTAAATTTTCAAAAAGGCCAACTTAGCTTCCTAACTCAAAGCTAGAAGCCTAAAACTTTTGAATATCTGCTTCTGAATCCTATATGTGACCATCTCTGGTGAAAAAGTGACTAAAGTCACTGAAAAGAGAAAAAAAATTAATTCTCTTAGAGCAAACAATTTGTAATACAACAATCCAAACCCCATCCTTTTCTGTGGAAAAAGTAGTTACAGGAGAACAAACAAGTAACTTTTGCAGACTACTTATGGACTTGTGACATGAAAAATTGGCCGTTCTCAACATTTTGAATCTGCTACTTTAGTCACCTTTTCCCAGAGACGGTCACATATAAACATTTTTCCTACAAACACAAAATTGGAGTAAATCTGTTTACATCAAGAGTCCTCAAATCCAGTTCTCAAGGTCTACAACCAAGCCTGGTTTTTAGGATATCCACAATAAATATATATATAAATATAAATATATATAAAAATAAATATGCATGCAGTGGAAGCAGTGAATGCAAATAGATCTTATATGTATTCGTTGTGGAAATCCTGATAACCAGACTGGGTTGTGGACCTTGACCTTTGGTCTATATATTCCACATCAAAATGTGGAGTTCCAAAGCTGTAAGGACTGCAGTAAACTTAATTGAAATCTCTTTTCAAGTGTGGAGTATAGAGTACCACTTGCTGATGGTGGACAGTATTAATACTCAAGTCTCAGTATTCATGCTGGATTACTTCATTGCATCTGAGCTCCGTAATTTTGAAGTGACAAATTTGGTATCTACTACCCCAGTGCTTCGCAACCCAGTCCTTGAGGCATACTTAGTCCCATCAGGTTTTCAGGATATGCATGAGAGAGATTTGCATGCACTGGTGTGCCTCAAGGACTGGGTTGAGAAGCATTGCACTCTTCTATTACATGAGGACTTCCATTGCAGCATACCCTTCACAGTTTTTTAGATTAGTTTATCAGCTGTTAAGTGTTATCTATGAAACATTGATATCTTTGGCAGCACGAAGTTGCAGATTCAGAGTGAATGCTGCCTCAAGATAATGGATTTACAGGGTAATAACTGGCTCCTTTATGGAAACATTTGGAAAAAGCATAAAGACCCATATTTCCCTTAGGAATGTTTAAGAGTTTCACTACAGCAGTAATCCTTAAATAAAACTGCAGGAACAAAGATAGTTCTAGAAATAGTAGGAGTGGTTAGATTTCAACAAATGCTGCAATGATTTATGATGTACTTTTTCCACGTTCATATACTTTGGAAAAAAATATATTATGTGTGAGGGTGGGGGGGGGGGTAATTTTCTAAAGGGTTGCTTAGATGGTAATGGCACACAGGCACATATGTTTTAATTTGTTTTTATAAAGCAACATCATATTCCTATGTTTTCATACTCCAAACTTGCCCCCCCTGTTTACTAAAGCATAGCTCCAGTTATCTGCAGCAGGGCCCATTTTACTCCAATGGGTCCTGCTGCAGATAACTCAAGTTAAGCTTTATTAAAGAACCCCCTTGGTTAAAAGATAGAAAACAGAGTAGGATTAAATGATCAATATTCTCAATGGAGAAGGGTAGATAGTAGGGTTCCCCAGGGGTCTGTGCTGGGACTGCTGCTTTTTAACCTTTATAAATGATCTAGAGATGAGAATAGCTAGAAGTAATTTAAATTTGCTGATGACACCAGTGGCGTAGCTACGTGGGGCCACGGGGGCCTGGGCCCCCGTAGATTGGGCCCTGGACCCCCTGCCGACGACCCTCTTGACCCCCCCCCACTGCCAACCCTCCCCCACCGTCGCCTACCTTTGCTGGCGGGGGACCCCAACCTCTGCCAGCTGAGGTCCTCTTCTTCCAGTGCAAGGCTTCGTTCTGTTTCTTTGAGTCTGACGTGCAGGACGTCAGACTCACAGAAACAGAACGAAGCATTGTGCCGGAAGAAGAGGACCTTGGCTGGCGGGGGTTGGGGTCCCCCACCAGCAAAGGTAGCCAGCGGCGGGGGAAGGTTGGCGGCGGGAGGAGAGGTCGAGAGGGTCGGCGGCGGGGGGGGGGGGGGGGGTCAAAGTTGGTGGTGTGGTGGTGGCGGGGGGGGGGGGGGGTCAAAAATGGTGAGGGGAGTCGGCTAAAATGTGCCCCCTCACCTCGGGCTCTGGACCCCCCTTCCTGCCGAAGTCTGGCTACGCCCCTGGATGACACTAAATTATTCAAAGCTGTTCAATTGCAAGAGAATTGTGAAAAATTGCAAGAGGACCTTATGAGGCTAGGAGACTGGGCATCCAAAAGGCAGATGACTTTTACCCCCAGACTCTATATAGCATACCTAGAGATCCGTGCCAAAATCAAGCGAATTCTTTAACAACGTGCATAACTTTACAAGCTTAACATACTAATGAATACTGTTAACAGCACTTAACAAGCATTAATGAGCACTAATTAGTGGCCTAGTGGTTAGGGTGGTGGACTTTGGTCCTGGGGAACTGAGGAACTGAGTTCGATTCCCAGCACAGGCAGCTCCTTGTGACTCTGGGCAAGTCACTTAACCCTCCATTGCCCGCCACATTGAGCCTGCCATGAGTGGGAAAGTGCGGGGTACAAAATGTAACAACAACAACAAAAAAAAATTTACACGCAAAACTTTCTAAGCGTATTCTGTAACAAAGTGCGCTGAACTTCAAAGGTGTGCAGGCAAAAAGAGGTGTGGTTGTGGGCGGGGAAATGGGCATTTTGTGGACATTCCAAAATATACGCATGTAGTTATAGAATAAGGCCCAGTGTACAGAAACCTTCGTGCTGGGATTTACGCCATGTTTTCATTGGTGTAAATGGATGTGCGTAGTTTTTAGGCGCTGAGATATCAACTAAGTGTATTCTATATACTACGCCTAAATCTAGGCGCTGCTTATAGAATACAGTTAGTTGGCACTGATTTCCACGCCAATTTTTTTTAGGCGCCATATATAGAATCACCACCTTAATGTGAGCAACTGCAAAGTGATGCATATAGGAAAGAGGAACCTAAATATATATCTATTTGATGCAATGATCCACATTAGGAGTCATCGCCCAGGAAAAGGATCTAGGTGTCATCGTTAATGATATGTTGAAACCCCCCTGCTCAGTGTACTGAAGCAGCTAAGAAAGCAAATAGAATGTTAGGAAATATTAGAAAAGGAATGGGAAACAAAAATGAGACTGTTATAATGTCTTTGAATCACTCCATGGTGTGACTGCACCTCAAACACTGTGTGCAGTTCTGGTCATCGCATCTAAAAAAGATACAGTGGAATTAGAAAAGGTACAGAGAAGGGTAAAGTCTTAAAGTTTCCTTTTAGTATTCTCATTATAGAATCATTGATGCAGTGTTCTGGTTTTGTAAAGTGCTGTCCCACAGAGGTGATGTCTGTTAAGATGGAACCCATAAGTATATCTGACCATGCCATAGTACAGGCTGAAGTTAATCTAGATTAGAGTGAGGAAGGACAGAGTAGGTGGAGAGTAAATGTGGGCCTCCTACAGAAAAAAGGGGTGAAGGCGCAGTTGCATGAGAACTGGGATGAATTTTTGCTTTTTAATGATACAGCTGACATGGCAGTAAGCATATTTTGGGATGCAGGGAAGGCCTGCATGAAGAGAAATGAATACAAATAGTGGTACTGCATAAGAAGGAGAGCGCTTGAGTTTACAGAGTTTGCGTACAGAACTGGGACAGTGCCAAAAAACTGTATACCCAGAAGGGAAGTACTAAACCTTACAGGCAATTACTAGCAGTTAAATGGGAAATTGAAACCCTTGATATAGAACAAGTTGAGTTCCTTATGCGATAAAGGGAATGGGACAACTTCCCTATGAAGAAGGGCTCTTCAGCTTTGAGAAAAGATGGCTGAGGGGAGATATGATAGAGGTCTATAAAATACTGAATAGAACGAGTAGACATGAATCACTTGTTTACAAGGATTATGGGGCATGCAATGAAGTTACTAAGTGGTAATTTTAAAACACATCAGAGAAAATATTTCTCCATTCAGCGTGTAATTAAACTTTGGAATTCGTTGCCAGAGAATGTGGTACAAGCAGTTAGCTTAGCAGGGTTTAAAAGGTTTGGATAATTTCCTAAAAAAAAAAATCCATAAGCCATTATTAAGATGGACTTGAGACAATTCACTGCTTATTTCTAGGATATCATACACAACCCACTAATGGTAGAACATATAGTACTCTGTGCTGGTAATTACTAATTAGTGAAGGAGAAGTCTCATATGCTCACTTAGGAAATTTTTACCACCAAAATGGTGAGCCTGTACTTTGTGACTATTATCATCGACTGCCCCCAACCATCCGTAGTGCAAAATTATCAATCAAAAAGTGTCCAGTGCTGTGCCCTTAAGCATTTTTGTGTGTCTATTTTTATTTTTTGTTTTTATTTTTCTCTGCTGATCATTGATGCATGCACTCTCTTAATCGATCACAATATCGTAGCTGCAGCACACGTACTAAGATTTCTATTGATTGCAGGAGACAATTAAATAACTTCAATCGGTGTGCAGCCACAGTCTTCCCAGTATCAGGCACATCTCATTCAATGCTTTGCCTTGAAATAAACTAACTGTACTGTCCATTGCATTCAATCAAAGTGAAAACGAATCTATGTCACTTATCTGTATCCAGTCCCAGGTATACTCATAATCCCGAGGGGCCTGTTTCGCATTGCCAGCTTTGTCAAGGGAATATTCTTAGTATACCTGTAAGAGCACAGAAAAGCTTGTTCACAACATTTCTGTTATATATATAACTCACTCCTGCTTATATACATACAGCTCGTGGCTTACAGTCTTACTCACTTGACAACAGATACGGACTGGGAACTTCAAAATGGTGCCGGCGTTCTTTTTAAAACATTAGGCTCCTCCCACATATAGGTGTACGCAACAGTCAGCTGTTGATCATCACATGTAGCAGCCCCAATGGAGATACGTGTTTTCATGCCATTTCAAACATGCACATCAGCTGGATTATCAGTTAATTATTAACCATATATATTATTGGCTTTCTAGCTAACGTGCATAGAGATGATGAATCAGTTTGTAGTTATTGATCTGCAGTAGGGATATACATGCCCCAAAATATTCATTTCCAGAATTTTTGGAAGTTGTCTTTGTTTTTGGGTATTCTTCAGTCCTTTTCTCATTCAATATATTTGAAAAACATTTTTTCCAAGTTTTAGAACTTTTTAAAGCATTCAAAATAATTGTATGCTTATTAATTCATGGGTTAATGCATGGTAAATTGATTTTTGTGCTCATTACATTTTTTAGATCACTTTAAAGCCAAACACAGTTTAAAACTGGCGGGGGCCTCTGCAACTAATCATATAGAGTAATTGTCTAGCACTCACAATTGATATAACGTATAAATAGCCAACAGCTCATAAGGACCTCAGCAGCGACTCATTTCACACAGGCACCTGAAGACCTGTGGCTTGCCTGCCTCCTGAGCGTTCCAAGATAATTTTAAACATGTATATTTGTGTGCTTATTTTTATATTTTTTATGCTTATTTTTGTATCAGAGTGGTTCACCACTTTGATATAAACATGGGCCATGTTTCGCCATGTGCTTAAGGGTACAGTCCTCAAATTCTGCACGCCAGTGCCATTGATGGCATTGAGATATTTGAGGACCACACCCTGAAGCAGCAGATGGCGAAACATAATCCATGTTAAGGCAGCTGTTCCTTTATAAGATACATTCAGCTTTTGGCTTTACCAGGTTGATATAAAAACAAAAATCACTCTCATTGCGCTACTTTTATGCGATAGGTCGGTTACTTTAGAACAGATCACACAGGACAGGAGGCCAAATAAAAATAGATACCTATTTTCTAAAGACACATAGGTGCTTGTGTTTCTTTAAATGCCAGCATAAAAGCAGCCAAAATTGTGGAAGCATGCAACCACATACAGTTATACCTGCTTGGGAGTGTAGGTGTGTAGTTTGAGAATAACCGAAACTCAAAAAGTGGAAGGAGATACACACTAATACATATCATACCCCTCCCAATCTCCTTTCCTTTTGCCTATCCTACCTTTGTTTACCTTCCCTTATCCAATTCATATATTCTTAAAACCTTACTATTATTATGTTTATTACAGTTTGTAATATTCTCCTTACAAGACTGTAATTCTATTTACTATGTAAGCCGCATTGAACCTGTTGTGTGTGGGAAAGCGCGGGGTACAAATGTAATAAATAATAATAATAACTACAAAAGAAATTCACCAACCTTAATGGCAGGAAGAAAAAGACCTCAGAAATCGCAAAAAGTTTTTTACCACTTCATTCAATGTGGTTTGGAATAACTACTTTTAGCGATAAATGAATCACTGCTCAAAAAATCTCCTTCCTGCCAGCCTTTTAATCTTTTATTCTTGCTGGTGCAACTTTAAAGCTAAAAATCTTCTTCGTATGAAGTCATCGGACTCTGTTTACTAAGGTGCACTAGCGTTTTCATGCGCAAAAGCTAGAGACGCCCATAGGAATATATGTGTGTCTCTAGCATTAGCGTGCGCTAAAAATGTTAGCGTGCCTACAGCATGGCTTATTAAAAAATGAAGGGCCCTGTTTACTATTTTTTTTCACTGTTATGCCTGAGAAATGGCAGGCATCTAGTATAGAAACAATGACGGCTGGATTTGATCCCCTGACAAAGCCTTGGTGAAACTGGTGCCTGTCGGGATCTGGCATGTTTGAGCTAAGATAAGTGTCACTGAAAATTTTGTTTCTTACTTGCTGTTTTGTAATGGGCGTAACAGTCAAAAAAATATATAAAAAATGATGACTTTGTACAAAGAAGATTTTTAGCTTTAATGTTGGACCTGCAAGAATAAAGATTAAAAGTCTGTCAGGAAGGGGGTATTTTTTTGTGATTCATTTATCACTAAAAGTAGTTATTTCAAACCACATCGAATGAAGTGGTAAAAAAACTCTTTGCGATTTCTGAGGTCATTTTTCTCCAGCCATAGGGTTGGTGAATTTGTATTGTAGTTGAGATGTATTAGTATGTATCTCCTTCCACTTTTTGAGTTTCAGTTTTTGAGATTATTGGTGGAAGGTTTTTTGCTATTATTTTTTGCTAAGTTTGAGAATAACTACATGCATACTTCCTGACTTCATCCATGCTTTAATACTCCTCCACAAACATACCTACACCCACCTGCTTGTCATAGTGTGTACTTGTATATATGGAAGAAGCATTTCAAGCACATATAATGGCATATCCATATATAAAAGCCTGACTAAATTAGTCTGTAGTTGGGTAGACAAGACATTCCTGGGATTAACCAAAAGTATCAGAAGACTTCTATTAAAAAGGCTACAAGCGTCATTAAAACTTTCCAAAACAGCCTGATCTGGCCATGTTTCAGTACTCAAGCCTGTTTTGGAGCTAATTTATAATCTATTTAAAAAACCCACAATAAGACATTACAACCACATAGAATTAAATAAATTGTTGCTTATGCCATATTTATTTTAAAAACCTCAAGAAAGGCCTTGATTAAGACGAAAACATTACACATGCATTTAATTAAAATGAGTTATAGGGCCTGGTATTAAAAAAAAAAGCTGATTTCTGTGTTGCTAATGTTTAAAAAGCATTTGAAAACATATTTGTTTCATGAGGCTTTCTGTTAAAAGTTGGTTTAGCTTTCAATTTTGTTCTGGTTTTAGATTTTTATGTTTTTGTTATTTGGTTTGTTATGTTTCTGGTTTTATGTAAGTTGTAACCCACTTAGATGGATTGGATAAACTGGACATAAGTTTGTTATCTTTTTGATTTTATGTATGTTTGTTGTAACCCACTTAGATGGATTGGATAGATGGGATTTAAGTTTATGTTACAGGGAATTTAAAACCCGCCAAATCCCTCGTTTGAGATTCAAGGCAAGAAACAAGACAAATACATACATTCATAAGGAATAACAAAAAAGCGTTCCCAAAAAGCGTAAGCTCAAGACCCTGTTTATTAAGCTGCGCTGTAGGCGCGCTAATTCTAGATACACCCATAGGCATATGGTTGTCTCTAGCATTAACATGCAATAAATGTAGCGTGTGCTAAAAAGTTAGCGCGCCTACAGTGTGCCTTAGTAAACAGAGCCCTAAATAAACAATAAGAAAAACATAAGTACAAAGAGTCTTTAAAGCCTTATGAAAGATAAAATTATTTCTCAAACAATGGCTCTCAACAGGAAGGCTGTTCCAGAGGCGAACAACTAGAAAACAAAAAGAATGCGAAAAAAACATCCTTGAATCTAACACTCTCTTTACAGAAGAAAAGACCAAAACAAGATAGTTACAAGTCAGAGTTTGATAAATAAATACATTTCCTAAATTTATGGTCCTAAGTTAGGCTCCAAAATTGGTTAGTTAGGAGCTTAAATTTTCAACTGAAAATTCATCTTCTTAGGGCCTTAAAAGTTATGCTCATAAACTTAAGCCTCTCCTACCTGGTTAAATAGTGCTGAATATCATTCGATTATAGGCAGATTCTTTACATGTCAAGTTTCTATCCCAAGGAATATTTGCTACGCCAGGAATCGCTAGTGCAGTTTAGTAAAAGAGGCCCTTATGCCCCAATGTTCAAAACTCCGGTGCTGTGCAGAACAGTACTGGAGTTTACCACCACAGCAGCAACCAAAAATAAATTCCTCATGCTCGAAGCTAATAGTACGCAAATGTACGTGCGATTTTAGCTCCGAGCATGAGGAAGTAGAGTGGCAGGATCATACCAGGATCACACCCTCCTCCCCAATCCCGTCCAATCTTAACCAATATATTTAGGAATCTTCAGGCTATTGACCCTTCTACTCTGTCCTCCAATGTTTCAAATCTCTTCTCTACCACTATGTTATTCAAGTCTGTCAATGAGGCTGTCTCTTCCTATAATACTATTCTCTCCTCTGCTCTGGATACTCTCGCTCCTCTCATTTCCCGTTCTGTAAAACGTACCAAACCCCAACCTTGGCTGACCTCTAGAATCCGCTACCTAGGTTCCTGTGTCCGCTGTGCCGAACGCCTTTGGCTGAAATCCCGTGCCCATGCTGACTTCATACATTTCAAATTCTTGCTGACCTCCTTCCAGTCTGCTCTTTTACTTGCCAAACAGGACTATTACATCCAGTTGACTAATTCTCTTGGCTCAAACCCTTGTTGTCTCTTTGCCACACTGAACTCTCTCCTCAAAGTGCCTTCACCTCCAACCCCCCATTCACTTTCCCCCCAGATTCTGGCTGAGTTCTTTCATGATAAGGTTCACAAGATTAAACTTGAATTCTCAACCAGGTCATCTCCACCTCTCCTTCCCTTAGTCCATTCTCTCAACCCTCCAACCCCTGCCTCCTTTTCTTCCTTTTTCTGAAATCACTGAAGAGGAAACTACACATCTTCTTTCCTCCTCGAAACTAACTACCTGTTCCTCTGATCCTATTCCCACCCATCTACTTAACACTATCTCTCCTACTGTCATCCCGTTTATCTGTCATATCCTCAATCTTTCACTGTCCACTGCGACTGTTCCTGATGCCTTCAAACATGCCATAGTCACACCACTCCTTAAAAAACCTTCATTGGACCCTACCTGTCCTTCCAACTATCGCCCCATCTCCCTCCTCCCTTTCCTATCCAAGATACTTGAATGTGCTGTTCACCGCCATTGCCTTGACTTTCTTTCATCTCAAGCTATTCTTGATCCACTTCAATCTGGCTTTCGCCCCCTTCATTCAACTGAAACAACGCTTGCTAAAGTCTCCAATGATCTGTTCCTAACCAGATCCAAAGGTCTGTATTCTCTCCTCATCCTTCTCGATCTATCTGCTGCTTTTGACACTGTTGATCACAGCCTGCTCCTTGATACGCTGTCCTCACTTGAATTTCAGGGCTCTGTTCTTTCCTGGTTTTCTTCTTATCTCTCCCAGCGTACCTTTAGTGTATACTCTAGTGGATCCTCTTTCTATCCCACTGTCAGTTGGTGTACCTCAGGGATCTGTCCTGGGACCTGTTCTCTTCTCCATCTATACTTCTTCCCTTGGTACTCTGATCTCATCCCATGGTTTTCCGTATCATCTTTACGCTGATGACTCCCAGATCTACCTCTCCACACCAGAAATCTCAGCTGAAACCCAGGCCAAAGTATCAGCCTGCCTGTCTGACATTGCCGCCTGGATGTCTCAGCGCCATCTGAAACTAAACATGACCAAGACTGAGCTTCTTATCTTTCCCCCCTAAACCAACCTCTCCTCCTCCCCCATTCTCTATTTTTGTGGATAACACTCTCATCCTTCCTGTCTCATCAGCTCATAACCTTGGGGTCATCGTCGACTCCTCCCTCTCCTTCTCTGCACATATTCAACAGACTGCTAAAACATGTCGTTTCTTTCTCTATAATATCAGCAAAATTCGCCCTTTCCTTTCTGAGCACACTACCAGAACCCTCATCCATGCTCTTATCACCTCTCGCTTAGACTATTGCAACTTGCTTCTCACAGGTCTCCCATTAGCCATCTCTCTCCCCTTCAATCTGTTCAAAATTCTGCTGCACGACTAATATTCCACCAGGGTCGTTATGCTCATATGAGCCCTCTCCTCAAGTCACTTCACTGGCTTCCTATCCGTTTCCACATACAGTTCAAACTCCTCCTATTGACCTATAAGTGCATTCACTCTGCAGCTCCTCAGTACCTCTCCACTCTCATCTCTCCCTACATTCCTCCCCGGGAACTCCGTTCACTGGGTAAATCTCTCTTGCCTGCACCCTTCTCCTTCACCGCTAACTCCAGACTCCGTTCCTTTTATCTTGCTGCACCATATGCCTGGAATAGACTTCCTGAGCAGGTACGTCAAGCTCCATCTCTGGCCGTCTTCAAATCTAAGCTAAAAGCCCACCTTTTTGATGCTGCTTTTAACTCCTAACCCTTATTCACTTGTTCAGAACCCTTATTTTATCATCCTCACCTTAATATTCCGTTATCTCTTGTTTGTCCTGTTTGTCTGTCCTAATTAGATTGTAAGCTCTGTCGAGCAGGGACTGTCTCTTCATGTTCAAGTGTACAGTGCTGCGTACGTCTAGTAGCGCTATAGAAATGATAAGTAGTAGTAGTAGTAGCAGCATGCGCACAAGAACCGCGCATAAGCAAAGCTCTTGTACACATGCCTATCCCAACTGGGGGGGGGGGGGGGAGAGCAGCAAAAGCAGAGAACCAGCCTGGGCAGTAACACTGGAAGTTGTATTGCAGATGGATGAAAGAGAATGGATTACTACTGATGTCATAGCACCTCATTTGAGACTAACTAGCGCTCTGTAATTCTTCTGTAAAACTTGTGACCCTGGTTCAATATTTTGGAGTCTGATAATTTGATACTACCTCCACACCGCTGGTTGCTACAGCTGCCACCACCACTCCTCCTTCCTGGATTGTCCAGTCGGGAGCTTGAATCCTCGCTTCAGAAACTGTAATGCCAGCTCCGTATTCGTATTCGGCCAATAATACTCTAATATAAATACATGAAAGACAGTTCTATAATTGTTGCAGTTGTCTGGGTCTTGCTGCATCTCACTCAGACGTGGCAAGGCCCAGACAACTGCAACAATCAGGACACCATCCATGGAAGCCCAAGAGAGGATTTCTATAACCTCCACGTAAAAAGTAAGGCACCAATTGTGTGCCAAAGAATATTGCATAGTGGCACTTGTGTGTGTGAATGGTGCCATTAATTGGCTGTTACATGTGTAAGCACTTAGTGCTGTTCTATAAACGTGATGTGCACTTTGCATGGGCAGACTGGATATTATCTGCCTATGTTTTTCTGCTTCTATGTGGAGCGGCCTCCCGGTGGAAACAAAAATGGTATCTGAATTCAAGAAGGCTTGGGACAAGTACAGAGGATCTCTAAGGGAGTAATAGGGAGAGTAGATGGCATGGATGAGCAAAACTGGATAGGCCATATATGCCTTATCTGCCTCCATTTTTCTGTGTTTCAATACATAGTGCATAACTGCAAGTGGGACATACCCGTGGACCAGTGGCGTAGCCACAGGTGGGCCTGGGTGGGCCGGGGCCCGCCCATTTAAGGCTCAGACCCACCCATCATTAGCACATGTTTAGCAGTAGCTGGTGGGGATCCCAAGCTTCGCCAGCTGAAGACTTCCCCCTGATGGTAATGAAAACGCTACTCTCTGTGATACTGGCACCTGCACATGCTCAGTTTTCAGCATATGCCTGCTGCAGACGGCCAAGATGGAAAGAAGTGTTTTCCTACCAGCTGAGATTTTTTCATGGTGATGGGGGAGGGAGAACACTTGGTGCCACCCACTACTTGCCCAGGCCCACCCAAAATCTGTTGTCTGGCTACGTCCCTGCCATGGACGGAGTGGACCTGTCACCATGTGGCAGAGTTATTGATTTGGCATAAGTTGTCGCACCTAAGTTTCAGCACAGAAAAAGCAGGTTTGTTCTAGTATTCTATAATGGGTTTGATGCACTGTAAAGCCGTTGTAAAATTTGCCCTACGTGTACCCCATTGCAGGCTTATCTGTTTTTTGAATGATAATGCATTGATTTGGAAATCCAATTGTGTGTTTTTGTGTTTAATTCCTCGTTCCTACCTTATGTTCCTTTCTGTTCCCATTTTATTTTAGTGTTTTAAGCCATTCTGTTATGCCAACGGAACAGGCGGTACATTAAATAAAACAAACCATAAACTATAAATGTGTTGTGGTGCCTATTTGAGGCAAAACTACAACTCTACAAATCATAAGGCGTGAGAAATATATATCAAATTCACAACTAATCCAGAAAAACGTCACATAAATAGTGTTCAATCATCAGAATGTGAAGGTTTTGTTTGTTTGTCTTTTATTTTATTTTTGAAAAAAATTCTCTTACACTTTCATTGCATAAGAAGGTTTTTGCCATTTTTGAAAATTTATTTTGTATAGTGTAAAATGCCTTTACATGCCTGCACACTGGGCAGCATATTAAGTCTGAATAAAAGATAAATGAAGAGCAGGCACAAGCCTGACTGAAATCTGAGGCTAAAAGTTAGGTTTTTTTTTTTTTTCCCCTCTAGTGTTCTGATAATTGCACACTGTTTTTAATGAGCTTTTTTTTTTCTGGACTAGTTAACCTTAATTTAGATGCCACTTTGTAGAATTGCCCCCACAGTTAGAGCAAGCTGCTAGACCCCAAGAACAGCTGAACTGAATGTACCATGAAAGCAGCAAATTTAATTCTCAGTGCAGGGAATAAGTTAAACAATGAAACCAGCTCCTACTGCCCTTCAATTTGTGGGCACAAGACGAAGCATGCAGACAGACCATCTGAGCAGCAGGAACACATCCAAAGAAAAGGAACCATTTAAAATTAGAATTATGGCAATATAAATATAGTCTTAACAAACCACATTGTTTTGTTCCTTGACTGTCAATGTTTTATTGCTTTTGAATTTAGACTAGTTTTTAGACTATTTCTGTATTGTTTGGCAAGGATTTTGGCTTTGTAATATACAGTATTAAAGTTAGTCATTCTCTGCTTGGGAAACATACTGTACTTTGGAGTCGTATAACAAATGGAACTTGGAGTACAAATTTGCTTTTATGCACTAATTGGTCTGGAGACATTTGCACATATACTGAAAATGTGTGTCGTTGCCAAACCCTGACACACATGTAACAGTAGTCTTCTTTTCATTTTTCAGGATGCCATAGTAAAATACAGCTGTGTTTAAATTTGCAAGATTTATTCCTACCTCCTTAATATAACAAGATGCTGGTTCAGTGGATCTCTGGTTTAACCCAACTGGGCAATTTTAGTGGCCTTATGGAGACCAGTAGTATAAATAAGTTCAAAAATAGATTAGGCAGGTTTTAAGAAAGATCAATCACAGAGCATTAGAAAGAATGATTTGGGATATTCCCCTCAGTTCAGTGAACCCTTAAATCAGCAGTACTAGAAACTGGAAGAGTGTGACAGGAAATTGGCAGCATAAAGCCAGTAAAGTCCTATTTTACATAGAGGCTCATGGGGAAAATGAGACTTCTAAGTGAGATGTTGCATTTCACCAGCATTTTATAAAAGGCTCTGGCATTCTCTCTACTTATCTCTACTTGCTGGTAGGTGGACATAACCCAGAGGTCTCTGAATTGATCTGTCTGAGCTAATGGAAAGAATTATCAGGTAAGAAACTAATTTTCCCTTAGACATTTAAATACATCCCTGGCATAAATGCCCAGAAGGCGAGTCTTTCAAGTGAATGGAAGCTCTGGAATGAGAGGACATAGGATGAAGGTGAAAGGGAATAGACTCGGGAATAATCTAACCCAATCCTCAGGGTATACCTATCCAGACAGGTTTTCAGGATATCCACAATGCAGATGCATGAGAGAAATTTGAATGCAATGCTCCTAGATTTACAAATCTGTCATGCATATATTCATTATGGACATGCTGAAAACCCAACTGGCTGGGTGTGTCCCAAGGATTGGGTTAAGACGCACTGATCTAAGGAAATGCTACTTTACGGAGAAGGTGGTGGATGTGTGGAATGGTCTCACGGTGGAGATGAAGACTGTATCTGACGTCAAGAAGGCATGGAACAAGCATATAGGATCTCTAAGGGAGAGGAATGGATAGTATGAATGGATGGACTGGATAGGGTATATAAGTACATATGTATTGCCATACTGGGAAAGACCAAAGGTTCATCAAGCCCAGCATCCTGTTTTCAACAGTGGCCAATCCAGGTCACAAATACCTGGCAAGATCCCAAAAAAGTACAAAACATTTTATACTGCTTATCCCAGAAATAGTGGATTTTCCCCAAGTCCATTTAATAACGGTCTATGGACTTTTCCTTTAGGAAGACGTCCAAACCTTTTTTAAACTCCGCTAAGCTAACCGCCTTTACCAGATTCTCTGGCAACGAATTCCAGAGTTTAATTACACGTTGAGTGAAGAAAGATTTTCTCCAATTTGTTTTAAATTTACTACATGGTAGCTTCATCGCATGCCCCCTAGTCCTAGTATTTTTGGAACGCGTCTACCCGTTCAACTCCACTCATTATTTTATAGACTTCTATCATATCTCCCCTCAGCCGCCTTTTCTTCAAGCTGAAGAGCCCTAGCCACTTTAGCCTTTCCTCATAGGGAAGTCATCCCATCCCCTTTATCATTTTCGTCGCCCTTCTCTGCACCTTTTCTAATTCCACTATATCTTTTTTGAGATGCGGCAACCAGAACTGAACACAATATTCGACGTGTGGTCACACCATAGAGCGATACAAAGGCATTATGACATCCTCATTTTTGTTTTCCATTCCTTTCCTAATAATACCTAACATTCTATTTGCTTTCTTAGCCGCAGCAGCACACTGAGCAGAAGGTTTCAACGTATCATCAATGACGACACCTAGATCCCTTTCTTGGTCTGTGACTCCTAACGTGGAACCTTGCATGACATAGCTATAATTCGGGTTCCTCTTTCCTACATGCGTCACTTTGTACTTGCTCACATTAAACGTCATCTGCCATTTAGACACCCAGTCTCGTAAGGTCCTCTTGTAATTTTTCACAATCCTCCCGCGATTTAACAACTTTGAATAACTTTGTGTCATCAGCAAATTTAATTACCTCACTAGTTACTCCCATCTCTAGGTCATTTGTAAATATGTTAAAAACAGCGGTCCCAGCACAGACCCCCCGGGGAACCCCACTAACTACCCTTCTCCATTGAAAATACTGACCATTTAACCCTACTCTCTGTTTTCTATCTTTTAACCAGTTTTTAATCCACAATAGAACACTACCTCCTATCTCATGACTCTCCAATTTCCTCTGGAGTCTTTCATGAGGTACTTTGTCAAAAGCCTTCTGAAAATCCAGATACACAATATCAACCAGCTCCCCTTTATCCACATGTTTGTTCACCCCTGCAAAGAAATGTAGTAGATTGGTGAGGCATGATTTCCCTTCACTAAATCCACGTTGACTTTGCCTCATTAATCCATGCTTTTGAATATGCTCTGTAATTTTGTTCTTAATAAGTGTCTCTACCATTTTGCCCAGAACCGGTCTTCAGAATTTCCCGGATCTCTTCTGGAACCTTTTTTAAAAATTGGCGTTACATTGGCCACCCTCCAATCTTCTGGTACCACGCTCGATTTTAAGGATAAATTACGTATTACTAACAATAGCTCCGCAAGCTCATTTTTCAGTTCTATCAGTACTCTGGGATGAATACCATCTGGTCCAGGAGATTTGCTACTCTTCAGTTTGTAGAACTGCCCCATTACATCCTCCAGGTTTACAGAGAATTCATTAAGTTTCTCTGACTCGTCAGCTTCGAATACCATTTCCGGCACCGGTATCCCACCCAAATCTTCCTTGTGATGACCGAAGCAAAGAATTCATTTAATCTCTCCGCTACGGCTTTGTCTTCCCTGATTGCCCCTTTTACTCCTTGGTTATCTAGCAGTCCAGCCGATTCTTTAGCCGGCTTCCTGCTTTTAATATACCTTAAACATTTTTTACTATGTGTTTTTGCCTCAAATGCAATCTTTTTTCGAAGTCCCTCTTAGCCTTCCTTATCAGCGCTTTGCATTTGACTTGACATTCCTTATGCTGTTTCTTATTATTTTCAATCGGTTCCTTCATCCATTTTTTCAAGGATTTTCTTTTAGCTCTAAAGACTAAACTAGATCCTGCAGTGCCTGCTAGATTCTATCTGTTAATGCTGTGGTACAAAGTTTTTAAAACTACATGGAAAAGACTATGGAGATTAGTTGATAAAATTTGCTTTTTATATTTTTATTTTGCCTATCACTAACCTACAATTCCTCCTTTAAACCCCAATCTTTAAGTTCCAAAAGCACAAAGCAAAATAGTGTTCACTTACCAGAGAAATGTCCTCTTCTCTCGGAACTTCTCAGGCTGTATGTTCTTTGTCATCATTTTTATATTTCTATGTTTCTATTGGCATTTACAAGTGTAAATGTGTACATACACTCATATCATTATTCTAAACATGTGTGCTTAGTTTATAGACTGTCCTTCATGTGTTCCATAGCTACTGCTTCACTCGCCAGTTTAGAAGCTTGCAGCAAGATACCTACTAATAGTCCCTCCCCTGATAGGCGGGACAACACACATTGCATCAAGGCCAAGGATCTACCAGTTTGTTTATTCAGCACTTGTTTATACCACCTTTCAAATGGGTCAAGGGTACTTCCTGCTTTCCCTGCCACCATGGAGACCACCAGCAGAATCAGAAACCCCCCAAGGGAAAGAAAATGAAGACAAGTCCCAGAGATCCTCCATGTCCTCTCTCTAGGATACTATCTTTCTTCCCCCCCCCCCCCCCCCCCCCCCCAATAAATAAGATTCCGTGTTTAGTGTTTGAACTATGAATAGAAACTGATTCTTAAGCAAGAAAGTTTAGGAAATAGAAAATGAGAATATAGGAACAACACAGTACGGAACAGAGGTTACTTTCTCCACATCTGTAAAATGTTTCATGGTCAACAAATGTCTTTATAAACAGGTATGCAGTATTTACACAAGAGGTTAATTCAGGGTGAATGTGTTTAATTATATCTGTGTTGAAGCTCAGACATAAATTAATTGGAAAAGATTTTCCATGTTTCTGGTAGCAAAAAGCCTTGATCGTAAGCACTTTAGGCAGCAGTCGTCCATGTGGCATCCCTTAATTCAGCATTGATTACTCAAAAGTTAACTTTCTGCATTTTGTTAGGGCCTTATGGTACAGAATAAGAACTTTTTCCGTAGCCACAGACTGAAATAAATCCTGTCCTGAGTGTGATATTCTATATAGAAGCACTGTTTTTCATTAGAGAAAAACAGACACCGCTCAATATCATAAAGCTCATGATAAATCCCATCAACTCTTAAATATCTACAATATGTACAAATACAGGCCTTTTTTTTTTTTACCAAGTTTTTTTTTACATTTTTGAGCAGGCAGATTTCAAATACATCTGTATCTCTTTGTGATCATAATCCATTGCTTTGGCTACTGGAAACCTTTATTTTAAATTCCAGAGAAGTGATCCAAAACCCGCAAGCTTCAATTTTGCTTCTATTCCAAGAGGCATGATTTTAATCCTCCTTGAATTATGCCTGCTATCCTTATACAGTTGTTCATTTTATGCTCTCTAGCTGTGGTTGTCGGCCCAGTCCACAAGACACACCCAACCAGTCTGGTTTTCAGGATATCCACAATGAATATACATGAGATGGATCTCCATACAGTGAAGCCATCGCACGGAAATCCTTCTCTTTCACTGTGGATATCATGAAAATCTAATTGGTTGGGTGTGTTCCAAGGAAAGGGGTTATTTTATGAAGGTATTATCACACACACATTTGCTAGTATATGGGCATAAAATTTCACTTATAAAATTGTGCAAACAAAAGACAAAAAAGATAAGCAAACTCCACAGCAGTAAACAAGCAGGAAAGGAGTGGAGATGGCCAAGAGGAGAATACAACACTTCATCATTAGTCATCAATTGATAAAACTAGCTTTATTAACCACAGTCAATGAGCAGAAGATATCCCATGAGCCAACATTGCCATGCTTTGGACCCCTCATGCAGGCACATTGCCAAAGGTCTTAGCATTCACTTCTATTTTAACCTTGTTTAAATTCCATTCCTATCTGTATCAAAGGTTCAATAGATTCTCTCAGAGTTCTCTTTGATAATTTGCTCTGTTTTTGAACCTCATATTTCTAGAATTATGCAGAAATATTTCTTTCCTCACGTAAAATAATCTACATTCCTTTCTTAATGACCACATGCTTAAAACGTTTATCCATGTCTTAATGACTAGTAAACTTGACTATTGGAACTCCTGTCTAGCATTCTTTTCTATTTGCTAAAGCACCTACAGTTGATGCAGAATATAGCAGTCAAGCTACTCTATAATACCCAAAAGCACAACCATGTTATCCCACTCTTTGCAGCTCAACATTGGCTTCCAGTAGGAACTAGGATGCTTTTTAAAATCTTGACCCTTGCCCATAATGGATGTTATGCTGGTAAGCTTCCTTCTCTCATTCCATACCAGGCATACGTTCTTCTAACACTCAACATTTGTTTCTCCCCCCACCCCTTTGTCTAGATTTTGCCTAGCCTCTTTATGTTCATCAACCTTCAGCTGCTTCACTCCTTCCCTGTGGAACACCCTCCCTATTAATCTCTGCTCAGAACCATCTGTTAAAGTTTAAATCAGTGCTCAAGTCTGACACAGATATTATGCTGAAATATGGCCCTGTCGGGTCTGTTAATAAAAGATATTTTCATTTAGACCTATAGATACACCTCTGTTTTTGGCCATCTCCACTCTGTGTTTTCTTAGAGTTCTGTGGAGGTTTTTTCTTTGATTGGACACACATGAACAAGGAATTGTAGAAAGCAGCTATTTATATATGGTGATAGGCACCATGTCTAGATGTTAAGGGGGTGTGGAGAAGGGAGTGTTGGGTAGCCTACAATATTTATGAAGGGTGGGTTCAAAAGGGATTAGGTAAATTTAAGAAGACAGATCAATCGCAGGGTATTTCAAAGAACAAACAGGAATATTAACTCAGTTCATTGTACCCTGCCCCCTAGCAGTCCTACCCCTTAGCTATATGTAAAACTACCCTTGGGTTCACTAGCATTATTTGGAATTGAGGGTTGCCATTAGCAGGATCAACTGGGAATCACTCCTGCTGACACTTAAGCAACCATGGACCCAGGTATGAGCTGGGGCTGGAAATGGAGATGGAGTATTCTTGATGTCATGGTGTTAGGTGGGAAGCTTGATTTTTCAGGGGGCTCAAGTGGGTGGCTTGATATTGGGGGCGGAGGCAGGTAAAGGTTTCTTGCGCCGCAGAAGGGGTTGGGTGCCAAGACTTGGTATTGAGGGGGGCCAGCAGGGGGTGAGAATGGTGCAGGGGGATTGGTGAGGGGTGTGAATGCTGTCTGGAGCAGAATGTTTTTTTTTTTTACTGCTGCTCCCACATACATCTGGGGTAAAGCTGCATGCACTTTGTCTCCACTTTCAGCTTTTTAAAATTTGGTGCTCTTGAGATATGGTGTCCTGAATGTCTTAATTCCCCTCTCCATGTCCTACTACAATTTGGGCTTTTCAGCACATATGTGCTTTAAAAAATAGGTACCTACTTGCTCTCCCAATCTAGGCAACTTGATATAAAATTACTCTCCTTGTGGGTAACTTTCAAAGCCACGTCTCCAATGAAAGCGGAAATGGGCTTTTGCAAAACAGCCTACCTAATAGTCACATTCTTTTTCCACTGCAAAAAGAAGCATTCTCAGGGTCAGAATGGGGGAGGGGGTTGCTTTTGCACACTCTTTATAAAATTCAAATGCATGCATGCATTTTTTTTTCAATGGAAGAGCTGTGCCCACTAAATAGTAATTGTAAAAATGTGTATATGGGTTTTTTGGGGGGGTAATTTTCAAAGCAGAAGTACAGATATACTTTTTACTGCTGTGGACAGTTATAAAATTGTCCCCTGTCCCCTGCCCCCCAGCCAAATTATTAGGAACAAACAGAAGCTTTGTTCAGAACTTTGGTTTCTGAATTCCTCTCCTGTGAAGTGTGAAAACAAGAAATCTGCTTCAGCCCTTTAGTTTTATGGCTCTAAACATAAAAACTATCAAAAAAATCCCCAAGGGAAGAGACAATATACATATAGCTATAATCAAATATCTTTTGATTATAATAGCTACAGTAGTGAGAGAATCTAACCATTTAGTCACCACAGTATATTGAAAAGAGACTGACTGGAATAATTATCTTCAATACGACAGTTGTCATCCGCGTCGAATGAAGAAAGCAGTTCCCATCGGTCAATTCTAGTGAATCAGGAGGATTTGTAGTACTTTAGAAGAATTTCAGAATGAAACCCGTTTTGATCCAACGCTTTTTGGAGAAGGGTTATCCACTTCAAATAGTTAAGCAGGCTTATTACCGTGCCTGTTATGCTAACCTGGAATTGCTATTAAAATACACTCATAAAGAACCGCAGGACAGACAAATATGCGTCCTGTCTCATTCGGACAAATCAGCGACTATAGCTCGTATCATCCACACTCATTGGCATGTGTTACAACTTCACGAGGTATTTCAGTCTCACCCTTGCATAGCGTTTTCGAGGGGAAAAAATCTTTCCAACCATTTGATATCTTCTACATTTTCCTCTCAGTTCCAGCGGGAACCCTGCAAATATGAGGGTCACAAACCATGTGGCCATTGCAGAGCGTGTCCCATGTCTCATAAATTACAGTTTTGGCAACATCTGAAAACTTTGAAAACGTATAAATTGCCTGCAGATACTAACTGTTTATCATCTAGGGAGGTATATATTATTATATGCCCCGTTTTAAAATATACGTGGGACACACGGGAAGGACCATCCGCCAACGCCTAAGTGAATATCGTAGCAGATTAAAGAACAAAGTTTTGACGGCTCTGATGGTCAATCACTGTATGGAGTCTGGCCATACGTTTGAAGATATGAAATGGTTCATTATTGAACAGATGAGTTTGAATTTTCAGGGAGACTGGGAAAGCTACTTGTCCATGCGAGAGCAATATTGGATCTTTGAGTTAGACTCAGTGGTCCCGAATGGACTGAATGACAGCGTGGAATGGACTGCACCTCTATGAATGGCATTGGGCAGTGGGTGATACACTCTATCACGCTATGTGAGCTTAGTAGTGGGTATATGAGCGACTTCTAGTGGCTTCGTAATATTCAAAGGACACGTAATCACGCAGCTGATGTACCCAAATTTCCTTTTTAAAGGGTACTTTCGCTTTCTGCTGGAAATCACAAAATGGAGGACTAATACAGACGCACACTGGCGTCCCTGAGGAAGAGCTTTGAAACAGAAATTTCTGTAGTGTCGAACCTCAAAGTGAATAAGCAGTGCATATGCAGCTCAGATAAGTTGGCTCCTGTGGGGTTCTTCATTCCAGTATTTTGTTTTTGAGTTTAATAAGGTTTTGCTAACAGTCAAGACTTTGCTCAGTTTGTTCACAGCAATATTTAGCCTTAGCTTTCCTCCTCCAGGTGAACTCTGGGGACATGGTATGTTCAGGGAGAACTTATATATTGATGATTGATTTTTCACTATAAGGGTTTAGGTACTCACTTTATATAAAATTAGAAAGAGGGTTGGTATTGGAGGATATGTATAGAGCTGTTCAGGTGAGCCGCGTTTTAGCGGTGTGACTCACTGAAATTTTGCTCGGCTGTATGCACAGTCTATACTGAATCTCCTTTCATCCCTCAATGATAATAAAAACAAAAGCAGAAGATATAGTTCTTGAACATTTTCCGTGAACATCCTGTTGAAACATTTGATGTTCATTAGTATATTTAGGGATTGACTCTTCATTACCAGTCTAAACATAACAAAGCATAGCATATGGTGTGCTTATTTTAAAATTGTTCCAGAAAAAAATCAATGCACACATTTAAACCTGCTCAAACGTAGCTGTATATTACATGCATGTATGTGCTGATTAAAAAATCATGGTATGTACTTCTTCACTAGTCAGTGTTCTATAAGCGGTCATTTATTCACCCAAGTGACCACTTATGCACTTAAATGACTAGAATACTGCCATTTATATGCTTTCCTGCTGTCTAATATTAGGTGGCCAAAAATATACTAAAGGGAAAAAAATATTAAGTGGCTTCATGTGAATTTCCTCATAATACCAGTTCTTTCTTGTGGCATGTCTTCTCTGAACCTGCTTGTTAAAATTGGTCTACATCTATAAGAGCCTACTTGAACATGTAAAATGCTGTTCTACACTCTTCATGTCCCTTAAATTAATCCCATTATGGGTATTCTATGGTACCATCATCAGATTGCTTTACAATAGATAAATGACAAATGGTGTTATGGTACAAAATGAAACCAATTGGCTGATCAAGGAGAGAACCAGAGCTAGGAGCAGTGGAATCAATGTGACCTTGATTGAACGAAAGACGGACGTATCTTGTATATCTGGGAGTGTGTTGCAAAAAGAAATTTTGAGCAAGGAGAATCCCTTGCTGGTTAAGCGATTCATGTGATAAGTGTGATAGGGAGTAAAGTACAGGCCTGTAGGTAAGGTTGTAGGTGGGCAGGTAATGCTGGATAGAACAGAGCTGTTGGGTACGGGAGGAGTAGCCTAATGGTTAGTGCAGCAGGCTTTGATCCTGACAACCTAGGCTCAATTCCCACTTTAGCTCCTTGTGACCTTGGGAAAGTCACTTAACCCTCCACTGGCCCAGGTACAAAAACTTAGATTGTGAGCCCTCTAGAGACAGAGAAAGTACCTGCAATATAATGTGTACAGTGCTGCATATGTCTAGTAGCACTATAGAAATGATTAGTAGTAGGTACTTGACAAGATGACAAATGTAGGTGAGAGCTATGAGTTTTTTTTTTGTTTTGTTACATTTGTACCCCACGCTTTCCCACTCATGGCAGGCTCAATGCGGCTTCCTTGGGAAATGGAGAGTTAAGTGACTTGCCCAGAGTCACAAGGAGCTGCCTGTGCCTGAAGTGGGAATTGAACTCAGTTCTTCAGTTCCCCAGGACCAAAGTCCACTACCCTAACCACTAGGCCACTCCTAGTGTTTATCATGGAGAGAATGTAGGATATGTCTTTGGATAGCAGAAAATGGTGCAAATATATTTTAGAATCTTTATAAATCTCATTGAAAGATGGTATGTACGGTGGCTTCGTGGATACTTTTTTTTAAAATTAGTGTCTGCATGAGAAGATGAAAAAGCTTTCTTCACAAGAGAAATGCAGCAATTAACCCCAGATTTTGAATAGGGATAATCAGACATTTTTGTCTGTTTCCTCTTTTTTTTATGCAGATATCAACGTTTAGGGTACACTCAAAAGGCTCCCTGTGTATTGTGTTTCAGATTAGCAAACCAGCACATAAAGATAATGAAGTTAAAAGCATTTGAGTACAGTTAGAAACATTTCAAATGGATATGTTTTGATTTCTCCCCCCTCATCCCCAGAATGACTGTTACAAAGCTGCAAACCTGCCAGACTGTTTTGGGGGCTCTAGGCAGCTGCATAGCATCATGTCCACTTAGCTCTGTAACTCCTGACAAACCCACAGAAAATATTTGTGTAGGGAAATACTCTTTAATTTAATTTATAGTCTGCCTTAAGCCAAACATGTTCAAAGTAGGTTACAGACCTTGTGCACAAAATATGCAAAGATTACAAAGTTCTTAGACTTATAAATATGAATTACCATGGGTAAAATAAAATACACATTCTTAAACACAATAGTGCAGATTTAGTATAAAGTATATAAAAATCAAATCAAAATGTTGATTTTTTGAGTTATGTATCATAATTGTATACAGTAAATTCCATAAGTTATCCAAGTGAAACATTCAGAATCTAAGGGGCTTATAAGCAAAAAGCTCTGGACTTTTATGAAAAGCCAGACTGAAACAGCAAAGCTTTTATTGGCTTACAAAAATAATAATTGAACCAGTGACATTCTTCTGGTAGAGATCCCCGTAATTTAGGACAGGCATAGGAGAATGCTGTTTTTTCCTTGCCTTTCAAGGCTCATCTCATTCAGGGGCAGATGATCAAAAGCAAACACCAGTGCTAGAGGCTGTTAGCACCATACGAGCGCCGAGCCCTCGAGCGCGTGAAACAATGTGCTCGAGGGCTCTTTGCGCAAGTAGCATGCAAATGCATGCTAAACAGGGCTTAGTGCATTCATTGCCAATGATCAGCGGTCAGCGCGCCAAAATTGGGGTCGTTGGCCGCAGCAAACCCTATGCCAGCTCCGAGCTGGCGTTAGCGTTTGCAGATCATTGACGAGGAATATTGAGTCCTGTCCAGCATGCAGTTGCATGCTGGCAGGCCCCCGTTCCCCCCAAAGCAAACCTGCCAACAGGGGGCTTGACAACCCGCTCCCCCCCCCCAGGTTCAGGGAGGGCTGGAGATCTGGTGGGTCTCCAGCCCCCCCCCCCCACCCCCAGAAAATGGTCCCTGGTGGTCCAGTGGCCGCCGGCCAAACCCCCCTCCAAGCGAGCGACGGGGGGGGGGCTGGAGGTCCAGCGGACCTCCAGCCCACCCCAACCCCCCCCCCCCCAACGTTGTCTGCTGAATCCCTGGTGGTCCAGCGTGAAAAAGAACTCCCTCCCGGCCCCCCTACCTTAGTTGGAGGAGGAAGGTAGCCTGCCTCCCTCCTCTTCCTTGGGTTGACGCCGCCGCAAAATGGTGGCGCCCAGCCCCTCCCAGTGCATCTTGGGATGTGCTGGGCGGGGCTACACACCATATAAGGGAGCAATTCCCTTATATGGTCTGTAGCCCCGCCCAGCGCATCCCAGGATGCACTGGGAGGGGCTGGTCGCTGCCATTTTGCGGCGGCGTCAACCCAAGGAAGAGGAGGGAGGCAGGCTACCTTCCTCCTCCAACTAAGGTAGGGGGGCCGTGAGGGGGTTCTTTTTCATGCTGGACCACCAGGGATTCGGCAGACAATGCTGGGGGGGGGGGATTTGGGGTGGGTTGGAGGTCCGCTGGACCTCCAGCCCCCCCCCCCGCATTGCTCACTGGGACCCACCAGGCACCATTTTCTGGGGGTTTGGGGGGGCTGGAGACCCACCGGATCTCCGGCCCTCCCTGAACCTGGTGGGGGGGAGATTGTCGGGGGAAACCGGAAGTCCGCCGGACCTCCAGTCCCCATTGCTCGGGGCAGGGGTAGTCGGCCTCCAGCCCCTGTGTTTCACAGGTTTGGGCTTTTCACAGCCCAGACCTGTCAAACAAGTGCGGGAGGATTGTGCTGAGCGCATGATCAGAGATAATTGCGCTGCTTAAATTTGCATACATTATCTCTGATCATAGGTCTAATAGCGCCCACAGCGTGGGGCTTTTGATCATCTGCCTGTCAAAGAAGGAAGCTGAAGAAAATATTTCCTGTTTGAAAGTAAATTCTTGTAAGCCTTCTTTGCATGGGACATGGGCAGTGAAAGAGAAACTGAGAGGAGCTGTAGCTTATCCAGAGGCATCTGCTGAACTGTGAGTCAGTAGCAGGTGGGAGCATATGGCAAGAGATCACAGGCTAGGTAAACCCCACCAATTGGAGAAAAGCAGAATGAGGCTGCCCAGACATCTGGTTGATGATAAAGCAGCAGAACGTGTAAAGGGGAATCTAGAGGCCCCATGTAGGACTAGGCTATGTTCCAGTACAGATATTCCAACTATTCTATGGAAATGGTAGATTCATTTTCTCTCTCTCTCTCTCTCTCTCTCTCTCTCTCTCTCATGTAATGTATCTTATGTTTCTATAACTATCACTGTTGTAAACAGCCTAAATTTATTTATTAGGATTTATTTACCGCCTTTTTGAAGGGATTCACTCAAGGCGGTGTACAGTAAGAATAGATCAAACATGATGACTTATCAATGGGCAATAAATCAAACTTGATGAGATGCAATAATTCATCAGTATGTGGGTCCCAGGGTCAAATCATTCCAGGATGGAATGAATTAAGTTTTGGTTGATGTGAGTCTAATATGGTTCATGAGGACTAAGAGTTGGAAAGAACAGCAGTAGGATATTTTACAATTGCGCCGATCAGAGGGAGACAGAGGAGTAAGCCTGTTACAAGCACTGTAGTGTTTTTCCTGAGGCATAAGCTCTCTTTCCTGTGCTGGGTTTAGAAGGAACATGATTAAGTAGCTGAAATAACTGCTTGAATTAACACACTGAACAGTTGGGTTGCTGTATAATTACAAAGCTCTCCTTTAAGGTTGAGTTGAGAGAGGTGGGAGAGAAAGTGAGAGTTCTCAAAGTTAAAGGTGGTGCCAGAAAATTAGAGCTGGTGAAAACTAGAGGTGTGTAGGACAAAAATATTTGTTTAGAGTACAGTGGGTGGGTTTTTGTTTATAGGATTTTTCATTTTGTTCTAGTTAGTTTAATTTTTTTTTCAGGTGCAGTATCAGTAGTGCACGCTAGTGAATAATAAGGCACACTTTAGGGAATGAAGGACTTGTGCGCACGAAAGAGGAGCAGGACTTGGGTGTGATCATATGTGGTGATCGTAAGATGATCAAATAAGTAGAAAAGTTGACGTTGAACGCTAGAAAGGTGCTTGTGTGTATAGGGAGAGGAATGGCCAGTATGAAAAGAGGTGATTATGTCTCTGTATAAGTCTCTGGTGAGACCTTATTTAAATATTGTTTAGAGTTCTGGGGACCGCACCTTCAAAAAAGATATAAACAGGATGCAGTAAATCCAGAGGGTGTCTATTAAAATGGTTAGTGGTCTTTGTCATAAAGCGTAGGGGGACAGACTCAATATGTATACTTTGAAAGAAAGGTGGAAGGGGGAGATATAGAGATGCTTAAATACCTGAAAGGCATTGTGGCATTAATGCACTGGAGGTGAGTCTTTCAATTGAAAGGAAGTTCTGGAATGAAGAGACATGGGATGAAAGTGAAAGGGGATAGACTCAAGAGTAACCTGAGGAAATACTACTTTATGGAAAAGGTGGTCAATTTGTGGAACAGATGGAGACGACAGCTGTGTTTGAATTTAAGAAAGCTTGAGACAAGTATATAGGATCCCTAAGGGAGAGGAAGGGATGGTAGATGGCATGGGTGGGCACTCTATGTTTCTGTCTTACAATTTGAGCAATAATTTGCACTAGTGCATACTATAGATGACAGAAAAAAACTGAAATGTCTGGTTCTTTTTTATATATATATTTTTTTATTATTATTTTGGATTAAAACCGACATAGTAACGTGGAGGGGGATAATCGAACAGGGGCGCCCATCTCTAAGGATGGTCCCGTAAAGGGGCGGGGCAACCCGTATTATCAAAACAAGATGGACATCCATCTTTCGTTTTGATAATACGGTCGGGGACGCCCAAATCATGAAATTTAGGTCGACCTTAGAGATGGTTGTCCCTGGTTTTGGGCGATAATGGAAAGCGAGGATGCCCATCTCAGAAATGACCAAATCCAAGCCATTTGGTCGTGGGAGGAGCCAGCATTCGTAGTGCACTGGTCCCACTAACTGAATGGAAAAAGCCCTTCCCTTACCGATCCGGAAAGGAGCTGGAATGCATGAAGGAAATTACATGCAAATGAGCTGCTCGCTGTTAGCTCATTTGCACACGATTTCCTTCCTAAGGAGGGGAAGCGACGCAGTTGAGGATGTCCAAAATGTGGATGTTTCTGTGAGAAGGACATCCATGCCTTTGCTATGCCTCTGACACCCTTTGCTATGCCTCTGACACCCTCTTTATTTACTTATTTGGATTTTGGATCACAAGTAGCAGCAGTGGGATTTGAACTGACCACCTCTAGATTGCAAGATCAGTGTTCTAACCACTAAGCCACTCTGCCTGTACTTCATGTCCTTCAAATTTGGCCATCCCCGTGGGGGGCAGTCAAGGATGTCCAAAATGTTTGAAAGAAGGACGTCCACGCCTTCATTATGCCTCCACTGACACACACATACCTCCCCCCCAGGGACCTACATACTGCCCCCCCCCCCCCCCCCCACAGGGATGGCCAAAACACAGTACTGTGTCGAGTCTACAATAAAGTTTACTCCCTGAATATCATCTCAGTCTCTATGTCCTGAAGTCATTGGTCCACTTCCCACTTTAAGTACTAAACACGGCACTTAACTGCATAAGTACCAACTCTGCCCCTGGACTGCCCACAAAATAGCCAGCTTTGAGTTTAGCAGGCTGTGGTGATATTCAGTAGCACTAACCAGTTAAGTGCTGCTGAATACCAGTGGATAATACCAAACAAGTGATTTAACCAGTTGGGATCCATTAGGAGTCACCGACCAGGAAAGGGTTTAGGCATCATTGTTAAGTATTATTAGGAAAAGAATGGAAAACAAGAATGACGTTATAATGCCTTTGTATCGCTCTATGGTGCGACCGCACCTCTAACACTGTGTGCAATTCTGGCCTCCGCATCTCAAAAAGGAAATAGTGGAATTAGAAAAGGTACAAAGAAGGGCGACGAAAATGATAAAAGGGATGGGATGACTTCCCTATGAGGAAAGGTTAGAGTGGCTAGGGCTCTTCAGCTTGGAGAAAAGACAGCTGAAGGGAGATATGATAGAAGTCTATCAAATAATGAGTGGAGTGGAACGAGTAGATGTGAATCGCTTGTTTGCTCTTTCCAAAAATACGAGGACTAGGGGGCACACAATGAAGCTACAAAGTAGTAAATTTAAAATGAATCAGAGAAAATATTTCTTCACTCAATGTGAAATTAAACTCTGGAATTTGTTGCCAGAGAGTTCAGTAAAAGCAGTTAGCTTAATAGAGTTAAAAAAGTTTTGGATAGCTTCCTAAAAGAAAAGTCCATAAGCTGTTATTAAAATGGACTTGGGGAAAATCCACTGCTTATTTGTAGGATAAGTAGCATAAAATGTATTGTACTGTTTTGGGATCTTGCCAGGTATTTGTAACCTGGATTAGCCACTGTTGGAAACAGGATACTGGGCTTGATGGACTTTCGGTCTGTCCCAGTATGGCAATACTTATGTACATATGGAGAGGGAAGGGCGTGGACAGAGGCTTCTGGAAATACAGGTTAAGAGGGAAGGAGACCACCCCCACACCTTAACCCTGTGTCACTTTTCTCTTTTTTTCTAAAAGATTAAAACAAAACAATATGAAACACAAATATTTGAATTGCACACTCTCAGTGAATAAATGTGTGCTTTAGGGCAGAGAAAACCCTCAAATCTTCTGTGAGTGTTTTTATAAACCACTGTAACCGACAAAATGACTAATTGCACCAGATCAATGGTTTATTCTTGTTTAAAAAAAAAATAAAGAGCTGAGACCGTACTTTCTTCAGTCTATTGGCGCGGATATATTTGCTCAACTCATCGGGAGATTTTCCCACTTGGAGACGGTACACCAGGAGAACAGATTGACTTGGCTGTCGGCCTCACACAACAAGTGCTGTCACTTGAGCACATGAAGAATTCTAAGGTACAGAAGGAAAAAATACAAAATCAGTGTTATGTTGTAGACCACAGTCTTACCAAAACTATTTACACTGACCAATTTAGTGAGGAATTGTTATCAATAGAAATCAAACAAAATAAAACATGGAAAAGAAAATAAGATGATACCTTTTTTATTGGACATAACTTAATACATTTCTTGATTAGCTTTCGAAGGTTGCCCTTCTTCCTCAGATCGGAAATAAGCAAATGAGGTAGCAGATAGTATATATGAGAGAAACATCAAAGCATTACTTTGACTGTCTGACAGAGTGGGAAGGTGGGGGTATGCATGGAATTGTAAAGCTCATTGTGCACTAGTATTCCAAACTATTGTTCTGCTCACGAAAGAGCATAGTATTTAGGAAGGATGCCTTTTATGCAAAATTACTGCTGATTGGGAAGGCTTCATTTTTTATCTGTTGGTCTGCCTTCTTCAAAGATGAAGAATAGGTGGTTGGTCCAACTTTTGTAATTCATAATGAAAAAGATGCTATGTTGCAGTCAATAAGTTGTATTGAATCACAATTATGGCAAATCAATTTAAAATGACAGATGAAGAAACTGGGCGCAAATAAAAAAGGGGAATTTTTGATATTAAATGCGAGAGAGAGAGTGTACCCTACAATTCCTCTCTGCATACATGTGTCTCATTAAGTCTGAACACCCTGAACCAATTGAATAGCCAGGGATGGGTGTGGGCCTAGGTGGGCACAGGCCCACCCAGCAGCAGCACAACAACATTGTGGCTGGCGGGAATCCCCTTGCCCCATCAGCTGAAGACTTCCAGCATCTCTCCCTCCAGGAGATTGGGGGGGGGGGGAGGGGGGTTGGAGTCGCTTAACTCCACTCCCTCAACCCTTTTGATTTTCACCGGCATTGAGCAGCAACTCATTCCACTTGCTCATGTCAGCTTTGAGCCTTCCTTCTGATGCAACTTCTTGGTCCTGTGAACAAGAAGTTGCGGCAGAGGGAAGGCCTAGCATATCTCCTTTCCATCCCTTCAGGCGATTGGGGGGGGGGGTCAGGGGAGTGGAGTTAAGTGACCCTCCCCCTTCCGATCACCTGAAGGGGTGGGAGGGTGATATACTGGACAGGGAGGGGTTGTTGTGCCTGCCCACTTTGGGCTCAGGCCTGCCCAAAATTGTGTGTCTTGCTATGTCCCTGCCCTAAACATGTGCAACAATTAGGAGTTCTCATCCTGGATTAGATTGGCCAATCTTGTTGATAGTTCTCTCTCTCATACTTTCTCTGGAAAATATGAAAGTGGTTCAGTGCAGTTAAATGATTTAAAAATTTGTCATGGTTTGAAGAGATCACAAACAGACAGAAAGTTCAAATACAGAGGATGGAGGGTAATTTCAAAGAGGAGGATGACCTGACTAAATAAGGTCTTTGGTGGAGGCAGGCACATCTTGTCCTTAAAAGAGCAATGCTATAACTAGGTGACAGTAATTACATGCCCTTTGCATGAGTAAATGCACAGAAAAGTAGTGCTCACTCATATTAGTACTTCAAACACTATTCTGTAAGGTTACATGTAAGTGCTGTACCACATAAATGGCTGGTATAACTGTGACCATGTAACTGTTGGGTGTGCTGATGCAAGTTTATGCTAGTATTCTAGAAGGGCATCTGGGCACCCAGAAGCTGTTATACAGTAGATTTTCATTGCACTGTCTCTGGGTATCTTACAGATGGTGCCCAGTCATAAAATTACCCTCAATATGCCTCAAACCAAGTGTGTTTTCATGAGATAGAAACCTAGAAAATGAAGGCAGATAAAGACCATACCGCCTATCCAGTCTACCCATCCATGCCATCTACTATCCCTTCCTCTCCCTTAGAGATCCTCTGTACTTGTCCCAAGCTTTCTTGAATTTAGATACAATCTTTGTGCATGAGATGTATTTGCATAGAATAGAGGTAGTGCATGCAAAATTTGCTCAGTTTCGGTATGTTGAAAAAGTAGCTTGCTTGTGGCACTCAAGAACCAAGGGTGACAGAGGAAGTAGAGGCAACTGGTTGGGTCAAGATGTCTTACCCAACAACAAACTACTATATTGATTTTAATAATTATCCTGTGAAATGCTGAAATCAAAGTGTGATAATATATCTTTAGTAAGAATAAATATAGCTAGACTCTAATAATATCAACAGCTAATTCGGAGAAACTTTAAAGGGCATCTATATAGGTATTTATGCATATACTGCTTTTTTATGAACTCAAAATGGATTTAAAAAAAACATGAAAATATATTGTTAAAACAAATGTAATTTACCAAGGTTGAGTAGCAAGTTTGAAAACTGCCTTCTTCCAATGCAGTTAAAAGTACACACATGGCTTTATCATTGTGTTTGGCTGCATTTAGTACAAGCATTTAGGAAGGTGTGATTCGAGAAGCTACAGAAAACACCACAGATAAAGGCCAACAGAATAAAGAAGCAATTTTCCATATGTAACCTTTCAACCATGATTCACATGCAAATGAGCCTGATAGAAAACATACATAGACATTTTCAACAGATAACTACCCCTCCCTCCCCCCTTCAAAAAAAAAAAAAATAACTACACCTTAGCATGTAATTACCTTCTTGTGAAAAGTGGCATGCAGAGGTGTTCCACATGTTGATTTAATAAAACTGTGAGCTGCTTTATACATTTTATTGGAATATATACCGTGTGTACTGTAACAGAAGCACAGTACCTTGTACAAGGATACACTGAACACTTTTGTGTGATTTTAAAGCAGAGCCTAGTAGAACAGGAAGGAAGCTAGCATTCAGCTTCATCAATAAGGTCAGTGCAAGAGTTCAGGTTATGTACGAATGAAACATTCTGTTGACCATCAATGAATAGTTTTCCTCAGGGTTCCATATTCATGATACATGAATAACTCTGGATGACTTCATTACATTTATCTAATATTTACATGTTTGGCATACAGTGTTCCACCGAAATGTCCCATTGAGCACCATTGCATCTTTCTAGTTCATAAGAATCATTTGTATGGTCAATGATATTAATATGTCTAGAAGCTTTATGTGTGTGCATTAATTTCTGTGCCTGATGGAGGAGTGGCCTAGTGGTTAGAGCACCAGTCTTGTAATCTAGAGGTGGCTGGTTCAAATCCCACTGCTGCTCCTTGTGATCTTGGGCAAGTCACTTAACCCACCATTGCCTCAGGTACAAACTTAGATTTTGACCCCTCCTGGGACAGAGAAATATCCAGTGTACCTGAATGTAACTCACCTTGAGCTACTATTGAAAAAGGTGTGAGCAAAATCTAAATAAATCTAAATGATTTTTCCCACATGTGCTACCAAATATCATTCAAGAATAAAAGTATACAGGCAAATTAAAAAATGTGTGGGCTTAAAGTGTCTGAATAGGAGGAACATTAACATTTATCTAACTTTAACAAACTTGCTTTCCACATTCTCCAGGGTGTCCATAAAGCTTGATGCGCAGAACAGAAAAGGGATTGGTTCCGGTTGCTAGATAAGGTAGATCGGTTCAGATGTAGTTCCACCCTCTTCTACCTGTCTATCTGATTCTCATACCCTACAAAGCTCTATATTAGACTTTATCACAGTGTCCCTAAGCAGCTTACAGAAGGTGGTGGTAGTGTGCACCCCCTCCCCCCATGTAGAACTAATATGTATCTTGGCCTACTGCATGACCATTAAGCATTATGAGTTACCTGTAGGAACCAAAAATGTGCATAAATTAGTATTTTATTCATTTGTGCTCATAAATAATCTCTTATAAAATGCTGGCTAGCATAAAAATATGCAGGTAAGCTTCATGTTGCATGCTTTCCTTTTCGGTGTTTACAGGGGCAGAATTTTGACAAATTGTGGGCCGAGTCCATACTTATGAGCATACATTATTATAAAAATTCCATACACACACAAATTATGGAAAGTATGTACTAACATTTATTTATTTATTACATTTGTACCCTGTGCTTTCCCGCTCATTGCAGGCTCAATGCAACAAGAGAATACAATCTACAGTATCAAAATCAACAAAGTAAATATGTGATAGGACAAATAAACAAGGAGTAAATGGGATAAGAGGTATGGGTGAAAGGACAGGATAGGTAAGGAGGTGGAGCGATAAAGGAAAAGTTGAGGAAGAGCATGGAAGGTAAGAAGGTTGGTAGGAGATAATATCTGAGTCATTGTTATTAATAATTAGATGAACCGGTAAGTAGATGGGTTGTTTATGTTTGCTTATGGTAGGTCAAGTCGTTCGGGTAAACCTGTTTGAATAGATGGGTTTTCAATAGTTTCCTAAAGGGAAGATATTCACTAATTGACCGAATATATCTAGGTAGAGCATTCCAGAGTTGGGATCCCAGGTAGGGGAAGTTAGATGCATGGTAGGTTTTGTATTTTAGTCCTTTGCAATTGGGAAGGTGCAGGTTAAGATATGATCATGAAGATTTGACATTTACACTGTTGTAAGTGCTAGCACCGACTTGTATGCAAATTGATAGGCAACTAAGGAGAGGGTCTTTTACAAAGGCGCGCTGGCGTTTTTACCGCGCAATAAAAATAGGTGCTCGCTAAACACAAAAGACGCCAATGTATTTATATGGGCGTCTTTAGTGTTTAGCGAGCACCTATTTTTAACACGCGCTAAAAATGCCAGCACGCCTAAGTAAAAGACCCCCCTAAGGTAGTAGTTTAAAAACTTCAAATAGGCATATACTTGACTTCTTTGTAAAATAGGCATAAAAGAGCACATAAAAACCACATGTTAACTGTCAGTTTATAAAATTACCTTCTTTATATGTACCACAGCTTTTACGTCCAGCTCCTTTCAGAAGTCAAATCAAGTGTGAACAACAGGGGATCCTGCTTCAGCCATTCTGCACATATCCATCATCCCTCCCATGGTTCCAGAATCTGCAACCTAAGCCTCCCTCCCTCCTGGTCTCTCCACCGCCACCAATCAAACACCATATAAATTTTGAAACCTTAGTGTCTTTCTTTCTCAAACACTGGCATAAAAAAAAAAAACCCTTCTGTAGCTTCATGGGGGAAAGATCTGCACTTTATATAAGTGGTCCTCATCAAAGCAGCCAGATTAGTGGTGAAACAAACTCCCTTGTTGGGAGTGATTATCTGCTGGGATCTTTATGGAGAGAATTTTAAATAAGACATATTGCACCTATAGTTGGACAGATAGGAGAACCTTTTCAGATAAGCTATTTTCTATTGAGGAGATTCTTCAGTGCATTTCCAGTGATTGCCTGTTTTTTCATGTGAATACCTTTGCCATATTACCAAGTGTGATGTTTTTTTTTTTGCCTATGACTTAAAGCAGTGTTGATAGAGTGCATATAGCTGCTACTTATGGCTGTGGCTTTTTTCTCCATCATGTTAATTGTGAGTGGATAACAGATTTACCGAAAGTTCGAGGAGTTTCTCACGAGGAATAGGGTTCATTAGGATCTGTATAACAGTGGAAATTTTCTTGAGTCTTGGAAAGATCTGGGACCAGTGCCAACGTGAGATCAGAATCCAGGCTTACTCTGTCAGACCATGCTTCTCAAGCCAAATTCTACACTCTGTTGAACCTCTAATGAGTTTTCCCAATGACCCACAGCAGCCTCATAAATTAGCTTTGTAATGTAACAACTTGACCTGTAGTCTAATGCTTTAATGGTCATGCTATTTTGTTCTTCAAAAATGAATCCCTTTAAAGAAAGACTGGTAAAGGGCCGGTGTCCAGGGAAATGAGAAAAAAAACCTTGAAAAGCAGTCACACCAAAATCACAGAAAAAGGAGTAGAATGATACATCCCATGCCATCCCCTAAAGACACCAAACAGTGTTCAATTAAGTAATGAAAATGTCTAAATAGAGCAAAACAAGATCCAAACTAGTGGGGAAAGAATGTAGATCTCCAGATCTGTACATTTTTGGGATTTAGGAACATAACCATTGGTGTTGCTGCCGTGGATGTTCATATGATTTTCCCTTTCACACAGTTTTTTGTGTGTGTGTATTTAGGCACATGTCTGCTTTTCATGGTTTCCCCTGTCAGTTGTTTCTCTGCACATTGGCTGTCATGTGCTTGTGTCTCCCCCCCCCCTCCTCCCCGGGCTACTTCTTCCCATAAAGAAAAACTTTTCTATGAAAACTATATGAGAAAGCAAAATGGATCATTATTGTAGTAAATGCTTTGGATAAAATAGCTCCATGGATAAGATAAAAATTTTGAAAACTTATCACCCTTTCATAAAGGCAACAATGATGATTAGAAGCAGAGAAAAATCGGGGGTGACCTCCCTGCCTCCTCCAGTGGTCACTAACCACCTCCCACCCTGAAAAAAAACAACTTTAAAAACGTTTGTCTTTTTTTTTTTTTTTTTTTTTTTTAGAGTATGGGTGAATGACCTCCTTCACTATGCCTCCGTCCCTGTGACGGCAGTTGAAGACGTCCTTCGCTATTTATTTATTTATTTACATTTTGCTCACATCTTTTTCAGTAGTAGCTCAAGGTGAGTTACATTCAAGTACACTGGATATTTCTATGCCTCCGGAAGACGTCCAAAATGTTTGTGAGAAGGACATCCATGCCTGGATGTTTCTGTGAGAAGGACGTCCATGCCTGTTATGCCTCTGACACCCCCTTTATTTATTTGGATTTTGGATCACAAGTAGCAGCAGTGGGATTTGAACCAATCACCTTTGGATAGCAAGACCAGTTTAAAGGCTTAAAACCCAGTGGTTTGTCGCATTCCTCCTCACCGCTTCCCTCCAAAACGGGAATCAAGTTCTAGGTTCTCCTATGTACCCTTTTCACATCCTTCCCCTTCCCTATCCTCTCTGCAAAGACCACAATCAATTCCTATTCCATCACAGACATCTTCCCCAGAAAGTACACCAGACTGAACCAGCAGGAGACGTACGTTTTGCTTCTTAACAGCTCTAGTTCCCACCTCTAAAATTTTCTACATACTGATGTAGCCAGCTTAAAACAGCATGTTGTACAGAACAGTGAGACCACAAAGTTCTGAAAAACGTGCACAGGCGGTGCACCAAACGGAAAGCACTCCAGAGAATGCCTGTATGTATTTCACATAAAAGTAAGTGCTGTATTGTAGCACCGATGCAATTTTTATAAGCATCTACTTGAATGCATATACCCCCGGATTCTATATAGCACGTCTAGAGATCCATGCCAAAATCCAAGCGGGTTCTATAACAATGCACATAACGTAATTGGCTTAACAAGCTAATTAGCATTGATAACAGCACTTAACAAACAATAATGAGCACTAATTGGCATTAATTATAATTTACGCACACAACTCGTTAAGCGTATTCTGTAACACACTGTGTCTAACTTCTAACGTGCACAGACAAAAAGGGTATGGTTATGGGCAGGGGAAATGGGCATTTTGTGGGCATTCTGTAATGTATGTGCATAGTTATAGAATATGACCTTCTGTGCCTACATCTGCATGCCAGGATTTATTCCATGTTTTTGCTGGTATAAATGGATGTAATTTTAGGCACTGAAATATCAACTAAGCATATTTTATATACCGTGCGTAAATCTAGGTGCCACTTACAGAACACGCATAGGCGAAAATCTTTTCCACATGGATTTTTTAGGTGCCATATATAGAATGCCCCCATAATGCTGTAATTTTTATAAAGCAGCTTTTTTGTGTAAAATATGCTTAAAAGCTCTTAGAAAATTGTGCAACCAAATATGAGCGTATGCACACTTACACACATGAGTGTAGTTAGGCCAGCTCTGTGGCTAGTGTAAGGGTGGGCATATAAATGTAAGGTGTATCAAATACTAGGTTATGCAAGTATTCTGTATGCAGGGGTCATCAAGGTCCACAACCCAGCCTGGTTTTCTGGATTTTCACAATGAATATGTATGAGATCTAATTACATTCACTGCTTCCATCGCATGCAAATAGATCTCATACATATTCATTGTGGAAATCCTGAAAGCCAGGCTGGTTTGTGGAGCTCAAGGACTGATTTGAGGACTCCTGCCATAACAGAATATGGGTACCCAGATGCTGTTCTAGAATAAACCGTCTCCATGAGTGTTTGGGGTGCAGAAATGGAGGGGCCCAGTTAGGGAATTGTCCCCAGAGTACATACACATATTTAGATCTTCTGTGGAACAGATGTGAATTTGTGCAAGAATATCTGTGACTATCTCTGGGGAAAGATGACTAAAGTCATCAGAAACAAAACAGGTTTTAATGAACTCTATTAGAGCAAACAATGGGCCCTGTTTACCAAGGCGCATTAGTGTTTTTAACACGCTTACAATTAGCGTGTGCGAAAGCCATTTAGGTACCTATAGGGGTATTGTAGGTACGTACACAGTTAATGTGCATTAAAAAATGTTAATGCGCCTGTACCTCAGCTTAGTAAACAGTGCCCAATTTGTAATTCAACGTCCAAACCCCATCCTTTTATGTGAAAAAAATTTTTTTAAAGCTACAGAAGTTCAAACATGTAACTTTTTCAGACTGCTTATGGACCCATGACATGAAAAACTGGCCATTATCAACATTTTGAATCCACTACTTCAGTCACCTTTTCCCAGAGACAGTCACATGTATGCACTATTGGGGGTTATTTTATGAGCCTATTTTATAAGTGTATATAGGTGTCTCTGCCACCTTTCTAAAATTTCACCCAGACACCCTACTATAAAATTAGCCAGAAAAGCTCCGATAGAAGGCCAGCTTTAACTAAAATAAAATTGGGCAGTGGGATGTGCATTTATTGGCTACCATTAAACATATAATGGCCCTATTATCACCAGCTCCTAAAAATCCCTTTAGCTGACACGTGTACTGTAAGGTAGCCCTGGTTCAGAGTTAGAGTGCAGTGAGGGTGGTGTACCAACTAGAGTTATGGCAGTGATGTTCAGCTACTATCCATAGAGCTAGGCAGTTTAATTTAAGCCAGAAAAAGGCTGTCCTAAATTAAATCACTTGCCTATACATATAGAAGCTCATTTGTGCATAAAACAGGTTTTATATGCATAAGAAGGCTTTTATAAAATCACACCACAGGGTGTATGTGATGTGCAAGAAGGCATGTTGTTGTTCAGAGCACAGACAGAGTCGCAAAGTATAGAAATTCTATATAAAATATAGGTTGCCACATAAATACTGCCGCTAGGAGTCATTAGTGACATTTTGGCAGCCAGATGGGGTGAGAACAAAAGAGGATCACTTCAACCTTGTCCCACTAGATGACCAAGGATTATCTTTGATTAAGTCCTGTGGGGGTGGGGTCATTGAGTGGAGATGGTTGGAGTGGGTGGGGCTTCAGCAAGGGTTTGAGGTCAGGGAAGCAGTGGTGTAGCCAGAAGGCAATTTTTGGGTGGGCCAACAGGTTGGATGGGTGGGCACTAGAGTTGCCAACTTTTTTGAAAGAGAAAAAACTACAACCTGATGCACCCATGCTCTGTCCCTACCCCACTCCCCATAACTTCAATGAAGGTTGCAGTGCAGGCTTCAGTGGCTGCAGGCCAATTGAGAGCTAAGGGAAGTACAATAGACTGCACTATTCAGCCCCATTGAGCCATGGTCCTCCAACACATATATGGTATTGAAGCCAAACGCATTGTGCATACAGAGAACCTTCTGGCCCTCCACCAACAATGGATACAGAGCACAGCAAGGACAATTCTCCATAAAACTCATCATACAAAGAAATGTTGTTTTCTAGTGTAATCTCAATTACAGACATTAAATTAACTTTAAAAAAATCTATAAAACAAAAGTCACTCAGAACCTAGAGCAAATCTACCATGCCAACACTAACTTCCAAAAACAAAGATCCTACCTATGAAAAAGAAGTGCCTTAAATATTATAGTAGGGCCCTAAAATACAGATACATTTATCAGGAAAGCTAAACAAGCCAAATTACTACAGAATGCTACATGGAAACTTCATGCTAACAGAATACCTCAGTCATACACACAAGACACAAATGCCAAATACAGAATAAGTGACCACAAACTCTAGAAATAGAAATTAAACGGAAACCCCAAGAAACTAGACCTTGCATGTAGTACAACCCCAGAGAAACAAGAAAGAAAGGCATTTGCTCCTGTACAAAATATAAAGATGGCACATGCCAGGGATGGTGTTAGGGGTTGCAGCCTAGGGCAATTTTGCTTGGTTCCTTGGCCAGAGAAAGCCTGCATGCTGGAAGCTGAAGGCGCAGCCTGGTAATGGACTTTGGGGTCCTTTCCTAGATTTCTGTCCTGGACCCCAGCCATGTTTAACATCAACTTTGGCAAGATGTACATTCCAAATCCAACATATTATATTCACAACATTGAAAATTAAATAATTTTTTATACCTTTTTGTTGTCTGGTCATTTTTTCTCAAATCATATTGGTCCCAGTCTCTGGTTTCTGCTTCCCTCTGTCTTCTCTTAACTCACTTGCCAGGGTCTCCTATTTGACATTTCTTCTTTCTCCATGTCCATCATCCATCTCCCACCTCTGTTTTCCAATATTTCCTTGTCCAGTATCTCCCCTGTGTTCATATCCCCTCATCCATCATCATTCCTCTGTGCACCCCATGCCCAGCATATCCCTTCTGTTTTCCTATTCTCCCCCTTGTCTGGTATCTCTCCCTCCCCCCCTGTGTCCATATACCCCCCTCTCCAGTGTCCAGCATTTTATCTCTATTCCATATCCCCGTTCTCCCCCCCCCCCCTTGTCAGGCATTACCCCTCTGTGTCCATGTGCCATCCCCATATAGAATCTCACATTTGTGTCCCTGTCCCCATGCTCCCACCTAATGCCCATCATCTCCCTTCTGTATCTGTATACTTCCCTATGTCCCCTTTCTCCCTCCTCCACACCAATGTGTCCCTCTCCTCTCTGATCCCACCCCCCAACTAGCTTCTCTTCCTCTCTTTCCTTCCCTTTATGCATCTGGCTCTTTCTCCCTGCACCTCTCCCCTTCCCTCCAATCGCCCCTCTGCAAATCCAAAACCTCTTCCCTTCCTTCCAACCTCCCCTCTGCAAATCCAAAACATCTCCCTTTCCCTCCAACCTCCCCTCTGCAAATCCAAAACCTCTCCCCTTCCCTCCAACCTCCCCTCTGCAAATCCAAAACCTCTCCCCTTCCCTCCAACCTCCCCTCTGCAAATCCAAAACCTCTCTCCCTTCCCTCCAACCCTCTGCCCCTGGCAAGTCCAGCACCCTTCTGTTGCCTTCAGGCCCCTCCCCTCCCAGCCTCCCCTTACTGGGCCAGCATCCCACTGACTTCCTCCTCACCCTCTCCCACCCCTGCCGCAGCGCTTCATTTAATGCTGTCAGCGCTGCTGTTCCACCTCACAGTCTCCCACCCCCGCGACGGCGCTTACATTTTGCTATGGTGCTGCCTGACATCAATGCTACAGATACAGCACCGACGTCCTGCTCCTGGGCCTTCCGCATCCCACCTCCGTAAACAGGAAGTTACATCAGCACGGCAGAGGGAAGGCCCTGGAGCAGGACGTCAGACGTCGGTGCCGCATCTGTAGCATTGCTGTCGGGCAGCGCCATAGCAAAGTGTAATCGCCGCCGCGGGGGTGAGAAACTGTGCAACAGCAGCGCCAACAGCATTAAATTAAGCGCTGCGGCAGGGGTGGGAGAGGGTAAGGATCTGCTTCTGGGTGGGCTTGAGGCTAAACTGGGTGGGCCTGGGCCCATCCAGGCCCACCCGTAGCTACGCCCCTGCAGGGAAGGGGGCTATTAAAAGGACTGGATCAAGTGGATGATGTTTGGAGCAATCTAGTTGGTGAGAGGAATTATAGGATGGATCAGATTGGAGGGGGGTGCGAAGGTACACCCCCCCATTGCAATTATGTGCTGTGTAAGTTAAAGTTAAGTAGGTCTTGGCAGAATAGCACTTAGGCGCCTTGATTGTGATATTCTTGACATTTATATGTACAAGGGGCATATAAATTTGAGTGCCTAGATTATAGAATTCTCTTCTCTCACACATACACACACCCACGTTCATCACCACCACCTCTGTATATGGCCATGCTGAATATGCAGTTTTTACAAACTCCACACTGGCATTTAGAAATATTGTGGTCACCACAATAGCATTCTGGTTTACTGGCCATATCCACCCCCCCCCCCCCCCCCCACCTCAGTTTCCTCTATTCTGTTTGGCCAACCAGTTCAAGCTACTCTGTGTTTCAGACACTTAAGAGTTACTGTGGACTCTGCATTGGCTTTTTACATAATAGATATCAAGCATGATTGAGGCTGGATTTTATGCCTTAAGACAACTAAGGGCTATCAAATTACTGTGATCGTGATGCTCTGCTTGTATTATGTTAAGCATTTCTAAGCTCTTGTTACAATTACTGTAATATCAGTTATGCAGGTCAAACATCTACATGGCCTGAAAAATACGGCAGCAATACTTCTCTGTACGGAGGGATCATGTAACACTGTTTTTGATACAACTCCATTTAAAGCCCTAATTTTAATTCTCAAGCCCCTTCTTAATGGAAGCTATTCCCTAGGTGCCGATATCCTCTTTACGAACTCTGAATGACCATAGGTTGGTGCTTCCAGGTCCAAAGTGTGCAGGGTGGGAGGAAATGAGAAAATTGGCACTTTTCTTCCTAGCCGCCACTCTGTGGAATAGCTTGCCATTGCTCTGCACCTTAAACCTTCATTCACAGATTTCAGGGGTACCTTTAAGATACATTTTTTTTTTCAATCTGGCATTTGAAAGAGTTTCAGATAGGTAATTTTCATTGTGTTTATTATATGGGATGATGCGGAGACAATGGGGTGAACACAGAGGCACAGTATTTGTTTTAAGAGAAATTATTTAGAGAGAAATCATGTGATGTGCTGACTGGGATCACTGCATTTTGCTAGAGCTCATGGGGTTCTCCAATAAAGCTATCCTAATGAGCTATTTTTAGCATTGTTTTTGACCACATGAGATGTGGTTGCTTTGAGTCTATAGAAAAAGATGTGCAAAAATCTCCTGCAGTGATGACTTCTAAAGCCACAAAAGAGGATGAGATGACTAACTCCCATGGTTGACCTGAAGATGGCAGATGGAGCAGATGATGCAGAGTCAGTAAGCCCTGCTTTAGTACAGAAAATTACAGATCCAGTTGTGCGTGCTCTAATTCAATATCCTTTCACAAACTGTGGTGGAATTTGGAAATCAACTAACAACTTATGAGAAACGGTTAAGCTCTGTTGCGGATAGCTCCACCGCGGCTCAGGTTGAATTGGCCTTTCTTAAAGTGGCTGTACTGATAAAATAGAAGACTTGAATCGTTCCAGAAGGGACAATTTTCATTTTCTGGGCTTCCCCGAACCTGTGAAAAAATCTGAACTACTGAGGTTTTTGGAGACTTGGATTCCCACGGACCTGTCTCCAGACAGTGTTCGTTTGGGCCAGCTGTGCATTGAGTGGGTGCGTTGCCTAGGTTGCATATGACGCATGACCACATACCATAATAGCGTTCTTCCTTCATTTTGGACACAAGGAGTTGGGCTGTGTGCATATTGGCAAGCTCAGATACCATGAAATTGCTGATCTGTTGTTAGTAATCTGTTACCTTTTGTTAAAATCGTCCATAGTACCTGGAAATTGGAGGGTGGCAAATGTAACACCAATTTTTAAAAAGGGCTCTGGGGATGATCCTGGAAATTACAGACTGGTAAGCCTGACTTCAGTGCCAGGGAAAATAGTGGAAGCTATTATAAAGAATAAAATGTCAGAACACGTAGACAAACATGGTTTAATGGGATAGAGTCAGCATGGGTTCAACCAAAGGAAGTCTTGCCTCGCCAATTTGCTTCATTTCTTTGAAGGTGTAAATAAATAAACAGGTGGATAAAGGCAAAGCCGGTTCATGTAGTGTATCTAGATTTTCAGAAAGTTTTTGATAAAGTTTCTCATGAGACTCCTGAGAAAATTAAAAATTCATGTGTTAGGAGGCAATGTCCTTCTATGGATTAGGAATTGGTTATTGGACATAAAATGGAAGATAGAGTTAAATGGTCATTTTTCTCAGTGGATGAGGATGAATAGTGGAGTGTTACAGAAATCAGTACTGGGACCAGTGCAATTTAACATATTTATAAATGATCTGGAAAATGGTGAGTGAGTTGATTAAATTTGCAGATGACACAAATCTATTCAAAGTTGTAAAAATGCATGCGGATTATGAAAAATTGCAGGAAGACCTTAGGAAACTGGAAGACTGGGCATCCAAATGGCAAGATGAAATTTAATGTGGACAAATACAAACTGATACATATTAGGAAGAATAATCCAAATCATAGTTACTTAATTCTAGGGTCCACCTTAGGAGTCAGCACTCAAGAAAAAGATCTAGGTCTCATTTTAGATAATACACTGAAATCTGCTCAGTGTGCGGCAGAGGCCAAAAAAGCAAATAGGATGCTAGGAGTTATTAGGAAAAGGATGGTGAATAAGACCGAAAATACTGTAATGCCTCTGTATCGCTCCATGGTGCGACCTCACCTTGAGTACTGCATTCTTCTGGTCACCGTATCTCAAAAAAGATATAGCAGAATTAGAAAAGGTTCAAAGAGCGACCAAAATGATAAAGGGGATGGAACTCCTCTATTATGAGAAAAGGCTCAAGAGGTTAGGGTTTTTCAGCTTGAAAAAGAAATGGCTGAGGGTGGATAGGTCCATAAAATCCTGAGTGGTGTAGAACAGATTTTTTCACTCTTTCAAAAAAAAAAAAAAAAAAAAGACTAGGGGGGCACTCAATTTTACTGAATATTTTTCTCAAACGGTTATTACAAAGTCTTTGATTATACCTGGATATTTTCAGAGTAAACTTTGGCTGGGGGGAGGGGCAGAGTTTAAAACAGTAATATTTGCAAATGACATTTTTGTGCTGGTTACCAAACCCTTGGAATCTATACCTATTTTATTGGAACTTTTTGAGGCTTCTGTGTGGGCAGCAGGTTTTAAGTTATATTACCAAAAGACTTTAGCCATATCTCTCTAAATATTTCTCCTACTGTTTTTGATATTACTGGTTTTCCCTTTTAGTGGAGAAGGGATTCTACTCTCTATTTGGGTGTCCAACTCCCGAAAACTCTTGACAAATTGTATGATGTCAATATTCAACCATTAATAAGTTTTACCAAGAATTTGAGTAATTGGTCAACTTTCCTATGGCTCTATGTATTTCAAACTATTCCTCTTACTTCATAGAAGAGATAAATTATTGGCCCAGCATCTTGTTCAAAACTTCTTATGAAAAGGGAGTAGGATGCGTTATACATATAAACAAGTAGGGGTGGGCTGGGATTATTGCAGACTACATAAAAAATGACTGATTTTACCTTGATTCAATATGAAGCGATTTTTATATCCCCCCTGCTACAAGTTATGTTGTACATGCAACTACCAGCAAGTGATCTTGCCACCTGAAGATTAGTTGTCCACTTCATAGAGTTTGGACTTGGCTTTGTAAGTTATGTAAATGAGGATGGGAAACCTTTTCCTTTTCTCCAATTATATGAGGAATACAAAATTTATTGAGTGGACTATTTGGCCTATCTACAAATAAGGCATTTAAGGCCAGATTCTGTATAAGGAACCTAAAAAATCCACGTGGTAAACGTTTCCGGCTAAAAAGCAGCACCTAGATTTAGACACAGTATGTAGAATACGCTTAATTGATATCCCAGTGTCTCCATTTACACCATTGAAAATGTGGCGTAAATCACTGCGCATAGATTTATGTGCACTGGGCCATATTCTATAACTACACATGTAAATTTTGGAATCCATGAAACACCCATTTCTTGCCCATAACCATGCCCCTTTTGAACTGCATGCATTAGAATTTAGACACAGTTCATTACAGAATACGCTTAGCGAGTTGTGCATGTAAATTCTAATTATTGCCAATTAGTGCTCATTATTGCTTGTTAGGTGCTGTTATAAATCTGATTAGCTTAAGCCAGTTAAGTTCCGCGCATTGTTATGGAATACACTTAGATTTCAGCACAGAACGCTAGGTGCGCTATATAGAATCTGGCAGTATATTTCTTCATTACCAGCAGTAGTTTTGACCGAAGATGCTACTGAACCGGTGGAGGAAGCTTGCTTATTGGGGGGTGGCAGTACCCCGAGGATGTCTTTTTATTTTAAAATCTTAAGAGCTGACTTGCCACAATTGAGTTTTCAAACACAAGCTGATGCTTGGACCAGAGATTTGGGGACTATGACCTCTTCGGATCTTTTGCATAGACTTATTTGTAAACCTTTGGTGAAATTGACTTCTATGGTTTATAGAGAACAAAATTTCTTTATAGAGCTTACATATCTCCTCAAAGGACTTTCTTGATGGGCTGGCATGGAGCAGTTGTTTAAAATGTTCAGAACATGAGGCGACACTAGGACATATGTTTTGGACATGTTCAGCATGTCGGCACCTTTGGGCTCCACCCTTTCTGCCTCGCCTCAGCCCATGCTTGGAATAAACTCCCTGAGCCCATACGCCAGGCCCCCTCCCTGCCCATCTTCAAATCTTTGCTCAAAGCCCACCTCTTCAATGTCGCCTTCGGCACCTAACCACTATTCAGGAAATCTTGACTGCCCCAACTTGACATTTCGTCCTTTAGATTGTAAGCTCCTTCGAGCAGGGACTGTCCTTCTTTGTTAAACTGTACAGCACTGCGTAACCCTAGTAGCGCTCTAGAAATGTTAAGTAGTAGTAGTACTGAGGTTTACCTCAAGGTTCAGCAAACATTTTTGGTTTGCATTTACCACTCGGCTTCTGTTTTCTTATTTGACTGTTGTGATATGGTTTTTCCAAAGCCAAATAAGACTAAGCGAATTCTATTACATTATGGGGCACATTTTCAAAAGAAAAGAAATCTTTAAAAATGGCACTAAGTTGCATTTCAATGTTTTTCTGCTATAATGGAACAAAGCAAAAACGTCCAGGTCTAAAAGTTAGATGTTTTGGTGTTGACCTGTTTCAATCATGCCTGCCATAAAAAGGTGCCTTAAATGTCGAGATGACCACTGGAGGGATTAAGGCATGATCCCCCCTTTCTCCCCCAGTGGTCACTGTCCCCTTCCCATCCTCAAAGATGTGAAAGAAACAGTACATACCAGCCTGTAAGAGCTTCAGATGTTATGGTCAGTCCTATTAGAGCAGCAAGCAGGTCCCTAGAGTAGCCTAGTGGTCGATGCAGGGCACTGTAGAGAAGGGGACCTGGGCCCATATTCCACTCTATCTGTTACACTTGTAGTAGAACATGTGAGCACTCCAAAGCCCACCAAAAACCTACTGTACCAACATATAGGTGACACCTGCAGGCATTAAGGGATATTGTAGTGGTGTACAGTTGGTTACAGTAGGTTTTTGGTGGGTTTGGAGGGCTCCTCATACAATATAAGGGGGTAACGGTGAAAAGTGTACCTGGGACCTTTTATGTGAAGTCCACTGCAGTGCCCCCAAAGGTGCCCCACTGCCCTGCTGGGGTATCTGTGGTCAGTCTACTATGAATGCTGCCCCCCCCCATACATCCCAGTGGCTTGTTTTTGTGCGTTTTTCCCTTGGATTTTTTTTTAATGGTCCTAAAAGATAGATTCACTGAGCCAAAAACATCTAGTAAATAGCCTTTTTCAAAACAAAAAGTTGGATATGTTTCTAGTTTGAAAATGGTCATGTTAACTACTGGATGTTTGGATGTTTTACGAAAAACGTCTAAGAATTTAGATGTTATATCGAAAATGCCCCTTCACATGTTTCTAATGGCTAGAAGGACTATTCTTCTGCAATGGTTAAGTACAGTGACTCCTAACAGGACTCACTTTTATGGAGCAGCACATGGCCAGTTGGAATCATCCTGCCTATTGGTGAAAATTTCAACAGATCTGGGAGTCTTTGTGGACTGTTGTGCCTCACCGTGACCCTTGGTTTACTGTATAATTTCAGACTTGGATAAGAGTTCACCATGTCTTGAAGTGTCAGTTCATTGTTGTAATGCAAAATGGGGGGGGGGGGGGGGGGTGAAGAGAATTGGGGGTTGGGGATCGGAGGGGAACAAAACTTTTTTTATCTTTCTTATTGTTGTTACAAGCATGTGTATTCTTTTTTTTTCAATAAAAATAAGTTTTAAAAAAGGAATTATTTTTGGTATGCATGTTATTGGAGTGAATGTTGCTTTCCTATTACACAATGGAGTTCTTTTCCGAATTTAGTTTCTAATTCTTCATAAACTACTTTGCTCTATCAACAAGGTGGTATAGTAGTAAGACTTAAATGAATGATAACGACCCAACTGTATTTTTTTGTTACATGAGAAAAAGACTTAAGACTGGGGGAAGATTTGAATTCTTCAATTCCTTAAAATGATAAAATATGCTTTTCTTTCTACTATGGAAAGTGAATACTGTTTATCCTGAGCAGCAGTGGTCATCTACTTGTGACTAATTAGCTGCTCAAGTGAAATTGTAATGATCCTCTGGTGCAATGCAGAAATGTCTACATTGGGTTTTCTGCTTATAGTGTGCTCCTTGGAGAGAGGTAATAAATCAGCAAGTTTATGGAAAGATCTTTAATGAAGCCAATCCACTGCTGGAAAACTGTTAAAGTTGTGGGCTTGTGTTAGTTTTTTCTGTCTACTGTAGCTGCCTTGTGTTCAGAATCGTAACCTCACACACATGGCTGGCTTATCACTTGGGTCCCCCCTTCACTAAGCTGTTAACAAATGTCATTTTTTTTCTTGTTTTAACTATTCCTTTTTTTTTTTTTGGCTTTTCACAAAATCCCAGGCCAAGGAGGCACAAAGTCCCCATTTACAATTTATTATCCAAGATGGCTACAAAGGGAGTGGAGCCAACCCTAGAATTTCTAGCTTCTGGCAAACATTTTATGCTTATTCAGCAAGCAAAATTGAATTACTTAACTGTTCCAGAAAACTGTGTGTACAAACTGAATATAAAAATGAACTGCTGCTCACAAGCACACCACCTTCTGGCTAAGGCTGATGCATCATTTCCAGTACACTCCAACCACGTTTAAGCATTATAGTTCAAACCGCATTTTGTCCTAGAGATAAACAACTCTCGGTGGAAAGATGGGAACAAAACATGAAGGCCAGTTTTATTTATTTTATTTTATTTATTTGTTGCATTTGTATCCCACATTTTCCTGCCTATTTGCAGGCTCAATGTGGCTTACATGATGCCGTAATAGTGAGCGCCATTTCCGGAATAAGAAATACAGAGTGGTATTGCATTAAAGTTCATAAGTGACAGAGTAAGTTAGGCAGTCAAGTATAAAGAGTTCAGTTTTGGTCAGTCCTGGTATAAGTTTCGTTGTCTGGTGTTTAGGATGGATCATTGTGGTATGCTTTTTTGAACAGATTGGTTTTTAGTGATTTCCAGAAGTTTGATAGTTCGTGCGTTGTTTTCATGACATTTGGTAGTGCATTCCATAGTTGCGTGCTTATGTAGGAGAAGCTGGATGCATATGTTGATTTGTATTTGAGACCTTTACAGCTGGGGTAATGGAGATTCAGGTATGTGCGTGCTGACTTTTTTGTGTTCCTGGTTGGTAAGTCTATAAGGTCTGTCAAGTAGACTGGGGCATTTTGCTTGTCAGACCCCTTTTTCTAATTAAGTCAAAGCATAAATCATAGAGTGGTATACTGCTATACAGCTTTCTGAATGCTGATGTTTCCAGTTTTGTTCCCATATAGGAAAAAAGAATCTGCCTCAAAGGGAAGGCCTACTCATTTTCATTGTGGATAAGTACTCCATAAGAACAATTTTATGGAAACACTGATTATCAACAGATGCTACAAAAATGTACTTTTTCCTATGAAGTCAGTGACATGCAACTGAGTACTTCACTGTGCATAAGGGAATATGACAGGGGTGGATGGGGTGGGAAGGAGGGAAATAATAATCAGATCCAGCAGCAGTATTGCCTGGTATAATATTGCCGCCTCCTTACCCGCATTCCATGCTACAATATTTGGAACAAAATCATTTTTCCCCAAAATGTGTGACAACTCCTATAATTTTCCATTTTCTCCATGAATTAGAATAAATAAATGGTTTGGGTTGAAACTTCACCCAGCAGGGTATCCAGACTTTGGCCTGACAACTCAATGTCCAGCCAAAATTTAATATGCAAAAATATGGATCTTGTTCACAAACAATCAAAACAGTATGCAATACTACCACAATATATGTGATCAAACAGTCTTTAAATTGGTACTCCACACTAGGAGGAAAAGGCCTCAGAAAACTGGTGACCCAATAGGCAAAAAGTAATCATTGGCCAGAAAACCTCCAACCACCAAAGTGAGTCTATGCAAACAATGTACAAAACATGTGCAAAAATAATACCAAATTTACTCTATAACACATAGCATAGTCGTTTATCAGTATGGCCATAAAATCAGACTTATCTTCTCAGCTAAGTCTCAACACCCAAAGCTTTGTCTGGAGACTATTGTTTAACGGCATTTCATGGCTTTACAGTGTTCCTGTGCTTGGCTGGACTTCACACTTTAGTGTACTAAATAGTTTCCCTGAGAAAAAAAGGAGGATTTCTGTGTTAACAAATAAATTCTATAGTAACTGAATTACCTGAAATGTCAACCCATGGAGTCTCTCATATAGCACAATGTGCAAGTGTGACCGCCCATTATCCAAAATGATGATATATATGAGATGCCAACTTCCTAATGGTCAATCACAGAAACTGACATCATAAAATAGGGAGACTTCATAAATTTTCACCAATAGGAGCCATTTGATGTATCGGTTTTTAAAAGAAAACTGCTCATTCTATTAACGAGTTTGGTCCAAAAGGTTTGTAAGTTTTGTTTTTTGGTTTTTTTTTTTTTGAAAATCCAAAATTGTTCTGTCTGGTGCAGTTTCTTATCAATATCTCCTCCTCATCTGATGGGAAAGTCTTGATCAATAACCCAACATTGAAATGAATCAAATCTATGATGTATTTCTACAGAATGAGAAACAATGGAGCTCCATTTTTATTTCATGTGATGCATGATCTATGCTCGTTCATTCATACACGTGGGCTTTTAGTAGTTTTCCCTACATACAGCTTATTGTAGGGGCATCTTAAAATGTAAACCATATGATCAGAATTACAGTTTGTGTGTACTTTTAATTTAAATTGCTTGTTATCGAATGGATTCACAATCTCGGTACATTCAGATTCCAAGATGGCGCTGTGAATGGACGCACCTATGTTTGCTCCTGGAGGCTGCTGTGTTTGTGAGTTTTCCTCGGTGCCTCTGTAGCCTCATCAACGATGGGGAAGCGGAGGGGGAAGGTAAAGGAATATCCCTCGGTTCCTGTGACCTCCTCGACGATGAAACAAACAACCCTGCAATTTCCCAGGCAGCAACCGGGTCCTCAGGGAACTTCGACCCCCTCTGCAGCTCTCGGCCCTTCGGAGTCGATCGAGAGTGGAAACGGGGCTTCCCTGAGCCCTGTGGAGCGAATTGCACCTCCCCAGCCTGGAGGAGAGTTGCTAGCTGTTCAAACAGAGACAGACGCCGAAGTGGCTCAGCTGGTCCTGTCTGAGGGTGTGACTGCAGCAACGGAGATAGATTCTCAACTTCGGGAAACATTACTACAACAGGCTTCAAAGGTATTGCCTCAAGCTATTGTTTCCAAGTTAGCTCGTGCTGATAGTCTATCTCAATCTCCTCCTGTGGCTAGTGGAGTGATTCGACCAGCAATTGTGACGCTGGAGTGACTATGGGATATGGTTTACAATATCCAAACCTCTATGCAAACTACTTTAAAGCAGAATTCTTCTGATATTGAAGTTCTTTCTGAGGCTGCCCTGCTTCAAGCACAAGTGACTGCACAGCAAACCCAGAAATTGGAACATATGGATATCAAAGACAATAATTTCCTACATAAATGACTTGAATACCTGGAAAATCAGACTAAAAGACTTAACCTTAGGTTTCTTAATTTTCCCAAATCGCCGTTAATTTCTCCTTTGGAGATGGTTAAAAAATATTTGGTGGACATTCTGGGAATGGACAAGGACTCACTCCCTCCCATTACACGGGCTTATTACATCAGGAGTACTGGAGTGGTGGTAGGAAACCCCCCATAATAGGGGAAGGAATGAATCTTACCTCATTCCTAGAAAGCTCATTAGAAAGAGTTACTCAGAGGTTAACTCTGCTTGTCACTTTCCTTGTTTTTGTAATGTGATGCTTGAGGGTAAACATTTTCAGTTTGTAGACCCAAAACAGTTGAAAGAGTTTATTGATGCAAGAGTTGATGTGAATATAGTAAACCTTCCCTAATCAGCAGGCTGGGGTCTGAACCAGAGGAAGCATCTATTGATTATTAATTTTTGTAATTTTTTTTTCTTTCTTTTTTTTTTAATTTCCTTAATCTTGGAATCAAATTTCTTTAACTTGTGGACAAACGGGCTGTAAAGATATATACTTATTATTTCTGTTTCCTAATGTTAAATAATGCCAATTGCATATTCACTTTAAGTGGTGATGTACTGGAAAATTTAAATAAATAATTAAAAAAAAAAAAAAAAAAACTCGGTACTTTCACATGTTATGCGGCAAATCTTACAATTAATGCATTTCTCATGACCACCACTATAAATAGATTGTGGATTAACTCTGGGAATAGGCAGATTTGCTGGACTAAGCAATTCTTTCAGATTACTTCCCCTGGAGAATGCAATGCGTAATGGATGTTTTTGAAAGATGACTTTGAATTATGACCCAGTTCTTATGTACAATTTTGGTGACCACTTACCCACCCGACAAATATTTCAATACAAAGGCCTCACATACTTTATCTTGTGTAGAATTAACTGAATCAGATAGCAACTGATCTTTTGTTGAATTTAGCTCTAGTATATCAAGTTTTCAAGATTTAAGTAGGTTATCCACGTTTAGAAAGGTCCTTAGCCAGAGCCTTGGATTGCCACTTAAAATCATCTTGATCAGCATAGATTCTGTGAAGTCTCAGAAATTGGGAGTATGATAAACTGTTTTTCAGTGTTTTCTGATAACAGTTTTGATATTGCAAAAGAGTGTTACAATCAGTTGTTTTTTTTAAACTTTAGTGTGAAATGCCTCCGCTATTCAATAAACCTCAAGATCTAAAAAATGTATCACAGACTCAGAAAACTCATGAGTAAACTGGAGAACTGGATTACTATATTTAACCAATCCACAGAAGTCTTCAATTGCTTGTGATCTCCTGACCAAAGCATGAAAACATCATCAATATAGCGATGCCATATGACAATATGATCTTTGAAAATGGAGTCATGTAGCTATTGCCTTTTGAAAGCTGCCATGAAGAGATTCACAATGGTAGGCGCAAAAGTAGCTCCCATCGCCACTCCAGAAATATGAGTGGGAAAAAAGTATCTTGGAAAAGGAAAAAGTTCACACACAGTGCAATTTTTGTTAATTTATGCAGGAATTCTGAAGGAACTTCTAGCAGTTTTAAGTCTGTTTTCCATAGCTTCCCAGATCAGCTTGAGAGCCTGGCTTGTGGGACAGAAGTGTTACTTTGGATATAAAATCTTTGTACAAGAAGCAGATTATCACTTACTTCTATCTTAGTCTTTGCTAATATTCTCAAAAAATGTGTTGTGTCTTTCATATATGATGGTAGCAGTTGGTCCAGGAATTATTCAGAGGGTGGAGCCGAAAGTTGATTGGAGAAAGGCGATAGGGGTTTAAGATAACAAGATAAGAGATCCATCCAGTCATTGTTCACTGCTGTCAAAATACTCAGATATCTCACTGAACATCTGGTTAAAGATAACTAGATGACCAACTGCATATTGATGTTGTACAGTATTGTCCTTATAACTTATTGTGTTCTATGGTAATGTGTTACATCAATGGAGGTTGTGATTAGGAACATTGTGCAAGAAAGTTGTCATACCTTTGTTATTGTGGTTATTTTATTTAATATTTATTTACTACCTTTTTGAAGACATAGAAGCATTGCTTTGTAGAAAAGCTCAGTGGCCTTTCACATGTAGGGAAGCTGAGTACATCTAGATGACAAGGGGGCATGAGCAGGGTGGGGAGAGGCAGCGGTCTAGGCAAGCCTACCATACAGATGTGCATGCCCTATTTCACATAGGGAATCCACATCTGTTTGGGGAAACAGACATTTGGAATTACACCAACCCCATGGCATGTCTGAGAGCCTGCTCTAGGGGCAGCTGTAACCACCGACTTCTGGGGTTCTCTGAGGCACATAATGGGATGAGAGTGCATTGCTCCTGCCCCACTGCACACCAGGAACCACAAGTAAGCCTGGAGGTTGGTTGATGGAGAGTTGCCATTAACAGCTGGGGCCTGGTGGGAGAGGAGTCCATGGGAGCCTGCCATGTGTCTGTCTGTATGTTGCTCACACATTACTTGATTGGGATTTGTTTACTGTGAGATGGACCTGATTGGAGGGAATCAGGTTCTTCCAAGGTGGGTCTGACTGAGGGGATTGGGTGCCATCACGGGTCTTCCTCAGGTGAAAGAGGGCCTCCTTGTGGGGGGAGGAGCTGCCTATGGAAAGTGCTGATGCCAGGATCAAAGCCCTTAGAAGAGTTCTAGAAAGGCATAAAGGCATTCCAACGTCTATGTGAGTGGGGAGAGATACACATACAGTTTTCTGGGATCTCTGCATCCTCTGTACACAGATGGATCTTAATGTGCAGTCCTTCACCTGTTTTACAAGAGGCTGTACATGTTGTAGAGCCTCTTATAGAACAGAATGACAATTCTTCATCTGAGTTAGAATGGAGAGGGGCATTCACACATCCATCTAAAATCTGCCTCCACATCTGTGGGGCCGTTTTACTAAGCTGCATTTACACGTGCCAAAACGGAGTTACCACACGGCTACCACATGGTCCTTGCAATAATTTCACTTTTGGCGCACGCCTGCTAGCGCGCCCAAAAAATATTTTTTATTTTCTGGTGTGCGTCAGCTACCCGCGCCAAGTGGCATTTGGCACGCGTAGGTCATTACCGCCCGGCTACCGCGTGAAACTTTACTGCTAGATCAATGGCTGGCAGTAAGGTCTCAGACCCAAAATGGACGTGCGACAATTTTCATTTTGCTGCACGTCCAATTTTGGCAAAAATTTTAAAAAGGGCTTTTTTACAGTCGTGCTGAAAAATGGATTGGTGCGCGCCCAAAACCCACTCCTACACTACCGCAAGCTATTTTTCAGCGCACCTTAGTAAAACGACCCCTATGTATTTTGTCAAGTTTCAGACTATATACCTGTGTTAGGGTAACTTCATGTTGGGATATGGTCTTCAGTAGGAGGTCAAACCAGCCTGGAGGCCTGCCCTGATTCCACTCTTTATAAAAAACAAAATGGCGACTAAACGATAATTCTTATAAGTACATAAGCACTGCCACACTGGGAAAAGACCAAAGGTCCATCAAGCCTAGCACTCTGTCTCCGACAGCGGCCAATCCAGGCCCCAAGAACCTGGCAAAAACCCAGAATTTAATAACGATCAATGGACTTTTCCTTCAGGAATCTGTTCAGACCCCCTTTAAACTCAGCAAGGCCAGCTGCCGTCACTACCTTCTCCGGCAATGAGTTCCAGAGTCTAACCACACGCTGAGTAAAGAAAAACTTTCTCCAATTTGTTTTAAACCTACCACATTCTAATTTCATCTTGTGTCCCCTAGTTCTATTATTGTTAGAAAGCGTAAACAAACGCTTCACATCTGTCCGCTCTACCCCACTCATTATTTTGTAGACCTCTATCATATCACCCCTCAGCCGCCTTTTCTCCAGGCTAAAGAGTCCTAGCCGTCTTAACCTCTCCTCATAAGATAGTCGTCCCATCCCTTTTATCATTTTCATCGCCCTTCTCTGCACCTTCTTCAATTCCTTTATATCTTTTTTGAGATGAGGCAACCAGAACTGAACACAATACTCCAGGTGCGGTCGCACCATAGAGCGATATAACGGCATTATAACATCCTCATACTTGTTTTCCATCCATTTTCTAATAATACTCAACATTCTGTTCGTCTTCTTAGCCGCCGCAGCACATTGAGCAGAAGATTTCAATGTTCTATCCAAGATGACTCCCAGATCCCTTTCTCGGTCCGTAACTCCTAAAGCGGAACCTTGCATGACATAGCCGTAATTTGGGTTCTTCCTTCCCACGTGCATCACTTTGCACTTGTCAACATTGAACTTCATCTGCCATTTGGACGCCCAATCCCCCAGTTTCACGAGGTCCTCTTGTAATCTTTCACACTCCTCCCGCGACGAGACGACCCTGGATAACTTTGTGTCATCTGCGAATTTAATTACCTCACTAGTTACTCCCATATCAAGGTCATTTATAAATATGTTCCAGCCATATTAACTGCTATTATTGCTGTGGTGAGTCTGTTCAAAGATGAATGCAGGTGTTCTAAAGCTTTAGCGTTAATATATGACAGCATACTGTTGCTGCTTCCACACTGCAGGGTACATAGATGTAGGGATGACTTGGTGTTGGTCCTCCTGACTTAGATGATGGATTTCCATTCCTGGAATCAGTGGTATGGATGTTCCATAGCTGGAAAAAGCACATTCTGACATCTGCCTCTATCCCCTCTCAGCTGTATATATGTGGTCTGGGTTCTTTTTTTCTTAAAGTCTCTTGATGTATGCAGTACTGTACACAAGTAGTTTACAATCTATTTTAGTTTTTCACTAGGGGGCCCTTTTACAAATGCACGCTGAAAAATGGCCTGCAGTAGTGTAGACGCGTGTTTTGGGCATGCGCAGAATCATTTTTTCAGCACACCTGTAAAAAGTGCCTTTTTAAAAATATTTGCTGAAAATGAACGTGTGGCAAAAATGAAAATGGCTACGCATCCATTTTGGGTCTGAGACCTTACCGCCAGCCATTGACCTAGCGGTAAGGTCTCACATAGTAACTGGGTGGTAATGGCCTATGCGTGTAAAATGCCGATTACCGCCCATGCACCAGAAAATAAAAATAGTTTCCGGGTGCTTGTAGCAGACGCACGTAAAAAAATGAAATTACTGCAAGGGCCACGCGATAGCCGTACGGTAACTCAAAATTAAGGCGTGTTGGGCGCACAAAGGCGCCTACGCGGCTTAGTAAAAGGGCCCCTAGATTCCAGCTGTTCTCCAGCTTCTGTCATCAGCAGTGACATGCAGCCTTATATGCCAGGCTCACGTTTCTACAAGTTCACAGCATGCACAAAGACTCAGTTTATCAACTATGTTGTGGTGTGCCATACTTAGACGGAGCTCCAGAGCAGGTATTGCAGCTCTGGAAGAAAGTGAGTTCACAGAGACAAATGCCAAGGCACCGGCATCTTTGAGCAACAAGGGCTTAGAGCACAAGGAGAGGTAATCAAGGACCTGCACCCAATTGAGCTGGCTGCTGATGAACTAAAAGGCCAAGACTTTTTTTGCAGAGAGTCCTGTAAAGGGAGAGACTGGAGCTCCACCATGCCAAGCCAGAAGGATTGTTTTGGGAGGGAAAGCTTTGTAGGTGGGGAGTGCTTGAGGCTTAAATTGTCAGAACCTGTAATAATGGTAGAAATTTGAATGCTGTTCTTTGTTTATTCTTAAGGTAGTAAGAGGATGCCAGTGTTTGGGGCAGAGAAGCAACATTTGTGCTCTGTGAAATGTTCTGGCTAGAAAACAAATGCACCTTGGTTTACACTGTTGCCAGAGAGCTGTGTGCATTCTGGGTATATTACTGACCAGGGGCTCTTCTGAAGTAACCTAATTAGAATAAACATTGTAGAAAAAGGCTGGGGGAAGGTTAATATTTCATAATGCTTACAGACAAGCAGGCCAGGAACGGCAGCTATAAGCTGAAAGCCCTATAAGTCAGTTGCGATTGGGAATGCATTTTGCATAGTGTTTTGGGTCAAGCAAGCCAAGGGCAGTGGTAAGGAAAGCTCCATGGATTGTTTGGGAATGCATTTTGTATTAAGCTGTGTGGTTTAGAGCAGGAAAGGGCACATAAGGTAGGGAAGAATCTGAACAGGAACTGTTTTAGCTTGTCTGGGAAATATGCTGTACAGTGTATTTGAGTTTATTCTGGATGCTGGAAGTATGCGCTAGAAGCCACCAGCGAGTTGAATATTTGTTAGCCACAAGCTGAATCTGTGCTGTTAAAGCCATAAGCTACAGTTTGGACCAGAGAAAATCAAGTCAGTACTAGGGCTTGCAGAAAGCATGTAGGATTAAGTTATGCAGGCAGCTAAAAAAAAAAAAGTGATTCTGTGTTAAGCATGGTAAGTTGTTAAAGTCTGTAGGGAAGTTTTCTACCTATTCACTTATTGTATTTATTTTTATTAAAGCAATCAAGGAGGACAACAAATAATGTAAAGTATACAAAAACAATTCCCCCCCCCCCCCCCAAAAAAAAAGTGCCAACACCAATGCAGGGGGAAAAAAAGACCCTAGCAAACTTTGCATATACCAAAGGACCAGTTAAGTTGGATCTCGGAAACACATTAATATTATATCAGTATCCTGCTCATTCATGATAAAGGCCTTAGCAGGTGATTCAGACTGCTAACACAGAAGGGTCTTCTTCATCATAACATGTTATCTAGCACCTTGGCAGTACTAGCACATGGGAGCCACAGGTTCATGGATTATTATGCTTTCTGATAGGGTTCATGTTATGGATTTTTTTTTTTTTTTTGGGGGGGGGGGGGGTGAAGGTTACATCACCTGCTAAGTGCATCATGCATCAGTTTTAACATGCATATGAATTTTTTTTTTTAATGTTGAAACATTTTTCCTATAGAGGTCCCTTTGTATAGCCTCAAAAAAACATAAATGACAAAGCCAAGGCTCACAAAGCAAAAACGAAACCTCAAAATACTCTCCCATATAATAAGCCTAAAGTACTTTCCAAACTTCAAATACTACTGGTGGAGTACAAGAAATCTTGAAAAGGGAAAAAGCCTCAATACCCTCACCGTTGCACAAGCTTATAGGGTGAAAAGGACTTTACCAGGGTAACCTCTCATCACAGGCATAAAATACCTTTTCAAAACAATTGTTAAAGCTCTATTTGCATACAATTTCTGGATCAGTATTTAAATGTGACAAAAAAAACAAGAAAGAGTCTGACTTAGGGCCCTGTTTACTAAGGTGCATTAGTGTTTTTAGCACGCCTACACTTAGCGCACGTGCTAAATATATACATGCCTGTAGGGACATTATAGGCATGTACATGGTTAACGCGCGTTAAAAGTGTTAATGTGCCTATAATGCTGCTTAGTAGGCAGGGCCCTTAGATTAAAAAAAACACTTTTCTTATCCACTTTGTAAATCTCACTGACTGTGGCCAAAGTTTAGCTATAAAGCTGTCTCAAGGCATGACCAAATTTCAGCGTTTCTCAAGTATAACGGGTGGAGGTGAGGGTACTGAGGCTTTTGCCCTTTAAAAATGTTTTTTTGTATTCCATGAGTAGTATTTGAAGTTTGGACAGTACTTCAGGCTTATTATATGGGAGAGTATTTTAAGGATTAGTGTAATATTCAACTCTTTCATCCTCTTTATTATTGGACATTTGTTAAAGCAAAAACTAAAGATGAGCCACAGAGGAGATCTGCAAGGTTATTAGCTAAACCTGCCCTACCCAAGCCTGAGCCTAAACCTAAAAAGGCAGCTCCAAAAAAAGCTGATTCTTGCAAAGAAGGAAATAATCCAGCAGAAAATGGGAAGGCTAAAGCCGATATGTACAGAAAGCTGAAGGAGCTGGAGATGCAAAGTAAATTGTGTGAATTTTTGATAACTCTGTACTTCTGTCGACTGTACAGTTTGAAATACTATTTTTATCAAGTTTTATAAAGCAAATTTTGTTTTACTTTTTAGAAAATCTGTTAGCACACAGACTGCCAGATTTTATATATCGTTCCCAGCGTTCCGCACCTAAATCTTAAGCATATTTCATAACAGTTGGGTACTTTTACTAAGGCCGAAAAGTGGCCTGCGCTGGTGTAGGTGTGTGTTTTGGATGTGCGCAGGTCCATTTTTCTGTGCGCCTGAAAAAAGGGCCTTTTGTGGCCAAAAATAGACATGCGGCAAAATTAAAACCAGCACGTGTCCATTTTCGGCCTGAGACCTTAACCCCACCCATTGACTTAGTGGTAAGGTTTCACACACTAACCAGGCGGTAAGCATCAGCATGTGTAAACTGCCGATTGCCATCGGGTAAGCGCCATGCGGCAGAATATAGAAAATATTTTCTACCACTTGTTTTGGATACATGTCAAAAATGAAATTACCACCTGGGGCACGTGGTAGCTGGGTGGTAGTTCCAATTTGATGTGCGTTAGATGCGCATAGGCGCCTACGCACCTTAGTAAAAGGGCCCCAGTGTGCTTAACATAATTGACTTAACAAGCCAATCAGCGTTGTTAATAACACTTAACAAGCAATAATGAGCACTAATTGGCAAGTCGAAGAAAATATTTCTTCACTCAACGCGTAACTAAACTCTGGAATTTGTTGTCAGAGAATGTGGTAAAAGCAGTTAGCTTAGCTGGGTTTAAAAAAGTTTGGATAACTTCCTAAAAGAAAAGTCCATAAGCCATTATTAATGGACTTGGGGAAAATCCACTGCTTATTTCTATGATAAGCAGTATAAAATGTACTTGTAACCTGGATTGGCCGCTGTTGGAAGCAGGATACTGAGCTTGATGGACTTTCAGTCTGTCCCAGTATGTCAACCCTTATATACTTATGTAAATGGCTGCCGTGACTTCCAGCAGCAGTTTAGCAGCAACCATTTTGGGATTGAAGTGACCACAGTTAGGAGCGACTGCATGTATGGATATAAAATTTCCTGTACTGAACAGGAGCATCCCTAGAAGTTGGGTGGGAGAGAGGGTAGCATTTACATGGATTCTTTATAAAATACATGCACATAAATTAACCTAGAAAATTTATGAGTGCCAAAGAGTAGATTTCAATATATATGCACATTCCCTGACTTAATTTTCAAAATGGAAGTATGCACATACTTTGCTTTGGAAAATTTGCCAAAGGCTACACAGGGACAAAAATTAATGTTACTATATATACATCTCTGCAGTTATACAATTACCCTATGTGTAGCTAGTTATTTTGGAGGCCATTCAGTTTTTCTCGATCCATTTTTTACAGTAAATTGACAAACAGTCTCCGGTTTAGTCATTTTCATTGAAAAACAGCTGTGCTATGCCAAAGTATGTTTAGAAGCCAGAAAACTGTTTTAAACAGTCCATTCTGTATCTACTTGGCATCAAACCCTTCACCAAGAATAACTTAAAACATACTATGACTGGTAAGTCTTGTACTGAATTGCAGCCAGATGTGCAGCTGCTGATTATTTATATACTTTGTCATATACAATATTCCATGATATGCAGAAGCAAAACCAAAGTATTTGCAGGAAACAACATTTTTTGAAAAGAAGTCATAATTATTTCTACAAGAGAAAAAAGAAAATCAAACTTGTAGATGATATACAGAACAAATTCCTCCACACTAAAGACCCATAGAAATGACTATCAAATAAACAGTCTCAGTGGTATAATTTTGACCAAAACTGCCTCAAATGGAATCATTTATCCTTTTATGAATATGGCTTAGAGGCAACTTAAACGAAGAACCGGTTTGCTGGTACTGAAGCAGCAAAACAAGGTTAAATCAGGTCGTAGCCAACTCCTTTCACCATTACTTACAAAGTCAAAAAGTTAGAAGCCCCAACACCTGCTACACTGATATCTCAAATGGATATGGAATTTGTGTAAAGGAAAGCATTGATCTGGCCCGGAGGACAGTAATGTAAAACTAAATTTAAACTATATTCTGTGAAGTTAAACTTCATTATAAATTCCATACTAAATGGAGTGGGTCATAACATCAGAAATACCAAAAGTCTGCATTACACAGTAATACACACAGTTACCAAGAGGTATGAGTGATATAAATACGTTTTACAAAAAGACAGTTATTCCTATTACAATTAAAATTTATACCCTCAGGGGAGGCGAGGAGCTAAGATGTCAGCAGGACTGCCATCCCACTCGATCTTTTACCTACTTCGATGTGCCTTATACCAAACGGAAGAGTTCCGGAAAGGCGCAGCTCCCTCTGGGGCCCAAGTGATCCCTCCTGGACAGCACAGGATAGACCGCTTCACAGCCGGACTATCTGGAATATTCGTGAAAGGACACCATGGGGTCATGTGGGGGGAGGGGGGGGAGTTGGGGTGGGAGATGCATGTCAGGTATCAAGCAGAGAAAGATAGATGTTGGGGGGGGGGTGGATGGAGTGGTGCTTTATTCTTGGGAGGTCAAAGGGGGGAATGATCCAAGGGGGCTGGTGAGGGGTGAAAGGGATAGTTACCATAAGGTGACGTGATTTTTTAAAAGTTCCTTCCGCATATGTGAGGTAAAGCTACATATTTTCCCCCAATGTTTGACTTTTTAAAATCGCTGCTCTCATGGGATGTGGAGAGACATCAGTGTGCAGTCCAGGTCGTCCTATGTGCTAATTGCCCTCTCCACATCCTATCCAGCCTTTATGTCTAGCAACCTATAAAACCAGGCACCCTATTACGAAGGGGTTTATTTATTTTTTAATAACTTTCTGTATTCACAGTTTTACAATTGGTTCTGCACCCAGCCTTTCACAGAGGTACGCAGTGTGATTCATGGTTTCCCTTTAAATACCACTGTTAATTTTCAGGCAGTAGGATTATTTGTAGGCGTATTCAATCACTGGTCATTAGCTTGAATCTCTAAAGCAAGCAGACCACAGTGTTTAAAAGGAAATGAGTAGCTTTATTTTGTGGAAAATTTCCTCAAGGACTATTCATATGCCTCCTATAGATTTGATGGTTCTCTAATCTTAACTTTTGATGTGATTATATGTTTTGCTCTCAGTTAAAAAAAAAAAAAAGCATTATGTTGTGTGGCAATGCAGGCCTAGATATGCTATTGCCGTCACATTAATTCTCAGCAAACAACATTGATATATCAGGATAGGTAGCTATTATTGAAGTTCATGAAGGAGTCTGAGAGGATATTTATTGAATTCATTTGCTTTTTATTTTATGTGTTATTGTTGTGAATATTTTATGAGTGTGTTCTTTCTTTCTTTTTTTACCAAATGTTTTTATTGAGCATTTTTGAATATTACATTACATAAAAACCATTCAGAAACAATAAGTATAGAAAAGTAAAACAGTTGTCTTACCAATTCATGTAATATTTCAAGAAAACATGATGCAGAAAATATCAGCATAACAGAAAATCCAGAACTTCAGATGTACACATGTGCGACAGACAGAGGAAAACAATATAACAGTGCATTGAATTTTCCTCCAAATGACTTCAATATGCATTCCATTTGAGTTTGAAATACATTTCAGGCTTTAGGTAATTGCATTTCCAACTCATTTTGAAAGAAATGCAAGAGTGTTTGAACCATTTATGGGTCAATATCCAGATTCCCCATAAAGGGTACAGAAATATTCACAGATTTTTCAGATACAAACTCATGAACTTCCCACACATAAATTGCTGCAATGGCCCCAGAGCCATCCAGGGGAGGGGGGGGGGGGGGGGGGGAATATTAACACTGTGGACAGCACATAATTTCCCCCACACTAGAAGGGACAATTTTCAGAAGGCATGTTTTTGCAGATAAACATTCATTTACCCAAACAAAACCTTCAAAAAATTGCTCTCTTGAGTACCAGGTTCGGGCAGATAATGTAACATAGTAGATGACAGCAGAAAAAGACCTGCACGGTCCATCCAGTCTGCCCATATAAACTCATATGTGCTACTTTTTGTGTATACCCTACCTTGATTTGTACCTGTCCTCTTCAGGGCACAGATCGTATAAGTCTGCCCAGCACTATCCCCGCCTCCCAACCACCAGTCCCGCCTCCCACCACCGGCTCTGGCACAGACAGTATGTCTGCCCAGCACCAGCCCCGCCTCCCACCAGTCCAGCCTCCCACCACCAGCTCTGGCACAGACCGTATAAGTCTACCCAGCACTATCCACGCCTCCCAACCACCAGTCTCGCCTCCCACCACCGGCTCTGCCACCCAATCTCAGCTAAGCTCCAGAGGATCCATTCCTTCTGAACAGGATTCCTTTGTGTTTATCCCACGCATGTTTGAATTCCATTACCGTTTTCTTTTCCACCACCTCCCGCGGGAGGGCATTCCAAGCATCCACTACTCTCCCCGTGAAAATATACTTCCTGACATTTTTCTTGAGTCTGCCCCCCTTCAATCTCATTTCATGTCCTCTCGCTCTACTGCCTTCGCATCTCCGGAAAAGGTTCGTTTGCAGATTAATACCTTTCAAATATTTGAACGTCTGTATCATATCACCCCTGTTTCTCCTTTCCTCCAGGGTATACATGTTCAGGTCAGCAAGTCTCTCCTCATACATTTTGTAACGCAAATCCCATACCATTCTCGTAGCTTTTCTTTGCACCACTTCAATTCTTTTTACATCCTTAGCAAGATACGGCCTCCAAAACTGAACACAATACTACAGGTGGGGCCCTTTTACTAAAGGGTTGGCGCAATCCGGAACTACCACCAGGGTACCGCAGGAGCCCAACGGTAGTTCCCATCCCCAGCACGCTCCATTTCCAGCACTACAAAAAAGTTTCTATTTTTGTAGCACTGGTGCTTATCCAGTGGTAATCGGGCAGCGCAGTGCACTGTCCGGTTACTGAAGGGTTAGCTTGGGAGCCCTTACTGCCAGCTCAATGGGTAGTGATAAGTGTTCCTCCTCCCCGCCCCCCCCCCCCCCCCCCTTGAAATGGCCACACAGCAAGTGGTTCACTTACCGCACGGACATTTCTTTTCCAGACAGGCAGCCTTTTACCTGCTGCAGTAAAAGGGGACCTCGGTGTGCCTCCAAAACTTAGGCCTCCTTTTACTGCAACTTAGTAAAAGGATCCCTAAGTTATCATATGCCCTTATAACAGAACTAAAAGCCATTCTGACAGATTGCATGTAAACAAATGTCTGAAAATAACCTACTGGAGGATTGCTCTGCACATTTAATGAATGCTACAGCAAAGAATGCCTTGGAGGTTTTTGATCACAAAAGATTGTTCATGTGTGCTCTACAATCAAAGGAATATTTGTGGGCAACATTATTTTGAGGTTGATTTGAATAAATTCCATGCACTGCAGTCACATACAATAGAAACAGTCAAAATATGAATTATGTCTGCTAACACTGACAATGAACAACTGTTTAAAGCCGTTATTCAAATAACGTCTGTGCAATGGCATTTTTTTGTTCCAGGTCTGTGCCGTGAGTACATCAAGTTTTCCTGAACTTTATGAAAAGGATCACGAAGAGACAGACATGGCTAAACCGGTATTAGTATGGAAAATTACTAGACATCCCTTACCATTTCCACATAGAAAATATCCATGGTGAAAGCATTTATCAAACTACTTATACTGGTGCAAACACTGCAGATTTTCTTTCTGTATTGCCCTTAATAAAGTGCATTTACTTTTTCTAGGCAAAAATAATGCATGTGCTTTTGAAAATACAAGGGGCTTCTTTACTAAAGGTTTTCTACCATTTTGTGTCTGCGAGGGGGAAAATGCCTAGTAGATAATTCCCATAATGCTGTTGTCTCTGCTCACCCCATCAGTTGGAACACCTCCTAACAATGTGAGCAGCATGACACACATTGTAGAGCAGCACATGTAATTTTGTCTGCCTTAAGGGTGGGAAATTTTCACAGGTAAAATAGTTTAGCAATGAAAATGGCAGGTATAAAACTTAGATTGTGAGCCCACTAGGGACAGAGAAAGTACCTGCATCTAATTAATGTAAACTGCATTGTTGTACCACAGAAAAGACAGTATCTAAAATCCATGATCTTTTATCCCTGTTACCCTTTTAAAAAACTGTTTTCAGTAGTTTCCAGGAAAACCAATTAGAAACTGCCTGTGGAATTCATAAGTGTAGCTAATTTAAACTGTGTCTGTGCAAAGCATTTTCAGTGTCAAACGTCCATGCTGCATATTTATTTCTTATACCTCTGCATATACTGACGGATTCTATATAGCTCGCCTAGCATTCTGTGCCAAAATCTAAGCGTATTCCATAACAACGCATGTAACTTAATTGGCTTAACAAGCTAATCAGCATGGATAACAGCACTTAACAAGAAATAATGAGCACTAATTGGCAATAATTAGAATTTACATGCACAACTCGCTAAGCGTTTTCTGTAATGAACTGCGCCTAAATTCTAATGCGTGTAGTTCAAAGGGGGCATGATTATGGGCAGGGAAATGGGAATTTTGTGGGTGTTCCAAAATTTACACACGTAGTTACAGAAACGGCCCAGTGTGCGTAAATCTACGCACAGGGGTTTACACCACATTTTCGTTGGTGTAAATGGAGGCACATAGTTTTAGGTGCTGAGATATCAACACTTAAATCTAGGCACCACTTATAGAATATGCTTAAGCGGAAATGTTTACTGCATGGATTTTTTAAGCACATTATATAGAATCTTACCCAATAAAGTGAGGGTCAAGTCCCCTTCTCAATCTTCCTCTCTTCTGCCTAATCTTTAAAACAAACTTGCCTCTCAGTCCTTCTACCTGCTGTCCAATCTTTGAAATTGTCCACCAAATATCTCCTACCCTCACCAAGCTCAGCTAGTGGTAGGATAGTCTTACCTCCCACTGACTTGGCATTTAGCTAAGTTCATTCTCTCGATTCTACCAAGACCCCAGGGCTCTCTGGTTTTGAGATGGTTACATTTAGTTGCCTTGTATACATATCCTCTGAGAGAAGAGGAATATTCAATAGCTGACCTTCAGGGATATGGCTAAATTACTAAAGTGAGCTACTGTGGTAGGTGCAGTAATGCTATCAATGCATGTTATTAACAGATGTCCCATTGCATAAAATGGTACCTGTGGTAAAAAAATGCATGTTAATATGTTAGTGTGCTATAAAAATGATATAGAGGGGCATAATCGAACGCGAACGCCTATCTCCATGGGCATCTATGTCCAAAAACGGGTACGTGAAGAGGCAGGACAGACCGTATTTTCAAAAAAATGGACGTTTTTCAGCTGGGCGTTTGTTTTTTTTAGCGATAATGGAAACTAAAAACGCCCAGCTCAAAAACGTCCTAATCCGAGCCATTTGGTCATGGGAGGGGCCCCGATCCGTAGTACACTCGTAGACATGCCAGGACACCAACTGGGCACCCTAGAGGTCAGTGCGGTGGACTTCAGACAACACTCCCACATGCATAGCTCCCTTACCACAGGTGCTGAGCACCCAACCCCCAAAACCCACTACCCACAAATGTACAACACTACCATAGCTCTTAGGGGTGAAGGGGGCACCTACATGTGGGTACAGTGGGTTTTGGAGACCTCCCATTTACCAGTACAAGTGTTACAGGTAGAGGGGGGGGAGGGCCTGGGTTCGCCTGGCTGAAGTGCACTGTGGTACCCACTAAAAGTGCTCCAGGGACCTGCATACACGCAGGCCTCTAGGACTTGTTGCTGCTATATAACATTGGCACAGCAGTTGACACCTGAAAACTAATCTCTTCGAAAACGTCCTTTATTGGAATAAGCACGCTTACTCACAGTTAACTGCAGATCAGAGGTTGTGCCCCACTGGCAACGAGTCTCCCTGGTACTGAGATGAGCAGTAGGTCAGAGCTGGCAGAATGCTGTACAATGCCCTCTTTCAGCCACCTTCAAGGTAAGAACTAAGTTCTGTAACGTGGCTAACACGTGAAAGGGATCTAAAACTGGCTTACAAAAATGACCACTACCTCATGGACTACCGGAAACAAAACAGGGCACACGCTGACCCAGTAAGCAGGGGGAAAAGCACCATGGGAGTAGAGCCTACCAATTACCAACATCGTGAGCATTTGCCACAAGCTAGTGGAATCATGGAGCCCAATACCCTACACCCACCACAATGCATTGCTGATGTGACTCTGCAGTGCGCATAACAGAAAAGGTGTCACACTCACCTGAGAGCCACATCAGAACCAGGGAAAGGCTGTCACAGGATAGAACACATTCTGCTGTCATAGAGGTGGGTACGGCATTTGAGGCTGGCATAGAGGCTGGAAAAAAGTTTGTAAAGTTTTTTTGGTGGTAGGGGGTTAGTGACCACTGGGGGAGTCCAGGGAGGTAATCCCCGATACCCTCCAGTGGTCATCTGGTCAGTTGGGGCACTTTTTTGGGACCTGTTCGTGAAAAAAAAGGGTCCAAAAAAGTGACCCAAAATCGCGGTAAAAACGCCTTTTTTTTTCGATTATCAGCTAAAGACGCCCATCTCTCCTCGGCGATAACCATGCCCAGTTCCGCCTTCACCATGCCTCCAACATGCCCCATCAACTTTACCCGTTTCCGCGACGGATTGCAGTTGGAAACGCCCAAAATCGGCTTTCGATTATACCGATTTGGGCGCCAACAGGAGAAAGACGCCCATCTCCTGATTTGGGTCGCAATATAGGCGTTTTTCTCTTTCGAATATAAGCTGGATAGAGGGGCATTTTTGAAAGAAACGTCTAAGTTGGAATTTGGACGTCTTTGTAAAACGTCCAAATTTGGAGGCAGGGAAAAGGTCATTTTTGAAAAAAAGTGGACGTCCATCTTTGTGTTCGAAAATACCATGGACATCCTTAGATTTGGACGTCTTTGATTGTCGACCATTTTTGAACGCAAAGGTATCCAAGTCTAAAACGTCCAAAGTCAAGCCATTTGGATGTGGGAGGAGCCAGCATTTTTAGTAACTGCTGTCCTAGCATGTCAGGGGGACTAGTCGGGCACCCTAGGGGGCACTGCAGTACATAAGTACATAAGTACATAAGTACATAAGTAGTGCCATACTGGGAAAGACCAAAGGTCCATCTAGCCCAGCATCCTGTCACCGACAGTGGCCAATCCAGGTCAAGGGCACCTGGCACGCTCCCCAAACGTAAAAACATTCCAGACAAGTTATACCTAAAAATGCGGAATTTTTCCAAGTCCATTTAATAGCGGTCTATGGACTTGTCCTTTAGGAATCTATCTAACCCCTTTTTAAACTCCGTCAAGCTAACCGCCCGTACCACGTTCTCCGGCAACGAATTCCAGAGTCTAATTACACGTTGGGTGAAGAAAAATTTTCTCCGATTCGTTTTAAATTTACCACACTGTAGCTTCAACTCATGCCCTCTAGTCCTAGTATTTTTGGATAGCGTGAACAGTCGCTTCACATCCACCCGATCCATTCCACTCATTATTTTATACACTTCTATCATATCTCCCCTCAGCCGTCTCTTCTCCAAGCTGAAAAGCCCTAGCCTTCTCAGCCTCTCTTCATAGGAAAGTCGTCCCATCCCCACTATCATTTTCGTCGCCCTTCGCTGTACCTTTTCCAATTCTACTATATCTTTTTTGAGATACGGAGACCAGTACTGAACACAATACTCCAGGTGCGGTCGCACCATGGAGCGATACAACGGCATTATAACATCCGCACACCTGGACTCCATACCCTTCCTAATAACACCCAACATTCTATTCGCTTTCCTAGCCGCAGCAGCACACTGAGCAGAAGGTTTCAGCGTATCATCGACGACGACACCCAGATCCCTTTCTTGATCCGTAACTCCTAACGCGGAACCTTGCAAGACGTAGCTATAATTCGGGTTCCTCTTACCCATATGCATCACTTTGCACTTGTCAACATTGAACTTCATCTGCCACTTGCACGCCCATTCTCCCAGTCTCGCAAGGTCCTCCTGTAATTGTTCACATTCCTCCTGCGACTTGACGACCCTGAATAATTTTGTGTCATCGGCGAATTTAATTACCTCACTAGTTATTCCCATCTCTAGGTCATTTATAAATACATTAAAAAGCAACGGACCCAGCACAGACCCCTGCGGGACCCCACTAACTACCCTCCTCCACTGAGAATACTGGCCACGCAATCCTACTCTCTGCTTCCTATCTTTCAACCAGTTCTTAATCCATAATAATACCCTACCTCCGATTCCATGACTCTGCAATTTCTTCAGGAGTCTTTCGTGCGGCACTTTGTCAAACGCCTTCTGAAAATCCAGATATACAATATCAACCGGCTCCCCATTGTCCACATGTTTGCTTACCCCCTCAAAAAAATGCATTAGATTGGTGAGGCAAGACTTCCCTTCACTAAATCCGTGCTGACTTTGTCTCATCAGTCCATGTTTTTGTATATGCTCTGCAATTTTATTCTTAATAATAGCCTCCACCATCTTGCCCGGCACCGACGTCAGACTCACCGGTCTATAATTTCCCGGATCTCCTCTGGAACCCTTCTTAAAAATCGGAGTAACATTGGCTACCCTCCAGTCTTCCGGTACTACACTCGATTTTAGGGACAGATTGCATATTTCTAACAGTAGCTCCGCAAGTTCATTTTTTAGTTCTATTAATACTCTGGGATGAATACCATCAGGTCCCGGTGATTTACTACTCTTCAGCTTGCTGAACTGACCCATTACATCCTCCAAGGTTACAGAGAATTTGTTTAGTTTCTCCGACTCCCCCGCTTCAAATATTCTTTCCGGACTTCATAAAATGCTCCCAGGTACACAGCTCCCTTACCTTGTGTGTTGAGCCCCCCCAAACCCACTACTCCCAACTGTGCACCACTACCATAGCCCTTACAAGTGAAGGAGGGCACCTATATGTGGGTACAGAGGGTTTCTGGTAGGTTTTGGAGGACTTGCTGTTTTCTCCACAAATGTAGCAGGTGGGGGGGGGGGGGCATAGGCCTGGGTCCACCTGTCTGAAGTGCACTGCACCTACTACTAAACTACTCCAGGGACCTGCATGTGCTGTCATGAACCTGAGTATGACATCTGAGGCTGGCATAGAGGCTGGCAAATAATATTTTTAATCATGTTGTTTGAGGGTGGGAGGAGGTTAGTGACCACTGAGGGAGAAACGGGCGGTCATCCCCGATTCCCTCCAGTGGTCATCTGGTCATTTTGGGCACCTTTTTGTGCCTTATTCGTTATAAAAACAGGTCTGGGTGAAAACGTCCAAGTTTTAGTCCTGGACGTCTTTGCTTTGTTCCATTATGGCTCAAAGACGTCCAAGTCTTAGGAACGCCCAAGTCCCGCCTTGAACAGGCCTCCGATACGCCCCCTTAAGATTTGGACATCCTTGCGACGGTCTTTCGAGAAATACATCCAAAATCGGGTTTCGATTATACCGATTTGGACGTCTCTGTGAGATGGATGTCCAAGTGCCGATTTATGTCTCTTTTTGGACATCCATCTCTTTCGAAAATGAGCCTGATAGTGGAATTAGAGAATGTACAGAGAAGGGCAGCAAAAATGATAAAGGGGATGGGACGACTTCCTATGAAGAAAGGCTAAAGCAGCTAGGGCTGTTCAGCTTGGAGAAAAGACAGCTGAGGGGAGATATGATAGAGGTCTATAAAATAATGAGTGGAGTGGAACAAGTAGACGTGAATTGCTTGATTACTCTTTCCAAAAATACTAGGACTTGGGGGCATACAATGAAGCTAGTACGTAGTAAATTTAAAACAAAACAGAGAAATATTTCTTCACTCAATGTGTAATTAAACTCTGGAATTCATTGACAGAGAATGTGGTAAACGCAGTTAGTATAGCAGGGTTTAAAAGAGGTTTGCATAATTGCCTATAAGAAATGTCCATAAGCCATTATTAAGATGGATTTGGGAAAATCCACTGCTTATTTCTAGGATAAGCAGCATAAAAGTTATTGTACTATTTTGGGATCTTGCCAGGTATTTGTAACTGGATTGGCCACTGTTGGAAGCAGGAAACTGAGCTTGATGAACCTTCGTTCTGTCCCAGTATGGCAATGCTTATGTTCTTATCTGATTAACTAGTACTGACTAGGTCCTAACAGGGTGTCAGTAGCCCTGCTGAATATCCTGTTTGTCTGCCATGATGCTGGTTAGTGCCAGGGTGTTCTGGGATTGGAGTTAGGGTGTTGTGGGGTTGGAGTTGGGGTGGAGCTGGGAGTTACCTGAGTGTTGCCAATAATCAAGGGTGGCTGTACATGCATATGTACCTGGGTAACTCCTTGTGGCCACCAGAGACCCAAATTTTTAAGCCCAGTACCCAGGCAGGGGCTGGCACTGAATATATGGGTCTAATTTAACCAGCGGCATCAACTATTTGAAGAAATATTTATCACCATCAGCTGAATATTGCCGTAAGTGGCCTGACTTTCAAAGTCCTTTACCTAGATAGGACTAGATTCTATATATCACGCATATAAAATCATTGCCAAAAAAAATATTCCTATGTTTCCGTGTGGTTTATAGAATACACCAAGCGCCCATCTGCATGATTAAATTTAGTCATGGGCAGTTACACCAAGTAAAATTTTGTGTAAATGCTGACTCCTAAATTAGGTGCGGACTGGGTATATTCTGTAACAACGTGCATAAATTTTAGAAACACCTATGACCCGCCCATTTCACACCCATGGTCATCCCCCTTTTCAACTACGCAACTTAGAATGTATGCACATCATGTTACAGAATACGCTTAGACTGTCGTGTGCGTAAATTCTAATTAATGCCAGTTAGTGTCAATAATTACTTTTTCCTTATCGTCTGCTCTAGACCATTCCCAATGAGTGGGTAATATGCACTCCTACCAGCAGAGGGAGACAGGCAGCAGATTTGCTGTGCACATATGTGGTGGAGGAGGAGCAGGGCGCAAAGTGTGCATGTGCCTGGAAGCTGACTCATAGCAGAGCCGTGAGGCGGTTGTCTGCTGGCTGGAAAATGAAGATTTAACTTGAATTGGGAAAAAAGTATGTGGAAAGAGAAATTGAAGCTGAACTTTAATTTGTTTAAATATGACAAGTTTTGAAGTGGAGCAAGGCTGCGTTTTGTTGCATTTTGCTGTTGGGGTCTCACAGGGATCTCAAGGCTGGTGGTCTCAAGGCTTGAGTCTGAAAAGATACTAAGCTGCATACAGGAAGGTAATCTTGCAAAGGACAGATGTGTGTGTGTTAGTGTCTGTCTGGGGTGGATTAAAAGTAAATATTGAGACAAAAATTGAGTGCTTCAGAAAGGCTGTGAGTAACTTAGTTAACTTCTGAGACTTGCAGCGATTTTAGACTCAAGGCTGAGAGACTGAATGAGTGGGAACAGGGAACGGAGGAGAAGGAGTCTTTAAAATTTAAAGTTCTAGAGGTATTGGGACATAAAAGTGGTATTGAGCTTTCCCTGATGAGAACAACTGCTGTTCAAATAGTAGTATTTTTGGCTGATGTCAGATATTTATCAATGGTATCAGTGATCTGTCAACAGAACTGAATGAGATAAGGAAATTTAGCTGACAGTGTTTGAATGTGAGCTGTTGGGTATCATAACTCTGTTTCATGAACTAAGAATTATTGATTACTGGAATTACATGCAATTTATTTCGTAGCATACTCTAGAAAAATTAATTCTCAGAAGTACTGCTGAGAAACTTTTACTGAACTAAGATGGTACTCTGTTACTGTTCTTCCAGAGTTAAGAAAAATTGAAGCAGAGTTACCTGCAAGTAAATAAGTTAAATACAGTTGCTACTGTAAATTGGTTCTTTAGTAGGAGACCAAAATTAAGAGATGAACTGAAAGTGCTTAGTTGTCAATAGTTGCAAAATTCTGTTAAATAAAGTGGGAAGGCTAGCTTAGGGCTACTAAATTAGCTTTTCTTTTCGGTAGCTAATGGAAAAATAAAACCCTAAAAGTTAAGTTGATCCTGCATTCCCGCCTGAGACAAATAATTGGATAGGGATTAGGTTTCATTTTTTTAGTTTGTATAGATAGAGTAGTAGGTGTTCCTGGATGACCTGACTCTTGACTGTGGTGGAGAGCAGAAAAGAGGAGCATTTGGTGCCCAATTCAAAGAAAGGTGAAGAAAGAAGAGCAGTTCAAGAGAACATGAAGCCCAGCTAAGTCCAGGAATTGAGGTTCTGCAGAATAAAGAGAGAGAAAGCTGTGAAATAAGAGGAGAGAGGAGAGATATAGAGAAAAAAAATAATACTTAGCTGTTTAGGAGTCCAGCATAGAGGTCTGACTTGAAAAACAAAAATGTAAACATAAACTATGAAATTCAGGGTTTAATATTTAGCAAGCAATGGTTAGGATTTAATTACAAGCCGATACAAAGAATACTTATCTGATATTGTGTAGCAAGGAACTTATCGTTGTGGTGAGATCTCATTGAATGAGTGTTTGAAGACCTGAAAAATAAAGTCACTTGTTAATGAGTTACATTTTAATAGCATGTGCAAGGGAGTTTTATGTTAATAAATATTAATATTTGTTTTAAATATAGCACTTGCTTCTGAGTTTATCCCTTTTAGATAATTTTCCACTCTGTTTATAGAAATAGAAGAGGGAGGTTAGTTTTTTTTATTTATGTATCTTGACCCCCATTTTGGTCTAGTGTCTGAGGGGTCCTTTTACCATGCTGCAGGAAAAAGAGCCCTGCGCTAGCGGCGGGGGCCATATCTCCCGCATGCCAGGGCCCTTTTTGCCACAGCAGGTAAAAGGACCCCAAACACACATGGCCATGTGGCAAGAGAACTCTTACCACATGGCCATGTGATGGAGAGCCCTTACTGTCACCCATTGAGGTGGCGAAAAGGGGTCCCGTGCTAATCTGTCAGTAACTGGGCAGCACGTGGTGATGTTCGATTACCGCCACGCAAGCCATTTCCGGTGGTTTTCTGTTTCCCCCATAAATAGCACGCATCCGGGGCCAAACTACCGCCGGCAACCACATTGGGCCCGCAGTAGTCCCGAAAGAGCCAGTGGTAAGCTCTCGTTTGGTTTACCGCCACTCTAAAAGGGCCCCTGAATGAGGTAATAGCTCAAGGTTAAGTAAGGCTGGCAGTAAACCCTTGGGGGTGGGATCTCAGAAGACAGAGGTCAGAAACAAGTCCTCCATTTTGTTAGTGTCAATGAGACTCTCCTTCTAGAAATATTTGCATTATCTCTGGTATTTTATATATTTGCTGTCTTACTGATGTCTCATTCTCAGTGAAAGAAGATTCATACTGTTATTTTTCTTTTCTTCTCTTTCATGTTTTGGATGCTGTATTAATTTTTTTTCAACTGGTGTCTCAGCTTGGTAGCAGTGTCCACACAAGAAAACAGACTATCTGAAATACTTCAAAACAAAAGGAAAGTTTACACTATATCCGATAGAAATAAATTGTGTTGGCCAGGAGGTTAAATGTTCTACTTAGGGTGTTGTCATATGAAGGCTGTTTAATGTATAATTCCAAAACAGATGGATATAAAAATTATTTTGGTGCCAAAAATGTTAGACTAGGGAGTAAGGCTAGTGAAATGAAACCAACACATTGATAATCTTCACTCTGAAGAAATACTTAATTTTTAATACTAATTTATCAAAGATAAAAGTGCTCATTTTCAAAGCATATAGGTTACAGTAGGGCTCATTTTGAAAAGAGAAAAACATTCAAAAAGTGGCATAAATCTGCATTTGAACGTTTTTCTCACAAAAACATCAAAACCAATTTTTAGATGTTTGTCTGTGAAGTCCATCAGAAGTGCGTCCAAATCACAAGGGGGCATGTTAAGGGCGGGATCTGGGCGTTCCTGGATGGTTTAGTTTTATTCTATTATGGCTGAAAAACGTCCAACACTTGGACGTTTTTCAGCCATAATGGAACAAAACAAAACCGTCCAAGACTAAAACTAAGACATTTTTGAGCTAGACCTGTTTTTATAATGAATAAGGCACCCTGAATGACCAGATGACCACTGGAGGGAATCAGGGATGACCTTCTCTTATTTCTCCAGTGGTCACTAACCCCCTCCCACTCCCCTCCCACCCCCAAAATGTGATTTAAAACATTACTTACCAGCCTCTGTTCCAGTCTCAGATGTTATACTTAGGTTCATTAGAGCAGCACGCAAGTCCTTGGAGTAGTCTAGTGGTAGACAGGTGAACCCCGGTCAATACTTCCCCCTACCTGTTGCACTTGTGGTGGAAACTGTGAGCCATCCAAACTCACAAGAAACCCACTGTACCCACATATAGGTGTCCCCTTCACCCATATGGGCTATTGTGGTGATGTACAGTTGTGGGGCTCAGCAGACAAGATAAGGGAGCAGCGGTGAGATGTGTACCTGGGAACATTTATTTGAAACACACTGCAGTGCCCCCTAGGGTGCTCCATTGTACTCCTGGAATGTCTGTATGGCCAGTTAAGAATGCTGACTCCTCCTACATCCCAATGGCTTTTTTTTTTTTTTTGCGTTTTTCATGAAAATGGACCAGAAAGATAATCGCACAGAGCACAAAAACATTTAGCAAATAGCCATTAAAAAAAAAAAAGATAAGAAATTGGCCCTGTAAGTAAAGCAAGATTGTAGCCAGGGCCGCAGAGAGACTAGACCGAGCCCGGGGCAAGGCCGCCCCGCCGCTGCAGCCCCCCGTCACTCCCCCCGCCACTGCAGTCCCCGGTCTCACCTGCCTGCCTCCATGGCTCCAGGCCCCCTGCATTCAAAGCAGCAGTCGCAGATCGCCTGTCTTCTGGCCTTTCCTCCCTGTGTCCCGCCCTCATCTGATGTAACTTCTGGTTTCCACGAGAGCGGGACACAGGGAGGGAAGGCCCGAAGGGAGGCGATCTGTGACTGCCACTTCGAATGCAGGGGGCCTGGAGCCGAGGAAGCAGTCAGGTGAGACTAGAGACTGCAGCGCCGGCGGCCTGGCCCGGGCCCAGGGAATTTTGTCCCCCCTGCCCCCCCCCCTCTTGGCAGCCCTGATTTCAACACATATATTTCCTATCCACACCAGACCCTGCCAGCTTACCTTGACACAAATATGCCTGACTTAGCTATCAGAAGAAGGGAAACTCATCATTGTATCACACTGTAAATATGCACTTTCCAGCTTGTTTTCTGTTTATTTATTTATTTTTTTAATCCTGTAAGCAGTTTTTATAGCAGATTATTAGGGGTCCTTTTACTAAGTTGTGCTGAAAAATGGCGTGCGCTGGTATAGACCTATGTACTGGATGCACACAGGTCTATTTTTCTTTCTTTAAAAATTTTGTATTGAAATAATTTTTCAGTTACAAAGAATAAAGAACCAAAATTTTAAACCAGTTAACATATAATGCCATACTTTTTGGCCGAAAATGGAAGTGAGGCAAAATAAAAATTGTCACGTGTCTGTTTTGGGCCTGAGACCTTACCGCCATCCATTGACTTAACGGTAAGGTCTCAAGCACTATCCGGGTGGTAATCATCAGCGTACACTGCTTGTTAGTGCCCATTTAGCGCTGTGCGCCAGAAGGTTTCCGGCGTGCATTGTGGATGCATGCAAAAAATTGAAATTACCGCCCAGCCAACGCGGTAGCCGGGTGGTACTTCCAAATTGGTGTGCTTTGGGTGCGCATAGGCACCTATGCGGCTTAGTAAAAGGGCCCCTAAAATCTTTGCAGTGAGACTACCGCTGGTCACCTGGTGATACCATTTTTGAAAATAGAACTACAGGAGCAAGAGTGACCAGAAATCACTTCTGAGCTGCACTAGACTTTCAGGATACTCCAGTAATGCTGGGGGAGGGGGGGTGCAGCAGCAGGCTATATTGAGTGTTTCTGGCTGCAGCAATGCAAAAAAAGTAAGGCCTGCTCTTTTAAAGATATAGTAGAATTAGAAAAGGTGCAGAGAAGGGCGACGAAGATGATTAAGGGGATGAGACGACTTTCCTATGAGGAAAGGCTAAAGTGGCTGGGGCTCTTCAACTTGGAGAAAAGGCGGCTGAGGGGTGATATGATAGAGGTATATAAAATAATGAGTGGAGTGGAAAAGATAGATATGGAGTGTCTGTTTACGCTTTCCAAAAATACTAGGACAAGGGGGCATGCAATGAAGCTGGAGTGCAGTAAGTTTAAAACAAATAAGAGAAAAATTTTCTTTACTCAGCATGTAATTCGACTCTGGAATTTGTTGCCAGAGAATGTGGTTAAGGCAGTTAGCTTAGCAGAGTTTAAGAAAGGTTTGGACGGCTTCCTGAAGTAAAAGGCCATAGAATGTTATTGAATGGACGTAGGGAAAAATCCACTATTCCTGGGACAAGCAGTACAAAATGCTTTGCTCCGTGGATCTTGTCAGCTGATTGTGACCTGGATTGGCCACTGTCGGAGACAGGGTGCTGGGCTAGATGGCCTTTGGTCTGTCCCAGTGTGGCAATGCTTATGTCTTATGATGATGTAGGCAAAAAAACACCTATCACCCCCAATAGGACCCCCCCAAACAGACACACACACTGTCAAGGTGACTCCCATTCAATAAAACCTTACATCCTGACAAGATTCCCCCCACCTGACACTGCAGGTCTCCCAGTTGTCTAGTGGGGAGGGGTGAAACAGATCACCTAGGATCCAACTGATGCTGCTTGACCCCTAATAATAGTCTCACAGTACTACTACTAGGAACTCTTCAAACAAAATACCACCTAGCCCTTTGAAAGGGCCCCTTTATTTTATTTTACTTTATTTATTAAGGATTTATTTACTGCCTTTTTGAAAGAATTTACTCAGGGGTCCTTTTACCAAGCTGTAGGAAAAAGGGCCCTGCGCTAGATGCAGGGGCCATTGTTCCGGTGCACCAGGACCCTTTTTACCGCAGCAGGTATAAAGCCCCCAGACACACATTGCCATGCAGTAAGAAAACTCTTACTGCTTGGCCATGTGGCTAAGGGCTCCCGTGCTAAGCCAGGAGTGGAGAAGTAGCAGTGCATCGGGCTTTGATCCTGGTAAGCTGGGTTCAATTCCCACTGCCGCACCTTGTGACCTTGGGCAAGTCACTTAATCCTCCATTGCCCCAGGTACAAAAACTTAGATTGTGAGCCCTCTAGGGACAGAAAAAGTACCTGCATATAATGTGTACAGTGTTGCATACATCTAGTAGTGCTATAGAAATGATTATTAGTAGTAGTAGTACTCTGCTCACTTAGCAAAGGGGTTTAAGGAATACTTTTTCTTAGTAGTGGGGGCAATTCTACAACTGGGTACCTCTATTTCTGTACCTAGTGGGTGCACAATCTAAGTCTTTGAACCTGGGCAATGGAGGATTAAGTAACTTGCCTAAGGTCACAGGGAGCTACAGTGGGAATCAAGCCCAGTTCCCCAGGATCTCAGCCCCCTGGTCCTGCACTAGCCATTAGGCTACTCCTCCACGCCACTTGTGCGTGAGTGCCACTATTCTAGACATTTATATGTGTAAGTGGCTTGTAAATGTGGGTGCCTAGATTATAGAATTGCCCTTCACGAGCCCCATTTTATATAGAACACAGAGATTAGAATTAAGATGCCCAGACTGAGATGTGTTCAGTTTAAGGCTGCAGGTTAATCACAGTTAACTCTGTGATTAATACATTATATTAATTGCAATTAAAATATTAATTGGGATGTAGCATCTCTTGTCTCGTCCAGACATCTCTTCTGTTCTCTTCTGCTCCCAATCCCTGTCCTCAGGGTGATCCAGTATCTCCCTCCACCCCCCTGTGCCTGTCTACCTTAAAGGTAGTCTTCTGTTCATCCCCTACAGCAGCAGCAGCTTTGCACGTGTACTTCCTGTGGTCTGGTCTGAAGCTTTCCCTCTGACCACCCATCCTGCCTATGGAAAAACAGGAAATAATGTCAGAGGAGGCAGGATGGGCCAGAGGGAAAGCTTTAGAGCAGGCCGCAAGCAGTGTATGTGCAAAGCTGCCACTGCCAGGGACCAACAGGCAGCGGCGTACCAAGGGCGTGGTGGTCCGCCCTGGGTGCACGCTGCTGGGGGGGTGCAGAGAGCAGCCGCACGCCTGTTGGCTCCGCTGGTTCCCTGCTCCCTATGCCCCGGAACAGGTTACTTCCTGTTCCTGGGCAGAGGGAGCCCCAGCAGCCAAAAATGCACCCGGGGGTGGGGTCGTGCTGCACCCGGGGGGGGGGGGGGTGCACATCGGCGATCCGCCCCGGGTGGCAGCTGACCTGGGATCGTCACTGCCGGCAGGAGTGGGGGATTGAGAGGGGAGCAGAACTTGATGGGCCACTGGTGAAAGTTATGGCCAAGGCAATTAATTCCAATAGCCATGAGAAGAGCTTGGTGCTCATGGGAGTGGAAGAGAGGGATAGGTGCTGGACAATGGGAGGAAGAGGGGCAGAGAGATAATGGACCTGGGAGAAGAGGAGAGGGAGGGAGGGAGGGAGGGAGGGAAGGAAGGAAGAGAAAGATGTTGGATTTAGGGATAGGAGGGAGGGAGATCATTAGCCCTTTAGAAAAGGGAAGGGGGATAGGATTTGATATACCGCTTTTCCATGGTTACAATCAAAGCAGTCTATATATTACATACAGCTACTTATTTTGTACCTGGAGGCAATGGAGGGTGAGTTGCAGAAACAGAAGGAGAAACTCCAATCCTCATGAACACACGCAAAACCAGCAACAAGGAGTGAGGAGACAAAAGACAAGGAAGTCAAAGCTAGATGAATGCAATACGCTGCTTGTTTGAAGTGAGATAGTGCCACCCGGCACAGCTTAACTCAATGTGTATCATATTGTACCATTCCTGATTGTTACATTTGATGTACTGTGTTTGTCTAGGCCCCTGATGAAGGCATGCCTGCTGAAACGCGGCCATGTCAAGTCTTTTGATAATATACTTGCAGTACTTTGGAAGCAATAAAGATTAATTTTACTCATCTAGCTTTGGCTTCCTCATCTTTTGTCTCCTCACTCCTTGCTGCGGGTTAAGTGAGTTGTCCAGAGTCACAAGGAGCTGCTCAAGAACTTATCTGCATTCTTTTGTCCACCCCTTCCTCCCGTTTCCTCCCCATGAAAAATTGATTTTAGTATTCTAAATGATGCAGTAGCCATGTTTGGACCCTGTACAGTATATCAAGCACTTGGAATAAATAAATAAATAAAATCTTTGATCATGCAATTAAAAATGTTAATCGAAATGTGGCTTTAGTTCAATTCTATTGGCTTTTGAGAAATTTTACCACATACTGTCTTTCTAAAATACCTGCAGAACTGCACACGTATTTGCCAGCAAGTTCAGTAACCACAGCCATTTAACAAAGATACACATTGAAAAAATGAATGGCACGGACCTGGCAGTTTCCATGTGGAGGTGTGAACACTTACACATGGAGGTGGTAATTTCACAACTTCTACATGTAGTTGTGTCTGCATATAAGTGCCATCAATAAAATTGCGAGGCCACAATTTTAAATTGGTTTCATTTTGGGTGTGGACAACATGGGATTAAGGGGAATGACTCCCTCTTCTCTTGTGTAAAACCAGAACCTATTTAGAAAACCTATAGGTGCCAATTTCCAGGTGTAAAAGCCAATGTGGCAGGTTTTCCCATACATATCTGTTCCCTTTATGGATAGTACATCTGTAGATTTTCATTCTTCCCAAATCACGCCCCCTTAATGTCAGCATAATGTACACCTCCATATGTTAAATAGCAGCTTTAAAATTAACTATCCTGGTAACAGCAGTTATTTGAATGATTTTGCCGTAGCTGGCGCTCTGTCTGCATATTCAGCAGTAGTAACTATCCAGAGTTGGTGAATATTTATTATTTGGATTTTGCTCACACCTTTTCAGTAGTAGCTCAAGGTGAGTTACATTCAGGTATACTCAGGGCTTTTGTTGAGGGGGTACTTGGGGGGTACTGAGTACCGGCACCTTTTCCATTGTCTGCTAAATTTGACCCATGGAACCCAAGTTTTAACAAAAGAGCTCAGGCTCTACACACCAATTCTGTCTTGTCATAGATTCTATGACTGGTTGCAGGTGACCTGGTTATTATGGGGTGGTGATTACCCCACTCCTGAAGGGTGGACTAGCATTTGAGTACCGGCACCTTTTTTGCTAGAAAAACAACACTGGGTATACTAGATATATTCCCCTGTCCCTGGACAGCTCACAGTCTAATTTTGTACCTGAAGCAATACAGAATTAAAGGAGTCTTTTACAAAGGAGCGCTAGCATTTTTAGTGCACGCTAAATTCTTGAGGCGCCTATAAGAATATATAGGTGTGTCTATCATTTAGCGTGCGCTAAAAATGCTAGCATGCCTTTGTAAAAGTGGCCCTAAATGGTTTTTCCCACGATCACAAGGAGCAGCATTGGGTTTGAACCAGGCACCCCTGGATGTGAAGCCCCTGTGCTCCAAGCACTAGGCCTCTGTTTCTCACTCCAAATTGCCTCTACACTATGTATTTATGGATATTACTCTGTACCCCACCTAGAACTGAGAATAGTTACTGGCTCTAAATAATTTAAATAAATGTCCAGATAGTTCTGGGGCAGTGTGAGGGCAGAGCAGCTATGTATCCAGAGCGGGGAAGGAAAGCTGTCCTACCTATTCCCAGATAGCTATTTAGATAGCAACAGTGCAGCCCGCTCTACCTGGACGTTCAGTACCACTTGCCATCTGGATAGTGCTGCTGAATATCTGCATTTTAATTAACCACTGCAGCTGGTGTTCAAAAATAAACAATTCACTGACCATGGCTGCTGAATATTGACCCAAATGGGGTTTTATTGCAAATCAAGGGACTCTATTTTCTCCTGAATTTCATAAAGAATAAAATTTGCCTGATTCCAGTAGTTCACATATCTTTGTTTATGCATGTAAAGTGCATGCTCATTTCTTCACTTTTTGCCTTGTGAGTAATAACAGCAGTAGAATAATCATTTAATTTTTTTCAAAGAACAAAGCCATCCAATCATGATAAGCTATCAAAATAATGTGTTTAGCAGGCTTTTCAGATTAATTCATACGCTGAACACAGCGTCTAGGTACTATTCATTCATTCATAGGATTGTTAACCAGTATTAACATTAAAATTTAAGTATCGTATGCATGTTTTGATTTGACACAACATTTACCTCTAGTTTGATTGCCTAACTCAGCACTGCAAATGAAATGATTAATCTCAAAAGTCAGAGGCCAGATAAAAAAAAAAATTGATAATTGAAATAAATCTCTTTTTTTAGCAGCGTTGTTTGGAGAGCTGCCAGCTCTTTTTTTGAGGATAGTTGATTGCCCAACCTGTTATAATTGCATCAAGTAGATGAACTGTATGATTAATCCTCTTATGTCAATTATAGGTTTTCATTCAGCTGATTCATGAGTTGTCCAACTTTGCTGCACTCTTGTTTTAGTGGTTGCTGTGGTGAACATTCAACGCTGTCGGTGAGTTTGAGAATAAAGTGTAAACTATCGACCGTTGACTGTACCCTACAGTTTACTTTCAGCTTCTCCCTTCGTAACTCTGGATCCTTAACTTCAGACAGAAGCAGCCAGTCAACAGCGAGCAAGATTTCGTCTCCAAACCCTAAAAAATACATCCCAAAAGGTCACAATGAACATTCATTGCTGTCGGTGGGTTTAACTATATGGACAAGCTCACTGAACGATGAATGCAACTGTGGTCCCCACTTTTTACAATTGTAGCCAAGAGGAGAACTGCAATTCTTTCTCCAACTTGTTGATGAACATTTGTGGAATACTTTGAATATGTCTTTGAACCTGAAGACTTTTCAGTAGTTAGTTTCTAAAGCAATGGACCTGTACTGTCAATTGTAATGCCGTGAAAGAAGTTAAATCAGCAATTCTACTTTAAAACATCCAGATAGTCTAATTTTTATAATTGATTTTGTTTTGATGTTTATTTCATGCTTGCAATTATGACAACCCATTTCAAATACGTTTCAACCTCTACTACTATTGTAATAAGAAAATGAAGGAATGATGGAGTTCATGGAGAGCAATGTGTGAAGGAAGATAGCATTAAGAAAACTGCTGTTAACTGGCTCCCTGACAGGGTTTTCATATTCTTCAGTGTTGGAACATGATGCCCAGCATCATCAGGAGAAGGGATTTCAGATTTAGCTCACATCTTTTTCATTAGTAGCTCAAGGCAAGTTACAATCAGATACACCAAGGGCCCTGTTTACTAAGCAGCATTATAGGCGTGTTAATGTTTTTAATGTGCGTTAAACATGTACGTGCCTACAATATCCCTATAGGCATACATGGTTAGCGTGCGATCTAAGTGTAGGCTCGCTAAAAACACTTAGTAAACAGGGCCCCAAGTGTTTTCTTGTCCCTAGAGGGCTTACAATCTAAGGGGTCCTTTTACTAAGTTGCATTGGCTTCCTGTAATGTACAGAGTTTTGTTTAAGGTGCTTGTACTGATTCATTACCATATATATATATTTTTTTGGTTACATTTGTACCCTGCGCTTTCCCACTCATGGCAGGCTCAATGTGGCTTAGATGGGGCAATGGAGGGTTAAGTGACTTGCCCAGAGTCACAAGGAGCTGCCTGTGCCTGAAGTGGGAATTGAACTCAGTTCCTCAGGACCAAAGTCCACCACCCTAACCACTAGGCCACTCCTCCACTCCATACGGAAATGGTCCTGTATATTCTGGTATTGTTTTGAAGATGTAGCATCTCATATTTGATAATTGTAAGCCAAAAATTGTTTTGGATAATCGTGGGATACAAGAACAAATAAATAAATAAATGTATAGACCCAGACAAGCATTAAGATCAGAGACATCTCAAAAACTTTGTCTTCCTTCTTCAACATATTATGTGGAAACGAAAATGCAGGCATTTTGATTGATTTGCTGGATCATCATTGTGGAATGCTTTGCCAGGACATTAGATCTTGTGCCAATGGTCAACAATTTAAATGATTTTTGAAAATTCATTATTTTTTGAAGGTTTTTACGGAAGAATGAAGGACATTATGATGATTGTTTTTTTAGTTGGAGGAATGTACTGATTGTTATCATTTTTTTGTTGGTCGTGATTTTGTGTTTTATTGATTATATATGTTTTTCTTGTTACCCGCTTTCGGTAAAAGTGGGATATACATATAATAAATAAATACTGCAGTTTAAGTGCCTTACCCTGTGGCGCACTTGGGCATCCTGTGGTAATTTTGGCATTGGAAACTATTATAAAGATTAAAATCACTGAACATATAGACAAATATGGTTTAATGGGACAGAGTCAGCATGGGTCCAGCCATGGGAAGTCTTGCCTCACCAATTTGCTTCATTTCTTTAAAGTCATGAATAAATGTGGATCAAGGTGAGTCGATTGATGCAGTGTATCTAGATGTCCAGAAAGCTTTTGACAAAGTTCCTCATGAGAGACTCCTGAGAAAATTAAAAGTCATGGGATAGGAGGTAATGTCCTTCCGTGGATTAGGAATTGGTGATTGCACAGAAAACAGGGGGTATGGTTAAATGGCCATTTTTCTCAATGGAGGAGTGTGAATAGTGGAGTGCCGCAGGGATCTGTACTATTTATAAATGATCTAGAAATTGAAACAATAAATGGGGTGATTGAATAGTTTTGTATCATCTGCAAATTTAAAGTTTTAAAACAAATACAGATTATGTAAAATTGCAGGAAGACTTTAGGAAACTGGAGGACTGGGCATCCAAATGGCAGACAAAATTTAATGTGGATAAATGCAAAGTGATGTATATTGGGAAGAATAATCTAAATCATAGTTACTTGATGCTGAAGTCTACCTTAGGAGTCAGCACTCAAGAATAAGATCTAGGTGTCATTGTAGACAATATCCTGAAATCTTCTGCTCAGTGTGTGGTGGTGGCCAAAGAAGCAAACAGGGTGCTAGGAATTATTAGGAAAGGGATGGTAAATAAAATCAAGAATATTATAATACCTCTGTATCACTCCATGGTATGACCTCTCTTTGAGAATTGCATTCAGTTCTAGTCGCCGTATCTCAAAAAAGATACAGTGGAATTAGAAAAGATGCAAAGAAGAGCAACCAAAATACTAAAAGGGATGGAACTTCTCCCATATGAGGAAAGGCTACAGAGGTTAGGAAAAGAGACGGGTGAGGAGGGATATAATTGAGGTTTACAAAATCCTGAGTGGAGTAGAACGGGTAAAAGTGAATCGATTTTTCACTCTTTCAAAAAGTGCAAAGGTCAGGGGACACATGGAAACACTTTTAAAACAAATAGGAGGAAATATTTTTTTCACTCAAAGAACAGTTAAACTCTGGATCTTGTTGCCAGAGGATATGGTAACAGCAATTAGCATATCTGTCTTTAAAAAAAAAGTTTGGACAGGTTTCTGGAGGAAAAGTACCATAGTCTGTTATTGAAATAGACCTGGGGAAACCATGGCTTGCCCTGGGATTGGTAGCATGTAATGTTGCTACTAGTTGGGTTTCTGCCAGGCATTTGTGACCTGGATTGGCCGCTGTTGGAAGCAGGATAGTGGGCTAGATGGACCATTGGACTGACCCAGTATGGCTATTCTTATTGTATCCACATACTAAAAAAAACCCAAATATATATTTTGGCCCTTTACTGTATTCAAAGCAAATGTTAATAAGGGTTCACACACTAATGGGAAAATTAACACATGGCTATTAATTTCTGAGACAATGGAAAGTTAAATGACTCACAGAATCAGAAAGAATATCAGTGGGATTTGAACCTAGCTTACCTGGTTCTTGACGTACTAATCCAACCATAATGTTATTGCAGTCAGTATGATCATATATACTATTGGCATCTAGTACAGTGAACAGCTTATACACTGTAGGAAAACAAGTTATGGGTCTGTAATGTTTGGAGTATGTCCTGTCCTAAGTCAGAAATGAAGGGGCTAAGCTATCAGAGATATGAATTAGGGGAGGAAGATTAAACCCTGTGTATTTTGTTGGTGAAAATTCATAGCAAGGGTTAGAATACCAGCCAGCTTATAATCGAATGAGAAAAACGCCCAAGTTCCGACCTAAATCGGGAGATGGACGTTTATCTCACAAAAACGAATAAAGCGGTATAATCGAAAGCCGATTTTGGACGTTTTCAACTGCACTCCGTCGCGGATGCGGACAAAGTTGATGGGGGCGTGTCAGAGGTGTGGCGAAGGCGGAACTGGGGCGTGGTTATCTGCCGAACAGAGATGGGCGCATTTCACAGATAATGGGACAAAAGTATGCGTTTTTAGCTAGAATTTAGGGCACTTTTCCTGGACCCTGTTTTTCCACGAATAAGGCCCCAAAAAGTGCCCTAAATGACCAGATGACCACTGGAGGGAATCGGGGATGACCTCCCCTGACTCCCCCAGTGGTCATAAACCCCCTCCCACCACAAAAAATGATGTTTCACAACTTTTTATTTTCACCCTCAAATGTCATACCCACCTCCCTGGCAGCAGTATGCAGGTCCCTGGAGCAGTTGTTAGGGGGTGCAGTGGACTTCAGGCAGGTGGACCCAGGCCCATCCCCCCCTACCTGTTACAATTGTGCTGCTTAATGCTTAGTCGTCCAACCCCCCCCCCCCGAACCCACTGTACCCACATGTAGGTGCCCCCCTTCACCCCTTAGGGCTATAGTAATGGTGTAGACTTGTGGGCAGTGGGTTTTGAGGGGGATTTGGGGGGCTCTACACACAAGGGAAGGGTGCTATGCACCTGGGAGCTCTTTTACCTTTTGTTTTGTTTTTGTAAAAGTGCCCCCTAGGGTGCCTGGTTGGTGTCCTGGCATGTTAGGGGGACCAGTGCACTACGACTCCTGGCCCCTCCCACGAACAAATGCCTTGGATTTATTCGTTTTTGAGCTGGGCGATTTCATTGTCCATTATCGCTGAAAAGCAAAAACGCCCAGCTCACAACTTGGCGAATAAAACATGGACGTCTATTTGTTTCGAAAATACGGTTGGGTCCGCCCCTTCACGGACCCGTTCTCGGAGATAAACGCCCATGGAGATAGGCGTTTCTGTTCGATTATGCCCCTCCAGGTCACATCCTCATTTTTGTCTATTGTAAGTAAACTTTCATATCCTTTAGAAATCTGTTCTTAATTTTTTTTTTAAATTTTCTTTTCTTCATTACTTTTTCCATGAAATTGTAGTATGATTAACTCTTTTTGTAATATTCTGTATCTGAAACAGCATTACCCAATTCATTAGGTAATATAACTCTTGGAAAATGCCAGTTTGACTGTAGTATGTAATTACAAGCCCATTGGTAGTATATTATGACTGGCTAAGTTGTTAGAAACTGTGGAGGGGTATAATCGAAAGGGACGCCCAATTCTTGTTGAGGACATCCTCGCAAAATGTCCCAATGGAGGGGCGGGGAAACCCGTATTATTGAAACAAGATGGATGTCCATCTTTCGTTTCGATAGTACGGTCGGGGACGCCCAGATCTTGACATTTAGTTCTTCCTTAGAGATGGTCATCCCTAGACTTGGTCGTTTCTGATTTTCGGCGATAATAGAAACTAAGGACACCCATCTCAGAAATGACCAAATGCAAGCCCTTTGGTCATGGGAGGAGCCAGCATTTGTAGTGCACCGGTCCCCCTCACATGCCAGGACACCAACCGGGCACACTAGGGGCACTGCAGTGGACTTCATAAAATGCTCCCAGGAACATAGCTCCCTTACCTTGTCTGCTGAGCCCCCCAACCCCCCCCCCAAAACCCACTACCCACAACTGTACACCACTACCATAGCCCTTATGGGTGAAGGGGGCACCTAGATGTGGGTACAGTGGGTTTTGGAGGGCTCGCTGTTTCCTCCACAAACGTGACAGGTAGGGAGGGGGATGGGCCTGCGTATGCCTGCCTGTAGTGCACCACACCCACTAAATCTGCTCCAGGTACCTGCATACTGCTGTGATGGACCTGAGTATGACATCTGAGGCTAGCAAAAAATATTTTTAAAGATGTTTTTTGAGGGTGGGAGGGGGTTAGTGACCACTGGGGGAGTAAGGGGAGGTCATCCCCGATTCTCTCCGGTGGTCATCTGGTCATTTCGGCCACCTTTTTGTGCCTTGGTCGTGAAGAAAAACCACCAGGTAAAGTCGTCCAAGGGCTCATCAGGGACGCCCTTTTTTTCCATTATGGGTCGAGCACATCCATGTGTTAGGCACGCCCAAGTCCCGCCTTCGCTACGCCTCCGATACACCCCCTTGAACTTTGGTCGTCCCTGAGATGGAAAGCAGTTGGGGACGTCCAAAATCGACTTTCGATTATACCGATTTGGATGACCCTGGGAGAAGGACGCCCATCCTCTGATTTGTGTCGAAAGATGGGCGTCCTCTTTCGAAAATGAGCCCAGCAGTGTACCAATAGATTTTAACTTATCTTGATTTATTGTTTACATTTATTGTTTAGGCCCTTACATAATATTAAGATATACTTCCGGTCTTGGTATCTCAAGTTAAGCATTACCTGAGACAAGGTTATTGTGCTATCTTGTTACATTTTAGCAGCTTTTGATATGGTAGACTATCAATTACTAGTATTGAGGTTGAGTGAGTTGGGCATTACTGGTATGATTCTGAGACACTTCCTACTGAAATGACATCTTGTGTCCTTGGCATGATATTGACTACAGGTTATCACTAGAACCTGAAGTTAACAACTTAGTGAAAAACATAATTTCTTAGGCTATGACAGCTATGCTCTATTATGTCCTTAATTGTTCAATAGCATTTCAAAGTATGGGTTCAATCAATTTTATTACCTCAGATTATTGTATCTCAATATATTTAGGAATTTATTTGACATTATATTGCAAAATTTCATTGTTACAAAAGACTGCTGCTAGATTGATTTTTGGATCATGTAAGTATGATGGATCATCAATGGTGTAGCCCTAACTCCATTCGTTGCCGATACAGGTCGATGTTGAATACAGGCCCAGGATCGAATATCGTACATGTGTTAGTAATTATCCAGTAACAAGACATGAGTCACACTTTTTAACTTCTTTCTTATTGCATTTTCCTTCTACTAAATGTGCTCAATTTAAGCAAATAAGTCATTTGGTTTTGAGGGTATCTTTGAATTTGAAATAATCTTCCATAGAAGATAAGAGCTACACCTTCATTCGCTCTTTTTTGTAAGAACTTGGTAGCTTTTCAGTTCTGTAAATATTATGAGCCCTTCTACTAAACCGTGTTTGGCCCTTAACATGCATTTAGCACAGGAAAATGGGCTACTGCAAAATGCATTAACATTTTATGATATATTCCCTTTTTTTTCATATAGTAATCATGCATTAAAACTATTTTTTTTAAATATTTATGGAGGAGTGTATTGCTCCACAAAAGCTGCAGAAATTCTATGGCTACTTTGAAGCCTCATACAAATACATCAGTTCAGGAGCAGGTATAAAGGTATATGGGTACAGTCTTCAGGATTCTATATATCGCATCGTACTTTCACATGGAAATCGAAGCATATTCTATTGCAATGCATATAACTTAATTGGTTAACTAGCTAATCGGTGCTGTCAACTGGATGTTAAGCAATTAACACTAATTGGTATTAATATTTACATGCACAACTCGTGTAGTCTGTAATGTGGTATGCTTAAATTCTAAGTTCCATAGTTCAAAAGGGGCATGGCCATAGACAGGGTGTGGGCATTTCTAAAATCCATACACTTTGTTATAGAATACACCTATTCTATATATGGTGCCAAAAGAATTGGCGCTAAAATCAGTGCCAACATTTAGGTGCCAATTATAGAATACTAGTGAAACCATGCCCGTTTCCTCAACAATGAAACGGGCCCTAGGAAGGCTATCATGTAAGCTTTTTTTTTTCTCTCTCCCCTGCCCTCCCCTCCATGTCCAGCAATTCTTCCCTCCCCTCCCCTCCATGTCCAGCGATTCTCCTCTACCCTGCCCTCCCATTCGTGTCCCGTGATTCTCTCCTCTACTGTCCTCCCATCCCATCCATGTCCATCAGTTCTCCTCTGCCCTGCCTTTCCCTTCCTTCCTCCCTCCCCTCGATGTCCTGCGATTCTCTCTTCCCCTCGATTTGTACCTGAACATTCTCTGGCTGGCTGGCATTGGCTTCCGTTCCGTTTGTAACATCTCTTCTGACGTCAGCTCGCCTCCAGGTTTCCCTTCCCTCTCCCTGTTCCGCCCTATGATGTCATTACATCTTGATGCAAGGGCAGCGTTCCAGGGGGAATGGAAAGCTGGAGGCTGGCTGACGTCAGGAGATGTTATGAACCCAGGCAGCCAGACACGGAATGTTGGAGGTGCAAATTATTATACAGAATGCTTAGTTGATATTTCAGTGCCTAAATGTGCACCCATCCATCTACACCAACGAAATGTGGTGTAAATCCCAGCACGTAGATATAGGTGCACTGGCCCATATTTTAGAACTAGGCATGTAAATTTCAAAATGCCCATTTCCTCGCCTATAACCATGCTCCTTTATGCCTGTGCATGTTAGAAGTTTGGTGCACATCATTGCAAATACACTAAACAACTTGTGCACCTAAATTCTAATTAGTGCTTATTATTGCTTTTAAAATGCTGTTATCAGCGCTCATTAGCTTGTTAAGTTATGGGCACTGTTACAGAATCCACGCCGATTTCAGTGCTGATCTTTAGGCACACTATATAGAATCTGGGGGGTCTGTGCCTAATTTAGGTGTCAGGATTTATAAATGGCCATGACTAAATTTGATCACGTGGAGAGGCACTCGGTGTATCCTATATACCACATGGAAATTTAAGCCTATTCTATAAAATATAGGCATACTTTAGAGAATACGCCTAGGCATATTTTTCCCCACACAGAAATTTCAGGCACCGTATATAGAATCTAGTCCAGTATGTGCAAATCTTTATCAATCCTGGGTAAACCCAGCCAAGATGGTGTACAGTTAAAAAAAATCAATAAAAAGCATAACAAGATTTTTGTAAAAGCATCAAAATAATATTAAACAGATGGGAATTAAAAAATGTTTAGTCCCTTTATAAAGGTCAACAGTGGTAACTCCCCTTTTAAAAAAGAAAAAAAAAATGCAGGTAATTTATTACAAGTTTCCAAGTTTTTGGGGCCCGTTTACTAAGCCATGCTAAAAAGTGGGCAGCAGTAGTTTTAGCCTGGGTTTCCCATTCACACCAGCCACTTTTTAGCATGGCTCTAAAATGGCCAAATTTTTATTTCTGCCATTAATGGCCACATGCTATTTTCCAAATTAGCACATGGACATTACTGCCTGAGCCCTTACCACCTCCTATTTAAAAGGCGGTAAGGGCTCACATGCTACTTGTATGGTAAGCGGGCAGCACATGGAAATGTGCCCACACTGCCCAATTACCACCGGGAACACCTACTCTCTGCCCCCATGTTAGAAAATAAAAATGGTTTTCTAGCAAGGGAAACGTTGCACTCTAATCTCAGAAATACTGCAGGACGCTCCATGATAGTGCTGATTCTGTGCACACTACCTGCACGGTAGCCCAACTGCTGCTTTGTAAAAGGGCACCTTACTTATTTGCTTTAGTGCCCAGCAGGCTTCCTTTTTCATACCCAGGTAAACTCAAGTCAGGTACAACTACACATATTAGTGTATCTACTGAAACTTGTATACAGGTGATAATTTAAAGTATTAAAGTAACATCTTATGTGCATAGACACATGAAAAAATCTATAAAATTACCCACAACGTGAGCAATGGCTACCTTAAAATACTCTCTATTATGGCAACCAGTTACCCTAGTAACAGGTCACACATCACTGAGATGGCTTAACTAAGGGGGTCTTTTTCAAAGGCATGGTAGCGTTTTTAGTGTGTGCTAATGATTAGCATGCACTAAATGCTAGAGATGTACATAGGAATATATGACATGTTAAAATGCTAGTATGCCTTTGTAAAAGGACCACGTGGAGGCATAATCGAACGGGTACGACCATCTCTAAGGGCGCCCATCTCTAAGGATGTCCCGGCGAAGGGGTGGGGAAACCCATATTACCTTGTGTGCTGAGCCCCCCAAAACCCACTTCCCACAACTGTACACCACTACCATAGCCCTTAGGGATGAAGGGGGGCACCTACAGTGGTGGAAATAAGTATTTGATCCCTTGCTGATTTTGTAAGTTTGCCCACTGACAAAGACATGAGCAGCCCATAATTGAAGGGTAGGTTATTGGTAACAGTGAGAGATAGCACATCACAAATTAAATCCGGAAAATCACATTGTGGAAAATATATGAATTTATTTGCATTCTGCAGAGGGAAATAAGTATTTGATCCCCCACCAACCAGTAAGAGATCTGGCCCCTACAGACCAGGTAGATGCTCCAAATCAACTCGTTACCTGCATGACAGACAGCTGTCGGCAATGGTCACCTGTATGAAAGACACCTGTCCACAGACTCAGTGAATCAGTCAGACTCTAACCTCTACAAAATGGCCAAGAGCAAGGAGCTGTCTAAGGATGTCAGGGACAAGATCATACACCTGCACAAGGCTGGAATGGGCTACAAAACCATCAGTAAGATGCTGGGCGAGAAGGAGACAACTGTTGGTGCCATAGTAAGAAAATGGAAGAAGTACAAAATGACTGTCAATCGACAAAGATCTGGGGCTCCACGCAAAATCTCACCTCGTGGGGTATCCTTGATCATGAGGAAGGTTAGAAATCAGCCTACAACTACAAGGGGGGAACTTGTCAATGATCTCAAGGCAGCTGGGACCACTGTCACCACGAAAACCATTGGTAACACATTACGACATAATGGATTGCAATCCTGCAGTGCCCGCAAGGTCCCCCTGCTCCGGAAGGCACATGTGACGGCCCGTCTGAAGTTTGCCAGTGAACACCTGGATGATGCCGAGAGTGATTGGGAGAAGGTGCTGTGGTCAGATGAGACAAAAATTGAGCTCTTTGGCATGAACTCAACTCGCCGTGTTTGGAGGAAGAGAAATGCTGCCTATGACCCAAAGAACACCGTCCCCACTGTCAAGCATGGAGGTGGAAATGTTATGTTTTGGGGGTGTTTCTCTGCTAAGGGCACAGGACTACTTCACCGCATCAATGGGAGAATGGATGGGGCCATGTACCGTACAATTCTGAGTGACAACCTCCTTCCCTCCGCCAGGGCCTTAAAAATGGGTCGTGGCTGGGTCTTCCAGCACGACAATGACCCAAAACATACAGCCAAGGCAACAAAGGAGTGGCTCAGGAAGAAGCACATTAGGGTCATGGAGTGGCCTAGCCAGTCACCAGACCTTAATCCCATTGAAAACTTATGGAGGGAGCTGAAGCTGCGAGTTGCCAAGCGACAGCCCAGAACTCTTAATGATTTAGAGATGATCTGCAAAGAGGAGTGGACCAAAATTCCTCCTGACATGTGTGCAAACCTCATCATCAACTACAGAAGACGTCTGACCGCTGTGCTTGCCAACAAGGGTTTTGCCACCAAGTATTAGGTCTTGTTTGCCAGAGGGATTAAATACTTATTTCCCTCTGCAGAATGCAAATAAATTCATATACTTTCCACAATGTGATTTTCCGGATTTAATTTGTGATGTGCTATCTCTCACTGTTACCAATAACCTACCCTTCAATTATGGGCTGCTCATGTCTTTGTCAGTGGGCAAACTTACAAAATCAGCAAGGGATCAAATACTTATTTCCACCACTGTAGATGTGGGAACAGTAGTTTTGTGGTGGGTTTTGGAGGGCTCACATTTACCACCACAAGTTTAACAGGTGGGGGGGGGGGGATGGGCCTGGGTCTGCCTGCCTGAAGTGCACTGCAGTACCCACTAAAACTGCTCCAGGGACATGTATACTGCTGCCATGGAGCTGGGTATGATATTTGAGGCTGGCATAGAGGCTTGAAAAACTATTTGTAAGTGGGAGGAGGTTAGTGACCACTGGGAGATTAGGGGGAGGTCATTCACAATTCCCTCTGGTGGTCATCTGGTCATTTAGGGTACATTTTTGTGGCTTGGTCGTAAAAAAAAAAAGGACCAAGTAAAGTCGGCCAAGTGCTCGTCAGGGATGCCCTTCTTTTTTCCATTATGGGCCGAGGATGCCCATGTGTTAAGCACGCCCCAGTCCCACCTGCGCTACACTTTCGACACGTCCCTGAGAACTTTGGTCGTCCCCACGATGGAAAGCAGTTGATGGCACCCAAAATCGGCTTTCGATTATGCCGATTTGGGCGACCCTGGGAGAAGGACGCCCATCTCCCGATTTGTGTCAAAAGATGGGCGCCCTTCTCTTTCGAAAATGAGCCCAAAAGTGTACTCTGGGACTGGACTTGGGAATCTGGGTTAGATCATTTCATACCCAACCAGAGGAAGTGTTGCACTACAGCTCTATGGAAAGTTCAATGCCGAACAACAGTCCTCTGTTCCTACTACAATAAAAAGCAGAGTATACTTATTCCACTGCCTGGATCTGACACAGACTATATATTGCCCCTCAGAGCTGTTTAAATGAAAGATTCTAATGTCCTTTCATAAATGTGACTATATTCAACAATATATGTAGTCAAAAGATAGCATAACAAAGCAATTCTGAATGCCACAGCGGACTTTTTAAAGTTCAGTTGCTGAAGATTTAACTCCATTACAATGACCTTTCCACTGATGAATAAGGCAGTCACAAGTGGTATTAAAAGACACTGGAGACCCTTTTCTTTCCCTTTTCACCTTAGGAACAAGAACAAAGTGATATTCTTGTGAGTGTTGCACATGCCACTTACCTGTCCCTTGTTTACTCATGGAAGACATGGTTACTGCCTATGAAAGATTCAGATACTTGTTTTATGATGGTGAAAGTGGTGGTCTTGGGAATGGTGTGGGCATGGGATATGCACAGGCAACCCTATCAATGATTGTGCATGTTTCATATTTATTCGTTTTTATCCCAAGATCAGGTCCTGAATAGTTTGGCATCTTGCTTCTAGAATTGCTACAACTAAAGGCCCCTGTTTACAAAGCCTCGCTAGCATTTTTAGCGTGTGCTAAAAATTAGCACGCACTAACCATGCAGATAACCATAATATTCCTATGGGTATCTACACGGTTAGTGCATGCCAATTTATAGCACACACTAAAAATGCTAATGCACCTGTGTAAACAAGACCCTGATTTTGCCAAGAAAATTGGTTTGAATATTTTAACAAAGTATGACCACTAGTATTTGTTCAGGACAAAGGTTATACATTTACTCTTCAGTGAGTTTTGTTATAACTTTGGGGACCTTTTACAAAGCTGTGGCAAAAGGGGGCCTGCACTGGTGTCCATGCATGTTTTTGATGCACGCCGAGGCCCCCTTTTACCGTAGCAGGTAAAAGGCAGGGTTTTTTTTTAAAGAAATTGACGTGTGTCAAGTGCTAATAAGTCATCAGAGACCTAGGAACCCTTTGCCATTCTTGGAAGGGCTCAATACAAACAAGTTGTCTTTTTGTTTTTTCTGGCTTTGAATTCAAGTGCTCACCTGGTCCGGCACTAAATATCAGGGGGCTAATTGTCGGGCAGTTAGCCGTGGGATTTATGTGTGTCCTGGCCAATATTCAGGTGGGGCCCACTTAAGACAGTTATTTGGGGCATAGCTGAATATCGGCTGGACCCGCGTAACTATGGCCAACATTTTTTAATCCCTCCAAACCCTTCTCCTCCTGTTCCCCATCTCTCCAGCCTGCAACGTGAGGAATCCCCCTCCCACCCATCCTCTCTTGCCCCCTTAAATAACTTTGAATATCATGCAGATTGTTTACTGTACGGAAGGGAATTTTAAGAACTTTCCTGTTGGTTTTATTGGGTCTCTCCCCCCAACTTTGATAGTAGAAGTTCAAAGGGGGAAGACTAATAATACTGGTGGCTTGAATTCTCAGCAATTCTGAGATGTCAGTTCTCTTTCTCTCTCCCCTCCCCCCCAATCTTACTGCGTAGATTGACACACCAATGGAAGGGTTGGGTTACCAACAACTGTCAAGTAATTCTAAGTAAGAATAAAGACATACATAGATCAAGTATTTGGTTTTCTATAAAAACAATAGACCATAGGCAACAACATTCTACAGAGGGAACCACAGTAGACTACTTATATTAATTTTTCTTTATTTGTTTCCTTATTTTAAACTCATATAGAAACATTAACAGAAATCTAAACAGTAGACTACTTAGATACCTAACCATATTGTATAATCTAAAAGGATATGGTAAACCATTCCATGCCTCATAATAACATACAAACAAACAAGAAGGGCAGTACAAAGGGAATCAGAGTGTAGAAGTGTTAGATCTCGCAGAAAAGAGGCTAGCTGATATCATTGTAAGACAGCTGAGGAGACCTCAGGGGATCTTTCTCATTTCTTTCGACAGGTACCAAAGCTCTTGACATGGAAATGGCCAGTAAACATTGTGTTACTAAAGCTGTTGCCACTTTATACTATCCAGATGGATTTCATGGAAGCCCCTGTGGGGGTGAAATGTGGCAGTGAGGGCCAATGTTAGGCATGCAAGGGCCAAGGGCAGAAACCGGGGAGCGGACTCCAAAGCCCACCTGCTTGCTATGTTTCCTTCAGTTTGAAACACTCCTGGGAATCACTGTGGCATGGGGGCCCAGGCAATTGCCATGGTTGCCAACCCCTAATGCCAGCACTGGGGGCAGTACTGCACCTGATGTTCGCAAATAGAGAGAATGTGTATGATGTCAAGGGGGTGATCATCTCAGATTAGGATCACCAGATGATGTACTTCACTATTAGGGCACAGGCAGTGATGGTTCATTTAAAAGCAAGGATCTTAGATATCAGGAAAATACTTTCAACATGGGGGCATACCTCATGGATTTGCTGGATGAGAAAATCTAAGGGAAACAAAAAATCAGCAAGTAAAACTAAAAGGAGATATTGAATGGACAACAAGCATTTTTATCGGGTAACTAAAGGGGTAGTGTTTGAGGTGGTAGGGGAGTTTGAGATATGATGGGACAGTTGAGGTAGCTTTTCAAGATGGGGCAGGGTTTGCAGGGTAGTGGGGTAGTTTGTAGGGAGTAATCTCTGGGCTGTTTGGACAATTGCAGGGGGTGATTTTTGGGGCCAGAGCCAGAAGCATAGCAAGGTTTTGACTTCAGCAGGAACAGACCTTTTGTAAAGTAGGTGCAGAGTGAGGCTGCAGGCCCAATGTATATAGGTGTCATTTCATTCAAAATCAGCTTGGGGGGAGTAGCTGCTCCCCTTGCACCCCACCTACCTACCTACGCCTCTGGCCAGAGCATTGTGTGGGGTCGAGATAAATTTGTGTGGGTGGGCGCAGTTACAAGGGTAGAGCAGTTGTGGATGGGTAACTTTTTTTTTTTTTTTTGAGGTGGTGTAGTTTGTGGGGCAGTTAGGGAGTTTTTTTTGGAAAGAAAATAAAAGTATGAGGAAGAAGAATGCTGCTATTTTCTAAAGAAGAAACCGAGAAAGTAAAGAAAAGAAAGCATGACCAAGTGGTGCCACTGACCACGCATTAGGTTGGTACCAGAAGTTTTAATTCTTCATAAATAAATGACTTGATACCAGCAGGTATTGGCTGGGTACCACTAGCAAAGTCCCAGAAGCTAAGCAGCCAAATGCTTGTGTATAATTCCATTAGATTTGATAGATGTTCAGATTACTACAAAAATTGGTGGGAAAACCTAGTGGAGGAAGAGGGGTTGCTTGGTGTTGAACTAAATATAGCAACTTTTATGCCCCTCAACTTAGAATGCAGACAACTAAAAAAGGACGACAGCAAAATGAATTTAGTTAGAGCTATATTCTATAAATGGCCAACTTTCTATGGTAGTAGCTAGAATACATCCCTAACAGTAGAGACCGCAATAGCTGGGCAGCTTGGATAGGCCAATTGATTTTTTTTCTTTATTTGACAATATCTACTCTATTACTATTCCAATCCTTCAGGCTACCAGATGTAGACATTTCAAGTTGTCCTTTAGAGTCCTTCTTTTATCAATCGATCAAAAGTGATGGAGAACTAATTTTGTGTTTGAAAAAAAGAACTTGACTAGTTTCTCCTTAGCTCTCTCTCTCTCTCTCTCTCTCTCTCTCTCTCTCTCTCCCCCCATACTACACTCCTTCTTATTTATTCTACTGCGTGATAATGCATTGGGTCACCGATGAACAGCGTTTACTGTTTCTGATAATGTTTCACCTACAGATCAGCAGGTGTTGTTGGTTCATTAATGTGCCTTTACCATTTGTGTTTCCAAAATTAATTTAAATAGACTATGGTCTATGAATTAACATGCAATCAATTTGTTAACAATTTGTAATGCTTGCTTTAAAATGATGGTAAAATGAGTGTGTGAAAAACTGAAAGAAATTCCTGAAAATTGGGAAAAACAGCAAATGGAACTAAAAATAAGCCAAAACATTGTGGCCCATACATATCCCTATAATTCAGGGAAAGGATCAAACTGATAAACCAATCCACATTTTAAAATTTCCAAGTTTCTGATGTTCTTTCTATATTTTTGGATACAAGCTTCCAAAATTCAAAAATCAAGGAGATTTGAGTATATTTTGTTTCTCTAATTGCACCCACCTCTAGTGTCTTTAATTTTGACAGGAATAACATTGTATAATGCAAAAAGAAAACAATACAGATGAGATCATTGGAAACAAAAGAAATCCCCGGCTGCTCATAATAGGTGAGACTGGAACAATATCCTTTGGTGTTCTTTATAATGAAATGGGCTCTTGATGCTTTCCACATAGCCCTCCTGCTCAGAAAATCTCATCTAAACAATATCAGACACCATCATATTAGTGCTAGACATATTTAACACATTTATAATTGTGATTAAAATAAATTAGCACTTTGTAAGTGGAGTGCATAATTGACATGTAATTTCAAGTACTGCATATAGCCAATATTGTAATGCTAGGGTTAAAAGGGCTTGTAGAGATTGGGAGGGGGTTAGTGACCACTGGGGGAGTAAGGGAGGTCATTAATATTCATTGTGGATATCCCGAAAACCTGACTGGCTAGGGTGCCTCCAGGCCCAGCTTTGGGAACCACTGAGCTAAGCGCGAGAGACAGACGGCTATATCGGCGGATAGCTGGCTAAGTTCCATTTAACTGGCCAGTTAGTGTTCCTGGCTGGTTAAATGGTTTTGAATGTAGTCTGAACAGGGCTTATTGTGACCGTCTCTGGGAAAAAGTGACTATAGTCTCAGATCCAAAATGTTTGAGAGTGGCTGATTTTTCATGTCAAGGGTCCACAAGCAATCTGCAAAAATTACTTGTTTGAACTTCTGTAGTCTTATGTTTTCACATAAAAGGATGGGGTTTGGGTTGTTGTATTACAAATTGTTTGTTCTAATAGAATTCATTAAAACCTAATTTTTTTTATTTCTGGAAGCTTTACCCGCTTATTTTCGAAGGAGAAGGCCACAATCGGGAGATGGCCGGCCATATCCTGAAGCTGGCCAAATCGGTAGAATCGAAAGTCGATTTTGGCCGGCTTCAACTGCTTTCCGTCGCAGGGCCGGCCAAAGTTAAACGGGGCGTTTCGGCAGGGTACGGAAGGCGGGACGGGGGCTTGGTTACGAGATGGCCGGCTTCGGCCGATAGTGGAAAAAAGAAGGCCAGCTCTGACGAGCACTTGGCCGGCTTTACTTGGTCCATTTATTTTTAGGACCAAGCCTCCAAAAAGTGCCCCAAATGACCAGATGACCACCGGAGGGAATTGGGGATCACCTCCCCTTACTCCCCCAGTGGTCACCAACCCCCACTCACCCAAAAAAAAAAATTAAAATTCATTTTTTTGCCAGCATTTATATGCCAGCCTGAAATGTCATACCCAGCTCCATGACAGCAGTATGCAGGTCCCTGGAGCAGTTTTTAGTGGGTGCAGTGCACTTCAGGCAGGTGGGCCCAGGCTCATCCCCCCCTACCTGTTACACTTGTGGTGGTAAATGGGAGCCCTCCAACCCCCCCCCCCCCAAAATCCACTGTACCCACATCTAGGTGCCCCCTTCACCCCTAAGGGCTGTGGTAGTGGTGTACAGTTGTGGGGAGTGGGTTTGGGGGGGGGGGATTTGGGCTGCTCAGCACACAAGGTATGCACCTGGGAGCTATTTTTGAAGTCCACTGCAGTGCCCCCTAGGGTGCCCAGTTGGTGTCCTGGCATATGAGGGGGACCAGTGCACTAGAAATGCTGGCTCCTCCCACGACCAAATGCCTTGGATTTGGCCAGGTTTGAGATGGCCGCTATTAGTTTCTATTATCGCTGAAAACCAATGCCGGCCATCTCTAAAGCTGGCTCAAATGTTGAGATTTGGCCGACTCCGACCGTATTATCAAAACAAAAGATGGCCGGCCATCTTGTTTCGATAATACGGTCGAGACGCCGCTTTACGGGGCCAGCCTTGAAGATGGCCACCTATATAGATGGCCGGCCCCGTTTGATTATGCCCCTCTTAGTTACCTTTACCCATGGATGGTCACCTTTGATCCAAAACTGTGGTAGAGGCCATTAATTTTCAACTAGCAGTAACATTCTGATTGACAAAATGATTTACTCAGTAATGACCAACTCCAGTATGGCAAATGGTGATTAAAATACTTGGCTCTGCATAGCTCATCTTAGGCTCAAACCTGGTCAAACATAGCAGGACCACTGAGAAACAAAAGCAGGCTGGGGGCAAACACTCTTAGGGGGCCCCACCCCAGCCCACTGCACCAAACAGAGGGGCACAGCCAGCATCCCATGGGGTGGGGGCTCTGGGGCCACTCATTCCATAGTAACATAGTAGATGACGGCAGAAAACGACCTGCACGGTCCATCCAGTCTGCCCAACAAGATAACTCATATTTGCTATTCTTTGTGTATACCCTACTTTGATTTGTACCTGTGCTCTTCAGGGCACAGACCGTATAAGTCTGCCCAGCACTATCCCTGCCTCCCAACCACCAGCCCCACCTCCCAAACACCGGCTCTGGCACAGACCATATAAGTCTGCCCAGCACTATCCTCGCCTCCCAACCACCAGCCCTGCCTCCCAACCACCTGCTCTGGCACAGAACATTAAAGTCTGTCCAGCACAATCACCGCCTCCCAACCACCAGCCCCGCCTCCCAATCTTGACTAAGCTCCTGAGGATCCATTCCTTCGGCACAGGATTCCTTTATGCTTATCCCACGCATGCTTGAATTCCGTTACCGTTTTCATTTCCACCACCTCCCTCGGGAGAGCATTCCAAGCATCCACTACTCTCTCCGTGAAAAAATACTTCCTGACATTTTTCTTGAGTCTGCCCCCCCTTCAATCTCATTTCATGTCCTCTCGTTCTACCATCTTCCCATCTCCGGAAAAGGTTCGTTTGCGGATTAATACCTTTCAAATATTTGAACGTCTGTATCATATCACCCCTGTTTCTCCTTTCCTCCAGAGTATACATGTTTAGTTCAGCAAGTCTCACCTCATACGTCTTGTAACGCAAATCTCATACCATTCTCGTAGCTTTTCTTTGCACCGCTTCAATTCTTTTTACATCCTTAACAAGATACGGCCTCCAAAACTGAACACAATACTCCAGGTGGGGCCTCACCAACGACTTATACAGGGGCATCAACACCCCCTTTCTTCTGCTGGTCACACCTCTCTCTATACAGCCTAACAACCTTCTAGCTACGGCCACCACCTTGTCACACTGTTTCGTCGCCTTCAAATCCTCAGATACTATCACCCCAAGATCCCTCTCTCCGCCCGTACCTATCAGACTCTCCCCGCCTAACACATACGTCTCCCGTGGATTTCTATTCCCTAAGTGCATCACTTTGCATTTCTTCACATTGAATTTTAATTGCCAAACCTTAGACCATTCTTCTAGCTTCCTCAGATCCTTTTTCATGTTTTCCACTCCCTCCCGGGTGTCCACTCCGTTACAGATCTTAGTATCATTCGCAAATAGGCAAACTTTACCTTCTAACCCTTCGGCAATGTGTCCCCAAATCCATTCCCTCCTCCCATTAAAATTGTTACTTTTGCTGGCGGGAATGCCTAAGACCCACGTCAAATAGCTCCCCAGCTTCCTTACACCTCCTCTTGTGAAAGGAAGTTGGCAGCATGCTTTCTAACCACAGGTGCGAGAACCAAGCATGCACAGAGTGCTGGTGTGGGCTGTTAGAAATCATGCTGCTGACTTCCTTACACCAGTGGAGGTTCGGGCCAAGGAGCTATTTGACTGGCCGGGCTTGGGCATCCCCTCCAGCAATTCAAGGTAGTTGAGCAGGCCAGAGCCCAAAGTGGAGGGGCCCAGGCCCCCCCCATACCATTGGGTTAGCTGGGCCCCTCTTCAAGGCCAGGCCCAAGAGATCTTGCCCACTCTGCCCTCCCCCTCTCGGTGGGCCTGAAACATAGCAGGATGGGTAAAGTAGTCCAACAGTGCACACGATCCTGGCCCCACCTATTGTATTAGGCAGCATACATTCAGGGTGAAATCTAATAGCCTGCATCCATGTAACACACACAGGTACCCAAACAGTTTGCACTTTCAATTTTGTACAGAGTGCTGAGATGCACAAAATGGCATGCAAACTAGTGGAACCATCACATCTGTATGCTGTTTTCCTCCTCTGAATATATCTATCTTTGGGAATGCCTCCTTGCAACTAATCTGCAGCTGTCTACGGTAAATTATGCACACAAATTGAACATTTTCCAACTTTTAAAAACTTCATATTAGGGGGTCCTTTTACTAAGCTTTGGTAAGCAGCAATATATGCTTACCGCAGTTTAAAACACACTACTGCGGGTGCACTTGGGTGTTCTGCAGTAGTTTCTAAAATTTTGTGCACGCGCTAAAAATAGTTTTTATTTTCTAGCACTCGGTGTAGGTCTGGATCCAGAGAGTAGGCATGTTCTGCGCTAATCAATTAGTGCAACTACATTGCTGCATGCTAATTGATAGCATGTAGTTAGCTCATGAGGTGTTGGTAAGTGCTCATGCACTAATGGCCATGTGCTAATGGGTAAATGAATGAATGGCCATTATGCCGAAATCGAAAAATTAGCCATTTCCTGGCAGCACTAAAAGTGGCCTTAGCACATGGGAAAGACATGCACTGGCGATAGTGCAGGGCAGTCCATGTTTTAATGTTGCTTAGTAGATTTTAGATTTTATTAACCTGTCCAGCTGACTGGGGTTCATTTTGTTATTTATGCATTTTTTTATTCTATCTTATCTGATAGTTCATCTTTTAGGAAAACTCAAGGTAGCTTTCAATACCACATAAAATAATGTGGTGTATATTTGGAGTAAGTTATGTGTTCACCAGTGGCGATCCTAGGTTGGCTGCCACCTGGGGTGGATCGCCGCTGCGCCCCCCCCCCCCGGGTGGAGCAGCATCCCCCCATAGGGCACGACACCCCGCCCCCTGATGCAATGGCACACACCCCCCCCGGCGCATCAATGCCCCCCCCCCCCCCCCGGGGTGCATTCTTAGCTGTTGGGAGCTGTCGGCTCCCTGCTCCCTCTGCCCTGGAACATGAAGGAACCTGTTCTGGGGCACAGGGAGCAGGGAACCAGCAGAGCCAACAGGTGTGCGGCTGCTCTCTGCACCCCTCCAGCAGCATGCACCCGGGGCGGACCGCCCCCACTCCTCCACCCTCGGTATGCCACTGGTGTTCACTAATGGGTAGTGCATGTACAGCTTTCATCTACTTCAGGAAGCAGTTGAAAGCTTGGCTCTTCTCCCAAGCCATTACTGGAAAAAGCAATTAATACTAGCTAGTCACACACACATCAGAAAGCTACATGGGCATTCTCTATTTTCCAGTGGGAATACACATGTATGGGGGGAAAAAATTCTGTGTTGGGTTTTTACCAGCTCAGACACACAGATTTATAACAAATGCTTGTTTTTGCTAGCTCTTTACATAAGGGATTAACAAATTAATTTTCCTTAATTTATATTGTTTTATTTCTACCTTCATAATGAAAAAAAGTGTGAACTCACTACTTAATTGGCAGTGCTTATCTCTATAAGTGTGTAAAATGGGATGGCTACATGTGGAATTGGTGTCACTTCCATATGGAAATTATGAAATCACTGCATGCACATGAATGTGTCAGCTTTCATGTGGGAGCTGCCAGGTTCAGGCTGCTCATTTGTCTACATTAGCTGTTCCTCTATACATGCCAACAAATACGCGTGAAGGGGCATTTTCGATATGATGTCTAAGTACGACTTTGGACATCTTGCTCAAAATGTCCAAAATCTGAATAACAAATATACCCATTTTCAAAACAGCAAAACATTAAGTTCAAGTGAAAATTGCACAAAATCAAGCCATTGGGATGTAGAAGGAGCCAGCATTCTTAGTAGACCGGTCCCACAGACATCCCAGCAAAGCAGAGCAAAGTTCCCGGGTACATATCTTACCGTTTCTCCCTAATATTGCATAGTGAGCCCTCCAAAACCCACCAAACACCTACTGTAACCAACTGCCCACCACCACAATAGTCCTTATGGCTGTAGGTGTCACCTATATTTGGGTACAGTAGGTGTTTGGTGGATTTTGGAAGGCTCACACTTTCCACCACAAGTATAACAGAGTGGATTTTGGGCTTCGGTCCCCTTCTTCATGGTGCAATACATCAACCACTAGGCTACACCAGGGACCTGCTTGCTGCTCTAATAGGACTGGCCATAGCATCTGAAGCTGTCATAGAGGCTGGTATGTACTGTTTCTTTCATATCTTTGGGAGGTAGAAGGTGTCAGTGACCACCGGGGAAGTAAAGGGGGGGGGGTCATTCTTTTATTTTTTCAGTGGTCATCTTGTCATTTAGGGGTCCTTTTACTAAGCTGTGGTAGAAGGAGGCCCGTGCTAATGTCAGCATGTGTTTTTGACATGTGCTGAGGCAAAAGGCTGGCTCTCTTTTTTTCTTTTTAAGAAATGGTCGCGCGAGGGGGGGAGGGATAGCTCCAGTGCTCTAAACATCTAAAATATTTTTGTAGAACCAAAAATGGTGTGCACTAGGGGTGGGAAGTAGCGCTGGGCTCCTGTGATAACCCGGCAGTAGTTCTGGATTGGCGTGTGCTAACCCTTTAGTAAAATGGCCCCTTAGGGCTCTTTTTTGTGGCTTAGTTATTTTTAAAACAGATCTAGCTCAAAACGTCTTAGTTTTAGTCCTGGATATTTTCAGTTTGTTCCATTATGGCTGAAAAATGTTGCGGTCTTAGGAACACCCAAATCCCACCCTTAACACACCCCCTTGAGATTTGGATGCACTACAGACAAACTGCATAGAAAAAACGTCTGGAAATGGGCTTCAAAAATATTGATTTGGACATTTTGGTGAGAACAATGTCAAAATTGTGCTTTATGCCACTTTTTTTTGACATTTTTCTCTTTTCAAAATGAGCCTCCCAGAGTCCTGCATGTTGACAAGTATTTATAAAGTATCACTGACACTGAGAATGTCCTAACCTGATGCCTCAATTACAATCCCAACCTTCTGTGTAAAATTTACAAAAATTTGCAGAAATAAATGTTACAAAACAACACAAACCAGATGTGTGAAGCATTTAGAATGGGTCAAAGCCCTAAGTGAGACCAATGTTGTTTCCTCAAGACAGCTTATTTTTCTGCTAAGTATTGGCAAGCTTTTAAATCACAGCTGCCAAGTCCTATATTTCTACATTGTCATGTTTCTCATGCTTCATATTACAACAGAAATGTTAACCATGGGGCATAATTTTAATCCTGGTAATATAAGGCAGAATTTGTAAAATCCAGAGGTAGTGCATGGAAAAGAATGGACATAGCACATATGGACATGCACACACAACTACATTCACAACACAGAGAATCATAATACACGTAAGTTAGATTAGAAAGGCTCCACACTAAAGTTTTGATGTGGACTTGATGCTTGCCAAGAATCTAGCAACTCCACAAGAGATCATCTCTGATTTGGGTTTATTTATATAGGGCAGCATATTATTTTTAACATTAGTCTTTAAAGGCTCTGAAATTATTATTCAGTTCATAGTGACAAAGAAATAAAAATATTACCCTTACTGAAAAACTGTTTCATTGCAGTCCAGAGGAGGAGGATTTTATCTCACCAAGGAAGGAATATGTCCTCCTCTCCACTCATGTACAAGGACATATATCCACAGATGTGGAGCTCAGAGCATAGCACTGTATGCTCAGCAGTGCTGTGAATACAACCAAAATCTTGCCTAGTTGGTAGGAAAATAGTCTTTTGGGGCCATGTTTGCTAAGCTGCGTTATAGGCCCGTTAGTATTTTTAACGCACATTAACCATGCACGTGCCTACAATATCCCTATAGGTGCCTACACAGTGCGCACGCTAATTGTAGGCACATTAAAAACACTAACATGCCTTGTTAAACAGGGCCCAAGCTTGGTTTTTGCAAGGACTCTTGCCCTGAGGGAGGACCTGTGGAGGGGCATAATCGAAAGGGATGCCCAAGTTTTGTTGAGGACGTCCTCGCAAAACTTCCCGATGGAGGGGCGGGGAAACCCATATTATCGAAACAAGATGGACGTCCATCTTTCGTTTCGATAATATGGTCGGGGACACCCAAATCTTGAAATTTTGGTCGTCCTTAGAGATGGTCGTCCCTAATTTTCGGCCATAATTGAAATCAAGCACGCTCATCTCAGAAATGACCAAATGCAAGCCCTTTGGTCGTGGGAGGAGCCAGCATTTGTAGTGCGCTGGTCCCCCTGACATGCCAGGACACCAAATGGGCACACTAGGGGGCACTGCAGTAGACTTCATAAAATGCTCCCAGGAACATAGCTCCCTTACCTTGCCTGCTGAGCCCCCCAAACCCCCCCTAAAAGCCACTCCCCACAACTGTACACCACTACCATAGCCCTTATGGGTGAAGGGGGGCACCTAGGTGTGGGTACAGTGGGTTTCTGGTGGGTTTTGGTGGGCTCGCTGTTTCCTACACAAACGTAACAGGTAGGGAGAGGGATGGGCCTTCGTCCGCCTGCCTGAAGTGCACTGCAGTACCCACTAAAACTGCTCCAGGTACCTGCATACTGCTTTGATGGACCTGAGTATGACATCTGAGGCTGGCATAGAGGCTGGTAAAAAATATTTTTAAAGATGTTTTTTTGATTTAGAGAGGGGGTTAGTGACCACTGGGGGAGTAAGGGGAGGTTATCCCCGATTCTCTCCGGTGGTCATCTGGTCATTTCAGCCACCTTTTTGTGCCTTGGTTGTAAGAAAAACAGGAGCAGATAAAGTCATCCAAGTGCTCATCAGGGACGCCCTTTTTTTTCCATTATGGGTCGAGGACGTCCATGTGTTAGGCACGCCCAAGTCCCGCCTCCGATATGCCCCCAGGGAAAGCAGTTGGGGACGTCCAAAATCAGCTTTTGATTAGACTGATTTGGATGACCCTGTGAGAAGGACACCCATCTTCCGATTTGTGTTGAAAGATGGGCGTCCATCTCTTTTGAAAATGAGCCTGTAAGACAATTAACAGTCCCAACACTTAGGAGAAAATCTGTATAGACCACCTAAAGTTAGGTGCCAGGATAATGTGTTCTAAGTTCCAATTGCTGTTAGATCATACCAGCCTGAGTCCACAGTTCTGTGCCTAACTTTCAGTGAGCACTTAAGCTAGCTCAAAGGCTGATGTAAATGGACTCAACCAAATGTAGGCAGTTAGGTACGTAACGACTATTCTTCAAGGACAAGCAGGACATAGTCTTCTCACATGTGTATGACATCAAAGATGGAGCCCTGCTATGGACGCTGCCCCTGCATTTGTAGTTTCTAGAAACCTATGGCAGACCCCCTACCATGCATTCGTGAGTGCCTTCTAGCCTGCCAGACTCATGCAAGACCTGCAACTTCCTTTTCTCTGTGGAGCACTGAAGATGTGCCTTTAATTGTTGTGCATTTTTCTCTTCAGAGAGATTTTAGCCTTCCTGGTTTGTTTGTATTTTTGCTATGCGTAGTGCAGGACTCCCCTTTTATTTGGTTTGTTTCTTCTCCCATTGTTTCCTTAGTGTTTTTTCAGCCTTCTTCAATTTCTTTATTTTTTCATGGCTCATAGCCACTTTAGGTCTGAGCTCCTGGCTGGAACTTCTCAAAAAATAACAACTTTTTTTTACAATTATGCCATTTTATTTCGCTGTTGCAGTTTTTCCCATGCTGTCTCAAAAACATGCCAGTGGGCTTAAATGGTTCAAAGAGTGTTAGGACAATGAGTGTGACTGATCCATATGACATATGCCTAGCCTGTCTGGGCCCTGACCATAAGTTCTATAATCGTTCTTTTTGTGCTCAAATGTAGAAGTGAACCCAAGAAAGTCAGGAAACCCTGTGTAAGACAGTTTTTTTGCATGCAAATATCTGGATCATTGATATTAGCATCAAAGGTATTGGCCCCTATGGCTTCAGGAGCTGCACTGGACACTGGAAACACATAAACATAGCATAGTAACATAGTAACATAGTAGATGACAGCAGAAAAAGACCTGCACGGTCCATCTAGTCTGCCCAACAAGATAAACTCATATGTGCTACTTTTTGTGTATGCCCTACCTTGATTTGTACCTGTCCTCTTCAGGGCACAGACCGTATAAGTCTGCCCAGCACTATCCCCGCCTCCCAACCACCAGCCCCGCCTCCCACCACCGGCTCTGGCACAGACCATATAAGTCTGCCCAGCATTATCCCCGCCTCCCAACCACCAGCCCCAGCACAGACCATATAAGTCTGCCCAGCACTATCCCCGCCTCCCAACCACTAGTCCCGCCTCCCACCACCAGCTCTGGCACAGACCGTATAAGTCTGCCCAGCACTATCCCCGCCTCCCAACCACCAGCATTGATCCTCTTCATTGAGGAAGTCTCCCCCTCCCTTGACATTGCGTGTCTGTAGTACCCGTTTCGGCCAATCATCTTCGGACCTGACATCAAGGACTTGCGTGAATTCTGCTTCATCTTTGTCTGACCCCAATACTGGACTTTGCATGAAGGTAAAGAAGCACCAGCATTGATCCTCTTCAAAGCACCATGCCAGGAGCTCCGGGGCACCGGTATCGCTGGTACCCAAGAAGTGTCGGCATTGGGAAGACCACTCCACCTTTGAGGAAGCAGTGCTGTTGTACCAGTCTCCATGAAACCAGGACCCTACCTCTGATTCAGCTCCTACATCTTCACAGGTCTATCTCCATACCAGTACTGGTCCCACCTTTACCAATGCCTACCCTCGAGAAGCAGCTCCAAGTCATGTTACAAAAGGCATTAAGGGTACTTTGTCCCATCCTCCTCAACAGGCTCAGTCTCCTCGCTCCCATCCTTGACAGCAGTGGCCCCAAAAGCCCCAACCAGCTTTTCAGTCTAAGCAAGGGATGAGCTTTTGATTGGCTCTAGCAGAGCATAGACACAGAGAGTGTCAAACTTCAGCTCTCAACACAAGGAGATGCTCACAGAAGAACTCTTCTCCTTTCTAAAGGCCCATGAGGTCAAATCTGTCTCACAAGGAGAAGAAGAGAAAGGATTCTGTTCCAAGAGCTTCCTTGTGCCTAAAAAGACAGGGACATTTTGTCCCATCTGAGACCTAAGGGCCCTGAACAAAAATTTGGTCAAAGAAAAGTTCATGATAATTTCCCTGTACACCCTTCTTTCCATGATTCAGAAAAATGGTTAGTTATGCTCTCTGGACTTAAAGGATACTTATGCCCACATCCCGATATGTCCCAGTCACAGGAAGTATCACAGATTTCAAGTGAGGAAATACTACTACCAGTATCGCATTCTGCCATTTGGCCTTGTGTCCCCTCCCAGAGTATTCACAAAATGCCTTGCTGTAGTCATAGCATTGCACCTTATCTGGTTCCCTCTTCTTCTGGAGTTGTCCTCCCAAGAACTTTGGAGACTGGAGTGTTTTCTGACCCTCATCATGCAGAAGGAGCAGTCTCTTCTGCATCCCAACCTCCAGTCCCTTGCCCTCATGGCTTAGATATTGAGAGCATAGAATTTGCATCCCTTCTAACTGCCTGAGGGTGTCTCCAAAATCCTGCTGACTTCCAGGAAAGATTCCACTAAAAGATGCTATACTTTTAAGTGGAAGAGATTTGCCATCTGTTGTGGGAGCAGAGCCCTATATCCTCTCTCTTGTCCTACACAAAAAATGCTTGAGTACCTTGAAAAACCAACTCTGTAAGGGTTCACCTCTGTACATCCTCTAGTTGTTCACTTTATGAGAGGTTTGCTGTTGATACCCCCCCCCCCCCCCCCCCCCCACACACACACACACACACACACCACCACCACCATCATTACACCTCCAATTATCATGAAGGTCCTCACCCATTTGATTTGATTCATGTAATCTGATGCACCTGACCTGGAATGTCTTGTTTTTGGGTGGTAGTCTGAGCTTCAGCCCCCCAGTAACAGATCCACCTTACATAAAGTTTCATCACAACTCAGTAGTTCTCCACATGCATCCTAAATTCCTTCCTCAGGCAGTGTCAGGGTTCTACCTTAACCAGTCAATTGTCTTTCCAACATTTTCCCAAAACCTCATGCCCATCCTGGTGAAAGTGCACTGCACATCTTGGATTACAAGATAGCCTTGGCTTTCTATATGGAGCAGACTAAAGCCCATAGACAGTCCACTCAGCTTTCTGTTTCTTTTGATACAAACAGGATGGGGGCAGCCATCGGTAAGCACACTTTATCCACTTGGCTAGCAGACTGCATCTCCTTCACTTACTCCCAGGCTGAGCTGATTCTTGAGGGCTATGTCATGGCTCACAACATAGTAACATAGTAGATGATGGCTGAAAAAGACCTGCACGGTCCATCCAGTCTGCCCAACAAGATAACTCATATGTGCTACTTTTTGTGCATACCCTACTTTGATTTGTACCTGTGCTCTTCAGGGCACAGACCGTATAAGTCTGCCCAGCACTATCCCCGCCTCCCAACCACCAGCCCCACCTCCCAACCACCGGCTCTGGCACAGACCGTATAAGTCTGCCCAGCACTATCCCCGCCTCCCAACCACCAACCCCGCCTCCCGATCTTGACTAAGCTCCTGAGGATCCATTCCTTCTGCACAGGATTCCTTTATGCTTATCCCACGCATGTTTGAATTCCGTTACCGTTTTCATTTCCACCACCTCCCTCGGGAGGGCATTCCAAGCATCCAGTACTCTCTCCATGAAAAAAATACTCCCTGACATTTTTCTTGAGTCTGCCCCCCTTCAATCTCATTTCATGTCCTCTTATTCTACCACTTTCCCATCTCCGGAAAAGGTTCATTTGCGGATTAATACCTTTCAAATATTTGAACGTCTGTATCATATCACCCCTGTTTCTCCTTTCCTCTAGAGTATACATGTTTAGTTCAGCAAGTCTGTCTTCATACGTCTTGTAACGCAAATCCCATACCATTTTCGTAGCTTTTCTTTGCACCGCTTCAATTCTTTTTACATCCTTAACAAGATACAATGTCATAGTTATAGCCGTGTTGGTAGCCCACTTGAGGTCAGCTTCCATTGAGGAGATTTGAAGAGCTGCAACATGGTCTGGTGTCCACACATTCACATCTCACTACTGTCATAAGTACATAAGTAATGCCACACTGGGAAAAGACCAAGGGTCCATCGAGCCCAGCATCCTGTCCACGACAGCGGCCAATCCAGGCCAAGAGCACCTGGCAAGCTTCCCAAATGTATAAACATTCTATACATGTTATTCCTGGAATTGTGGATTTTTCCCAAGTCCATTTAGTAGTGGTTTATGGACTTGTCCTTTAGGAAACTATGTAACCCCTTTTTAAACTCTGCCAAGCTAACCGCCTTCACCACGTTCTCCAGCAACGAATTCCAGAGTTTAATTACGTGTTGGGTGAAGAAAAATTTTCTCCAATTTGTTTTAAATTTACTACTCTGTAGTTTCATCGCATGCCCCCTAGTCCTAGTATTTTTGGAAAGCGTGAACAGACGCTTCACATCCACCTGTTCCACTCCACTCATTATTTTATATACCTCTATCATGTCTCCCCTCAGCCGTCTCTTCTCCAAGCTGAAAAGCCCTAGCCTCATTACTCTTTCTTCATAGGGAAGTCGTCCCATCCCTGCTATCATTTTAGTCGCCCTTCGCTGCACCTTTTCCAATTCCACTATATCTTTCTTGAGATGCGGTGACCAGAATTGAACACAATACTCAAGGTGCGGTCGCACCATGGAGCGATATAACGGCATTATAACATCCTCACATCTGTTTTCCATACCTTTCCTAATAATACCCAACATTCTATTCGCTTTCCGAGCCGCAGCAGCACACTGAGCAGAAGGTTTCAGTGTATTATTGACGACGACACCCAGATCCCTTTCTTGGTCCGTAACTCCTAACGTGGAACCTTGCATGAGATAACTATAATTCGGGTTCTTTTTTCCCACATGCATCACCTTGCACTTGCTCACATTAAACGTCATCTGCCATTGAGCCGCCCAGTCTCCCAGTCTCGTAAAATTCTGTAATTTTTCACAATCCTGTCGCGAGTTAACGACTTTGAATAACTTTGTGTCATCAGCAAATTTAATTACCTCGCTAGTTACTCCCATCTCTAAATCATTTATAAATATATTAAAAAGCAGCGGTCCTAGCACAGACCCCTGAGGAACCCCACTAACTACCCTTCTCCATTGTGAATACTGCCCATTTAACCTCACTCTCTGTTTCCTATCCTTCAACCAGTTTTTAATCCACAATAGGACTTTTCCTCCTATCCCATGACCCTCCAATTTCCTCTGTAGCCTTTCATGAGGTACCTTGTCAAACACCTTTTGAAAATCCAGATACACAATATCAACCGGCTCCCCTTTGTCCACATGTTTGTTTACTCCTTCAAAGAATTGAAGTAAATTGGTCAGGCAAGATTTCCCCACACAAAAGCCGTGCTGACTTGGTCTCAGTAATCCATGTCCTTGGATGTGCTCTGTAATTTTGTTTTTAATAATAGCCTCTACCATTTTCCCCGGCACTGACGTCAGACTCACCGGTCTATAATTTCCCAGATCTCCCCTGGAACCTTTTTTTAAAAATGGGCGTTACATTGGCCACCCTCCAATCTTCCGGTACCACGCTCAATTTTAAGGATAAATTGCATATCACTAGCAGTAGCTCCGCAAGCTCATTTTTCAGTTCTATCAGTACTCTAGGATGAATACCATCTGGTCCAGGAGATTTGCTACTCTTCAGTTTGCTGAACTGCCCCATTACGTCCTCCAGGTTTACCGTGAAGTCAGTAAGTTTCTCCGACTCGTCCGCTTGAAATATCATTTCCGACACCGGTATCCCACCCAAATCTTCCTCGGTGAAGACTAAAGCAAAGAATTTGTTCAATCTTTCCGCTACGTCTTTGTCTTCCTTGATCGCCCCTTTTACCCCTCAGTCATCCAGCGGCCCAACCGATTCTTTTGCCTGCTTCCTGCTTTTAATATACTGATTAGCCAATTTGGTCAGACAGTCCTACAGAATTTGCTTGGCATCTAGAATCCAACTCCACCCTCCTACCCCATTCATTTCTGTTCCAGGCTGCACCTTCACAACAGGCATGTTTGTGGTGTTAGTGTTATTGGTTCCTGTGGGCCTTGCTGTTGCAAGTCCCTATTGACCATTGTTTGTTTTTGTTGAGCCTGGTAGCTAGGGATTCTCACATATGAGAAGACTATGTCCTGCTTGTCCTCGGAAAAACTGAAGTTACTCACATGTAGCAGGTGGTCTCCGAGGACAGCAGGACAAGTACTCTCATACACCCTCCCACTCCTCTAGGAATTGCATTCTTTATGCTTTTTTTATCCAACTGTGGGTCCTGTGTCAGTTGGGCAGGTGGGAAGGCACTCGTGTATGTTCAGTGAGGCCCTGTCAAAGGCTTCTAGAAGCTACAGAATGCTGGGCAGTGTCTGCCCTGGGGCTCCATTGCTGATGTCACCCACAAGTAGCAATACTTGTCCTGTTGTCCTTGGAGAACATGTGCTACAGGTGAGTAACTTCTCTGTATTCTATAACCTCTGTGAATAAGTGCTAGGCACAACCTCTGACCTGCCCATGCCCCTCCCTGGTTCATACTCCTCTTGCAGGTCACCCAGTCATAATAGCCCTGACAAAATAGCCCCGACAAAAAAGCCCTGACAAAACAGCCTTGTAACAAAATAACCCTTGGCATTTCATACCCTAACAAAATAGCCTTTGACAAAATGGCCTCTCCCACAAAACAACCCTTGACAAACTAGCCCCTTCAAAAAAACAGCCACCTAAGAAAAAATAACACATCACAAAAATATAATAAACTACAACTGAAATCTTCACTGATAAAGGCTCCTACCAGCATTCAATTGCATAAAGCATATATAAATAAACACAATTCTAAAGCTACAGACTGGTATTCATGATCCGTTCTGCTGTTTAAAGAAACTATTCTTCCATCGACATGCTAATTTAAAAAAAAAAAAACAATATTGTCATCATTTTCATAGTCTTACCAACCTTATCCTGTTTGGCAAGGTAAGATTATTAGGGAAAAAATGCAGTCCAATATTCTGGGCAGCCTGATCAGACCCATTTGTCAGGGGGCTAACATGTCAAGGGTTATATTGTGGGCAGGCCATTTTGACAGTGGCTGTTATTATTATTATTATTATTTGTTACATTTGTATCCCACATTTTCCCACCTTTTGCAGGCTCAATGTGGCTTGCATATAACCATTAACGGTGTTAGCTGGTTACGGTTTGAACAAATACATAGCAGGGGCGTATCTGAACTGCGGCGGTAGGGGGGGCCAGGGCCAGAGTGAGGGGCACATTATAGCCCCCCCCCCGCCGCCGCCATTGCCGATCCCCCTCCCCCCAGCCGCTGCCATTGCCAATCTCCGTTGTTGTCGCCTACCTTCGCTGGCGGGGGACCCCAACCCCCGCCAGCCGAGGTCCGCGTCCTCCTGCCGCTGCCGGCTGCCGTTAAAAGAATTCCGTCAGCTGGCGGGGGACCCCCAACCCCCGCCAGCCAAGCCGAGGTCCTTTCATTTCTTCTTCCAGTAAAGCTGGCGCCGAAAGTTTCTTCTGAGTCTGACGTCGCTGCTCGTTGTACGTGCAGGACGTCAGACTCAGAAACAGAATGAAGCTCATGTAAATTCTAATTAGTATGAATTAATGCTGATAATTGCTTATTATTGGCCAATTATTGCCACCAATTGGCTTGTTAAACAATTAAGTTGCGTGTGCAATTTGACTGCACTGCCAAATTTGTACGGTCACGTTTATTTATTTATTTATTTGTTGCATTTGTATGCCACATTTTCCCACCTATTTGCAGACTCAATGTGGCTTACAATAATACATCATAACAAGTGCCAATCAAGAATAGATAAACAATTGGTTACATAAAGAACAAGTGTAACATAATGGATATAATCAATTCAATAAATCAAGAAATAGGTTAACAAGCAAATAGTGATGTGCTAGAGATCCTATTATTGATTATTATGGTAAGTCTTGTTAAAAAGGAAAGTCTTTAATGATTTTCGAAAGTTGATAAGGTCGTGAATATTTTTCAGATCAAGTAGTAATGCATTCCACAACTGCGTGCCAATGTAAGAAAAGCAGGACACATGAACTATTTTGTATTTTAGTCACCATATATAGAATCTGGAGGAAAGTATTAAATTGGTTGTCCAAGTTTATAGAATTAGGAGGTTACAAGGAAATTCTGTAAAAGACTGGCTAGAGGGTTCTCATGTGGAACCTACTTTCTTTATAGAATACTAACATAACCAGGTATATAAGCACATGTGTGTTTAGGTGCATGCACATATGCCAGCCATAGAACTGATGTAGATGCTCACACTTAGATGCAGGAGTTTTGTATTGTGTAATCATAGGCGTAGTTTGACTGTTTCATTTGGGGGGGCAAAAAAATGGGCGGAGCATATTAGCATATCATTTGCATATATACATATGCAAATGAATATGCTAATATGGAGGAAGGAAATGAAATTTACAGGCAAAATATCACAGATGCACATTTCAAAAAGCTGACATTTCAATTAATAAATTATGAATAAAATAAACTTTTATTTACCTTTGTTGTCTGATCATGTAGTTTTTCTATTCGCTTTGATCCCAGTGTCTTCTGTTTTATGCAGTGTCTTCTTTCCAGTAGGCTTCCCTCTGCTCCCCACCCTCCCAGTCCCATCCATCTCTTGCTCCTTCCCTCTGCTCCCCACCCCTCCCAGTCCCATCCATCTTCTGTTCCTTCCCTCTGCTCACCATCCCTCCGTCCCATCCATCTCTTGCTCCTTCCCTCTGCTGTGCCTGACCTCTCCAAATCCCATCCATCTCCTGGTCCATCCCTCTGCTCCCCACCCCTCGCAGTCCCATCCATCTCTTGCTCCTTTCCTCTGCTCCCCACCCCTCCCAGTCCCAACCATCTCTTGCTCCTTCCCGCTGCTCCCCACCCCTCCCAGTCCCATCCATCTCCTGCTCCTTCCCACTGCTTCCCACCCTCCCAGTCCCATCCATCTCCTGCTCCTTCCCTCTGCTCCCCACCCCTCCCAGTCCCAACCATCTCTTGCTCCTTCCCGCTGCTCCCCACCCCTCCCAGTCCCATCCATCTCCTGCTCCTTCCCACTGCTTCCCACCCTCCCAGTCCCATCCATCTCCTGCTCCTTCCCACTGCTTCCCACCCTCCCAGTCCCATCCATCTCCTGCTCCTTCCCACCCTCCCAGTCCCATCCATCTCCTGCTCCTTCCCACTGCTTCCCACCCTCCCAGTCCCATCCATCTCCTGCTCCTTCCCACTGCTTCCCACCCCTCCCAGTACTATCCATCTTCCCTCTGCTCCCCACCCCTCCCCCCCGCGCGAGGTCCAAGATGGTGACTCCGTTTACCCCCTCTCTTCCTCCCTCCCTCCGGCGCAGGCAGCAGTCTTTTCCAGCGTTCCTGGCAGCTGTAGCGATATACACGCTGCCTTCGGTCTGCCCCGGAAGCCTTCTCTTCAAGTTCCTGTTCCCACCTATGCGGGAACAGGAACTTGAAGAGAAGGCTTCGGGGCAGAGCCAAAGGCAGCGTGTACAACGCTACCGCTGCCAGGAACGCTGGAAAAGACTGCTGCCTGCGCCGGAGGGAGGGAGGAAGAGAGAGGAGTAGACGGAGACGCTCCTCTCCGTCCGCTTGGCTTCCCTGCCCTCTCTGTCTGCGTCCCGCCCGAAAGGAAATGACGTCAGAGGAAGGCGGGACGCAGATAGAGAGGGCAGGGAAGCCAATCGGACGGAGAGGAGCGCGTGCCTGCATGTGTTTTTTTTTTTTTTTAAACTTTTTTTTTTTTTTTTAACTAATGGCGCGGCAGCGCCTCGCGTCGTTTGGGGGGGCACTGCCCCCCCCTCGCCCCCCCCAGTCTACGCCTATGTGTGTAATTTACCTGCATAAGCTTGTGCCCCACCCATGCACTGCTCAAACACCACCCATGTAAACACCCACCTATAAAATACGCACTATTGAAAGTAATAAGAACATAAGCATTGCTATACTGGGACAGACTGAAGGTCCATCAAGCCCAGAATCCTGTTTCCAACAGTGGCCAATCCAGTTTACAAGTACCTTGCAAGATCCCAAAACAGTACAATACATTTTATGCTGCTTATCCTAGAAAGAAGCAGTGGATTTACCCCCAAGTCCATCTTAATAATGGTTTATGAACTTTTAGGAAGTTATCCAAACCTTTTTTTAAACCCTGCTAAGCTAACGATCCAACTTAAACACCTGAACCCTGCAACACAACGAAACTTATACCAGAACTGGACAAAACTTAACACTTCCTTCTTGATTACCTAATTTACTCTGTCACTCATGAACTCTAACGCAATACCACTCTGTATTTCTCATACCAGAATTGGCGATCGTCATCACGGTACTATGTAAGCCACATTTAGCCTGCAAATAGGTGGGAAAATGTGGGATACAAATGCAACAAATATATAACTGCTTTTATCACATTCTCTGGTAATGAATTCCAGAATTCAATTACTTGTTGAATGAAGAAATACTTTCTCAGATTTGTTTTAAATTTACTACTTAGTAGCTTCATTGCGTGCCCCCTAGTCCTAGTGTTTTTGGAAAGAGTAAACAAGCAATTCATGTCTACCCATTACACTCCACTCATTATTTTTTAGACCTCTATCATATGTCCCCTCAGCCATCTTTTCTCCAGGCTGGAGCCCTAGCCGCTTTAGCCTTTCCTCATAGGGAAGTCGTCCCATCCCCATTTATCATTTTTGTCGCCCTTCTCTGTACCTTTTCTACTTCCACTATATCTTTTTTGAGATGCAGTGACCAGAATTGCACACAGTATTCGAGGTGTGGTTGCAGTATGAAGCGATATAAAATAGTATGTAGCTGGATTACTAGCATCTACACCCATATGTGTTCACATACAGCTGTAAACGATTAGAATACCAGCACGTACACACTGCCTTATAGAATTACCTCTTCAGTGTGAACAATTTTGCACTGCATGCCTGACAGCTTCTGGAATGCTGAAGAAAAATGAATGCTAATTATATAGCAATCCTGCCTTATAGGACATCTTAACTAAACCAATATGAATTTATATGTTTTTTGTTCTACAAATCAAATAATGCTATAATTATCTTTATGGCAAACCCACCAAATGTGTTGGCTCAGAGCCTGCTGATAAAATGGAGAGATGATTGCAGAGCTGCACAGAGCTAAGCACTGTAATCTATGAGCAGAAATGGTACCTTGCAGGAGAGGATGATCTTAGAACAGAGACCTCCAACTCCTTGTAACAATTTTACACTTGTTCCTGTATTCCACAGTCTACTGTATTTTTACTCAGCCTGGAACCCTCCTCTTTGTAACTACCATCTTCAGCATGAAGTCTAACATTCACCTTAAAGAACTGTTCCTCTACACCCCAGTGATTTGGTTTAGTAAAATTAGATACTCCATCCTATTCCTTAAGCATTATGCCACGAAAAGCATCTGAACAGAAGCCATTGAGAGAGCATAGGGGTTTTGGTAGCATTTAGAACAGAAGAGACAGTTTGGTGCAAGGGCATAACCATGCCTCGACAGAAGGGGGGGCCAGAGTCCAAGGTGGGAGGGGGCAAATTTTGGCCCACCGCCCTCCCGCCACCACTTCCGCCCCCCGCGGCCGCTACTGCTTCCCCACCGCCACCCTCCTGCCACTGCTTCTGCCCCCCGCCACCGCTCCCCCCTACCGCCACTGCGAAGGTACCTTGGCTGGCGGGGTTCCCCAACCCCCGCCAGCTAAAGGAGGAGTGGCCTAGTGGTTAGGGTGGTGGACTTTGGTCCTGGGGAACTGAGGAACTGAGTTTGATTCCCACTTCAGGCAGCTCCTTGTGACTCTGGGCAAGTCACTTAACCCTCCATTGCCCCATATAAGCCGCATTGAGCCTGCCATGAGTGGGAAAGCGTGGGGTACAAATGTAACAAAAAAAAAAAAAAAAATTTGTCCCGCGCTGGTCTCACATTGCCTGGCACCCTATTTTGTTTTCAGTCGCTGTGCACACTCATTTTAATGAAACTGAGCATGCAAGTGCTGTAAGTAAGTCACTGTTTGATGTATGTTCATTAACTATGATTAAATATTTATTTAGCAAAAGTAGCAACCATTTTTATTTTTTCTGTCCTCTCTTTTTTATCTCTGCAAATATGGTAACCCTAGTAAAAGGACCCCTTAGATTGTAAGTGCTCCATGGAAAAGGAAATACCTTACATACCTGAATATAACGCACTTTGAACTGCCACTTAAAAAAAGGTAAACTAAATCCAAATTCATTTCCCTCTGCTTAGTTGCGTAGGACTAGATTCTTAAAAAAAAATTGAGCACTGAGTGCTATTCTACAAATGGTGCTCTGCATTGGGTGCTGTTTATAGACTAACGCATAGCGCTGGGATTCACATCCAACTTTGGGCGCGAGTATTTACGCCAACTGAAACCTGGTGTAAATCCTCATATGTAAATTAAGCACAGATATCCCCGAACTCTATAATAGTACACACATCTTTAGTGCACACCTCTGACCCGCCCATGCCCCTCCCATGACCACACCCCCTTTTCATTTGCATGCTAAAAGATTGATGCACACATCGTTATAGAATAGCGCTTAGCAAGGTGTGCACGTAAATCCAAACTGTTGAAATTAATGCCAATAATTGATTGTCAGTGCCCAATTATTGGTGTTAATTGGCTCACTACTCAATTAAATTGTGCACGCAAATTGGGCACATGCCCAAATTTGTGTGTGCAATTTTCAGTGACATGTATAGTATCTGGGGGTCAATGAATTCATAACATTGGAAACTGGCACTCACAAAGCAGTGGCGTAGCTATGGGTGGGCAAAGGCCCACCCATTCTTGGGTCAGGCCCTCCCAGCTACAGCACCACCCACACTGTCTCATCCCCCTTCTCCTCTGCGGCATCCCGGCATCTACACTCTGGTCTCTGAACCCCTTCCCTCCCTGGTGTTGGTACAGACATCCTCAGCACCTGCAGTGATTAATTCTTGCTGCTTGCGCCGTTCCACCAGAGAGGAAACAGGCAATGACATCAGCGAGGTCAGGATACAGCAGATGGAAGCCTGTGGAGCCAGTGCAAGCAGCAAGTATGAATCGCTGCAGGTGCCGAGGACGTCTGTACCCCAGTGGTGTGCTGGAGCCGGCTCGCACCGGCTCGCAAGAGCCGCTTGTTAACTTTGCTCGGCTTTTGCAAGCCGGTTGTTGAGACCCGCGAGCCGGCTCTCCTCCCTCCCTCTTCCCTCACATCACCGACCTGATGAATTCTTCGGGGCAGGCAGTCTTGCCTGCCCGCTGCAAGTGCTGACTCTCCCCCGCTGGTGCTGCAGGTTCACGCTTTAAAAATGGCCGCCGAGACTTCCAGAGGCGGCCTCGCGAGACTTCGCCATTGTAAGTCTCGGTGGCCATTTTGAAGCGTGAACCAGCAGCACCAGCGGGGGACTGAGTCAGTGCTTACAGCGGGCAGGCAAGACTGCCTACCCCGAAGAATTAAAGGAGTCAGATCGGTGACGAGAGGGAGGAGAATTCTATTAACAACTCAGGAGGGGGTGGCAGGGGAGAGAACTAGGGAGTCGCTGGGCATGGGTGGATCATGGAGGGGAGAGAAGGGTCATCGCTGTGTATAGGTGGATGGAGGGCAGGGGAGAGGAGGGTCACTGCTGGATTGGGTGGATGGAGGGCAGGGGAAAGGAGGGTTACTGGGTATGGATGCATGCAGGGCAGGGGAGAGAAGGGTCGCTAGGTATATAGGTGCATATAGGGCAGGGGAGAGGAGGGTCACCGGACATGGGTGGATGGAGGGCAGGGGAGAGGAGGGTCGCTGGACATGGGTGGATGGAGGACAGGGGAGAGGAGGGTCGCTGGACATGGGTGGATGGAGGGCAGGGAGGGGAGAGAGAAGAAATGCTGGACATGGATGGAGGGGAGGGAAGAGTGAGGAAGGAGATGAGATGAGGGAAAAGGAAGAGAGGAGAAAAACTGCATATGGATGAAGAAAATAGGCAGAAGTTGAGGACCAGAAATGAAGAAGAAAGGAAAGAAATAAATGGAAAGGAAGCCCTGGAAACAGAGTTCAGAGGACAGATAGCAGCAGAATCGGATACTGGGCCAGCATGATCAGAAAAACAGTCACCAGACAACAAAGGTAGAAAAAAAATCATTTTATTTTCATTATAGTGTTTGGAATATGTTCACTTTGAGCATCGGGTGCTCAACATTAAAAGTTTATATTTATTTACTTATTTATGGCATTTTATCCCATATTAAACATTAATTAGATTGGAACCTGGGATCATTTAATTTTTTTTTCCTGGAGAGAGTAATGCATTGCCGCCCCCCCCCCCCCCCACCCCGGCTATAGCCAGCTCTGCATTTTGGGGCGGCGCAGAGGTGGAAGGGGGGGGCGCAAGGGTGGACGTGGAGGGGCGCAGAGGTGGACCGGGGAGAGAGCCTGTTGTTAAAAATTTACCAGCACACCACTGTCTGTACCTATATCATGGAGGGACAGAGCTCAGAGACAGGAGCGCAGATGCCAGGACACTATGGAGGAGAGGGAGAAGATGTGGGGTAGGTGAAAAAAAATCTCTATTTTTGGCAAGATATTTGTGGTTTGGTGTAGTTAGGGGGAGAGGGCACATGTGCATGGAAGGGCTCATCCAGTTTACCTCTGTGCCCATCCAAAATACCGAGTCTGGCTACGCCTCTGTCACAAAATACCAGAATTTCAAGGCATTTGCACCCTTTTTCTGCTTTTCAAAACTTCTTGTTGTCTGTCCCCTTGAAGTCAGACAATTGGTAAAATTTAGATTTGTCAGCTGCAAGCAGGAAAGGCAGAAAAGCATTTAGAATAGCAGAAGGGAGGAGGTGTTAAGGGTATCAGCTAGGAAATTAAAGACATAAATTTTAAAACATGGTGGGCTAAAAGGATGAAATATGAACGGGAACACACTAGCACTTCATCTAATAGTCTTCTGTGAGCTTCAATCTAGTTTTCACTTATTTCAAAGATGTTCATTTATTTTTTAGTAGACTAGAGGGTGAAGGAAAACCAAAGAAACAGATAGATTGGGGGATAGGAAGAGAAAAGGTACCACTTTGGATGGGGAAAGATAGGCTGTAGTGAGAGAAAAGAAAAGGAAGAAAAAGGAAGCATAAGAACATGAAAAGAAAAAATAGATGAACAGGAATAAATAACTGATGAAAACATGGATGGAGCCTGTTTTCTGGTGTATGCACATGCCCCCTAATTCTGTAAAAGTCGCTAAAAATTGCGCATACAATCTGGAAGTGCACCCAGGTGCTGCAGAGGACTTGTAGCCCATCTACATATCCTTCCAGCATCCAGGATGACTCCCAGGTCCATTGCTCCAAGTGCAATGTGCCAGAAACATTTTCTGTCTACAGGTTTTACCTCCAGGGTAGCATTTTTCAGAAACGCTCCCTGTTCCACGAGGAGGACCCAAAAAGCAGGCAGAGCTCTGATGTCTCAGTATGTGGTTAAGATGGTGCAGGGATGAGAGATTTATATTTGTTTGGAACTGGGCAACATTCTGGGAAAGGGGGAGACTGTTCCGAAAGGAAGGGCTCTGCCTTAACCAGGATGGAACCAGGCTGCTGGTGAAAACTTTTAAAAAGGAGATAGAGCAGTTTTTAAACTAGAATGGGGGGGGGGGGGGGGGGAGCCCAACAGTCACCCAGGAGTGCATGGTTCAACATGGAGTAGCCTTGAAGGATACTATTGAAACAGGACATTTAGGGGAATCCCAGTAGAGAGGTTTCAACAATGTTGAAAGTATGCCAGGTGTGCTTAATGAGTTAGCAGGATAAAGGATGCACATTATCCCTTTCAACTTCTAAGCAGATTGTAGATCCAAGGAGAAAACACAATTTAAAGTGCCTGTATTCAAATACTAGAAGCCTAAAAAATAAGATGTGAGATTTAGAGTATATAGCACTAAATGATGAGGTAGATATAACAAGCATCTCAGAGACTTGGTGGAAACAGGACAATCAATGGGACACTGTGTTAACAGGGTATAAATTGTATTGCAGTGATAGAGAGGATCAAATTGGAGGGGGGTTGCATTATATGTTAAAGAGGGAATTGAGTCAAATAAAATAAACATTCCACATGAAACAGCAGCGTGGAATCATTATGGATAGAAATTCCATGTGTGAAGGGAAGGAGTATTCTTGTAGGGCTGTACTACCGTCCACTGGGACAGAATGAACAGACAGATGAAGAAATGTTTACTCAGATCAGAAAAGCTGGCAAATTGGGCAACACTATAGTAATGAGTGATTTCAGTCATCCCGATATTGACTGGATAAATGGTACATCAGGGAGTGCCAGGGAGATAACATTTCTAGATGTAATAAACGATTGCTTCTTGGAGCAACTGGTCCAGGAACCGAAGAGAGGGAGCACCATTTTGGATCTGGCTCTTGGTGTTGTGCAGGGCATAGTGTGAGAGGTGGCGGTGTTGGGTCCCCTGGGAAATAGTGATAATAGCATGGTCAAGTCTGAGTTACTATCTGGGATAAACCTGCAAAGGAAATCTATTGTAGCTGCATTTAATTTTCAAAAGGGCAACTATAATGAAATGAGGAAAAGGATCAGCTGCTAAGGTTAGGACACTAAATCAGGCGTAGACGTTATTCAAAAATACCATTTTGGAGGCCCAGTCTAGATGTATTCCACATGTTTGCAAAGGTGGGAAGAAGAGAAAAATGACAGCCAGCATGGCTAAAAGGTGAAGTAAAAGAGGCTATTAGAGCCAAAAGATTGTCCTTCAAAGAATGGGAAAAGAATCCAAATGAAGAAAATAAGAAGCAACATAAGCGCTGGCAAGTCAGATGCAAAGCATTAATAAAGGTGGCTAAAAGAGAATATGAAGAGAAACTTGCCGCAGAGGCTAAAACTCACGGTAACAATCTTTTCAGGTACATCAGAAACAAAAAGCCAACAAGGGAATTTGTGGGACCATTAGATCATGAAGGAGCAAAAGGGGCGCTCATGGAGAATAAGGCCATAGTGGAGAAACTGAATGAATTCTTTACTTCTGTCTTTGCAGAAGAAGATATAAGAGATCTGTCTGTACCGGAAGATGTACTGAGCCAAATTGACAAATTAAAGAGAAGTAAATCACTTGGACCAGATGGCATACATCCAAGGGTATTCAAGGAAATCAAGCATGAAATCGCTGATCTGTTTTTAGTAATATGTAACCTGTCGTTAAAATCGTCCATAGTACCTGAAGATTAGAGGGTGGCCAATGTGAGGCTGATTTTTTAAAAGAGTTCTAAGGGTGATCCGGGAAATTACAGATCAGTAAGCCTGATGTCAGTGCCGGGCAAAATAGTGGAAACTATTATAAAGGATAATCTTACAGAGTACGTAGACAAACATGGTTTAATGGGACAGAGTCAGCATGGGTTCAGCCGATTTGCTTCATTTCTTTGAAGGCGTGAATAAACATGTGGATATAGGTGAGCCAGTTGATGTAGTGTATGTAGATTTTCAGAAAGGTTTTGATAAAGTTACTCATGACAGACTCCTGAGAAAATTAAAGAATCATAGATAGGAGGCAAGGTGCTGGTGTGGATTAGAAATTGGTTATTGGACAGAAAAGAGAGGGTAGGGATAAATGGTCATTTCTTTCAATGGAGGAGGGTGGAGTGCCACAGGGATCTGAATTGGAACTGGTGCTATTTAACATATTTATAAATGATATAGAAATCAGAACGATGAAAGAGGTGATTAAATTTGTAGATGTTACAAAACTATTCAAGGTTGTTAAAACATGAGCGGACTGTGAAATATTGCAGGAAGACCTTAGGAAATTAGAAGAATGGGTATCTAAATGGCAGATGATATTTAATGTAGACAAATGCAAGGTGATGCACATTGGAAAGAATAATCCAAATCATAGTTACCTGATGTTAGGGTCCACCTTGGGGTTCAAGACTCAAGAAAAAGAACTAGGTGTCATTGTAGATAATATTCTGAAATCTTCTGCTCAGTGTGCGGTGGCGGCCAAAAAATTAAACAGTATGCTAGGAATTATTAGGAAAAGGATGGTGAATAAGACTGAAAATACTATAATACCTTTGTATTGCTCCATGGTGCGACCGCACCATGAGTATTGCATTCAGTTCTGGTCCCCGTATCTCAAAAAAGATATAGCGGAATTAGAAAAGGTTCAAAGAAGAATGATAAAGGGGATGGAACTGCTCTCATATGAGAAAAGGTTAGAGCTTAGGGCTCTTCAGCTTGGAAAAGAGACGAATGAGGGGAGACATGATTGAGGTCTATAAAATCCTTTGGTGTAGAATGAGTAGATGTAAATCACTTTTTTATTCATTCCAAAAGTACAAAGACTAGGGGACACTCGAGGAATTTACATGGAAATACTTTTAAAACAAATAGAAGGAAATATTTTTTCACTCAATGAATATTTAAGCTCTGGAACGCTTTGTCGGAGGATGTAGTAACAGTGGTTAGAGTACCTGGGGTTAAAAAAGGTTGCTGCTAATTGGGTTTCTGCTAGGTACTTGTGACCTGGCTTGGCCAATGTTTGGAAAACAGGATACTAGGCTAGATGGACCATTGGTCTGACCCAGTATGGCTACTCTTATGCTTTTTATGTTTCTTTCTGCTATGCCCAATGACTCCGGGTATAGTTTCTCTTCTTGATACTGTCCCTTCCCAATCTTTCTCCATCTAAAACCACTGTATACCTCAGGATCACATTGCCCACCTTCTGCTTTCATCACCTCACCATCCCTTTTGTCTTCTCCTTTCTTCTCAGCTCTCAAGCGACAACATCTTCCTTTCAGTCAACCATCTCCATTCTAATGCATCTAATCTTCGTCACTGTTGTCATGCCTTTCCTATTCTTCTCTGTACGCTCTTGCTTATCTTGCTCTCTGCTTGGGATATCAATCACGTTTCAGTTGGTGCAAATGGTCGTGCCTAAAGTTAGACGCGATTCCCGAGCGTAAGTGCTTCTATAAATCATGCCTAACTTTAAGCGCAGCTTATAAAATAGTGCTTTTTTCGGTGCTGATTTTTTTTGCCTCCATATATAGAATGTAGCCCATAGTGCATACATATGTCTACTCAGAGCACGGCAACTTTTATGTGCATAGGACATTAAACAGAAAAAGCCCGCTATTCAGCTGCTACAGCGAATGTGCTCCTTTAAATTGCTAGGTATGGCATTTTAAAAAATACATGTGTTTTGTGCTGCTAGCCCGATAGACAACAGTGCTGAATACATGGAGTGTTTGCCGCTGGCTGCTACATAGATGACAATGATTTTCAGCAACTATTCAAATAGTTAAGCAGTTTAATGCAGGATAGCTATATGCACAGCTGATAAGAGGGTAATTTTATAACTGGTTACCTTGGATGGGAGGGCAAGTAGGCACCTATTTTGGACTATTTTAATAAAAACACATCAGTATCTATGGGCTGCCTCCTCCTGGTTTATCTGTGCCAGTGCAAGCACATCTCTGCCTTTTATTGGCCTATGCAGGCTGGCACATGTATGCCTCTGCTCTTCTCCAGTTCATGTGGGCACTGCAAGAATGTCTCCCCTTTTCAGCCCAAAAGTATGGCTGCCCTAAGGCTTCTTTTTCCTTCTGGCCTGTGTGGACTGGGGTGAGTGCAATATTAAAGGCCTTCTCCTATGAGGAAGACAAATGCAAGAGTTGTAGGTGAAACTTTAGCTTTGTTCAGCCCCGTAATTTTCAGGTTCATAAGACCTTTGAGTTTGATGATTAAACTTAATCATTATGGTTCCCACCATCACTTCTTAGAACAATCCTAAAGAAATACATTACTGGGCAGCATACTTTTTTAAGCATTAAACTTTCTTTCATATTATATATGTATGTAACAAACCTGGACTTTAAAGGAGCACATTCAATGTAGCAGTTAAATAGCGGGCTTTTTCTGTTTAGTATCCTATCCACATAAAAGTTTCAGATACATATAGATACATATAGATAGAGAGAGAGAGAGAGAGAGAGAGCACAATTTTAATATATGAATGTATAATATCCAGTAATATGCTTTTAGATTATACCACAGGGGGTGCTGTTACAATATAAATATACCAGCATTTCAGAAATATTTCAGCTCTAGAACTCGTTGCTAGAGGATGTGGTAACAGCAGTTAGCATATCTGGGTTTAAAAAAAGATTTGGACAAGTTTTTGGAGGAAAAGTCCATAGTCTGCTATTGAGATAGACATGGGGACACCACGCTTATGCTAGGATTGGTAGCATGGAATTCTGCTACTATTTGAGTTCCAGCCAGGTACTTGTGACCTGGATTGACCACTGTTGGAAGCAGGATACTGGGCTAAGTGGACCATTGGTCTGACCCAGTATGGCTATTCTTATGTTCTTACTAATGGAACCATGCCCGTTTCCTCAACAATGAAACGGACCCTAGGAAGGCTGTCATGTAAGCTTTTTTTTCTCTCTCTCCCCTGTCCTCCCCTCCACGTTCAGCCATTCTTCCCTTCCCGCTCCTCAATGTCCAACGATTCTCCTTTTCCTTGCCCTCCCATCCATGTACCGCGATTCTCTCCTCTACTGTCCTCCCATCCCATCCATGTCCATCAATTCTCCTCTGCCCTGCCTTCCGCTTCCCTTCCCTTCCTCCCTCCCTCCCCTCGATGTCCCATGATTCTCTCCTCCCCTCGATTTGTACCTGAACGTTCTCTGGCTGGCTGGCGCTGGCTTCCATTCCGTTCGTAACATCCCTACTGACTTCAGCTCACCTCCAGCGTTCCCTTCTCTCTCACTGTTCCACCCTCTGATGTCATTACGTCTTGATGCAACGGCGGGACAGTGAGGGAGAATGGAACGCTGGAGGCTGTCCAACGTCAGGAGATGTTACAAACCCAGGAAGCCAGGAGATGCTACGAACTCAGGCAGCCAGACATGGAACGTTGGAGGAGTAAATTATTATATAGGATGTTCTAATGTCACACTGTCTTTGAATGAGAAATCTGTTATTTAGGAAGTGGAAATTTCTTGGTTGGTGAGGCTGGACTACCCAGTTCATGGTACTAGGAGTCAAGTGTTCTGCAGGATTGAAGCAGATAGATGATTAAACCCAGTGGAACAGGAGTCAAAACCAAGAGAAGTGTGTGGGAGAAGTTGGGACAGGGCATATTCAGAGTTCCCTCTGGTGTTCAAGGATTCCTGAGAGCAAAGAGGAAGGAGTTGGTAGTGGAGAGCTCATACCCCAATGCTCAAAACTCTGGTGCTGTACAAAATAGTGGTGGAGCTTATCACAACAACAACACCCAAAAATAACTTTCTCATGCATGACGCTAGTAGTATTCAAATGATATGTGCGCTATCAGCTTCGAACCTGAGGAAGTAAAGCAAGTACTATTAGAGCAGCAGGCAGGTCCCTGGAGTAGCCTAGTGGTCAGTGCAATGCACTGTAGAGAAGGGGACCCAGGCCCACATCCCACTAACTGGTACATTCATGGTGGAAAGGGTGAGACCTCCATAACCTGCCAAAAACCTACTGTACCTACATATAGATGGCACATGCAGGCAAAAGGGCTATTATAGTGGTGTACAGTAGGTTTTTGCTGGGTTTTGGAGGGCTCATCATACAATATAAGGGGGTAACGGTGAGATGTGTACCTGGGACCTTTTATGTGAAATCCACTGCAGTGGCCCCTAAGGTGCCCCAGTGCTGTGCTGGGATGTCTGTGTGGCCAGTCTATTAAGAATGCTGAATCATCCTACATCCCAATGGCTTGATTTTGTAAAAAGCTAGATGCACTGAGCACAACAACATCTAGCAAATGGCAATTTTTGAAAAAAAAAAAAAAAAAAAGAGAGAGAGATAAACGCTTTTCAATTTCAAAAATGGCCATATTTGCTACTGGATTTTTGGACGTTTTTCCCTCAAAACTTCCAAAGTCGGATTTGGACGTCATATTGAAAACGCCTCTCCAAGTAACATTTCATATGATTTTTAATTACATAGTAAAGACTTTGGTATTAAAATTTAAACTCCATGGTTAGTGATTTTTTTTAAACGCCAGCAACAACATTTTTGGTACTGTATGCTTGAAATCCTCGTTTGTTTTGTTTTCTTTTGTCACCCCACTCCTTGTTCCTGTTGCTGTTACATATTCGTGAGGATTGAACCTTCTCCCTTGTTTTTGTTTATCAAAGGCATATGAATGCCCATCTGCAAACTACACTCTATTGATGATGTGTGCATTGCTTGAGAATAGTGTATAGAAGTGGTTTCCAAACCTGGTCTTGGAGGCATCCCAGCCAGTCAGATTTTCAGGATATTCACAATGAATATTCATGGAGAGATTTGCATGCAGTGAAGGCAGTACATGCAAATCTCTCTCATGAATATTCATTGTGGGTATCCTGAAAACCTGACTGGCTGGGATGCCTCCAGGACCAGGTTTGGAAACCACTGGCGTATAGCCAGCTTTTTGGCATTTTCACTCGTATGCGCAAAACTACATGAGTCTGTGCCAGTATTCTGGTCATATATGCATATTTTTGCCACCTAAATGTTGGAATCCATTTTATAACATTAACTCCCTACAGCATTATACACCATTGCACATATGCCACACCTTCAGTGAAAGAAGCGGCTGCTGTAGTGGGAAGACAAAATGCTTCCGCTGCTGCTGTTAGTCTTGGACGTACTTCACAGTGGCAGGAAGTAAAAAGAAATGTGGGTGTTCTACACCCCAGACCCTTTAGCCAGTGGTGGGGAAAAAGAAAAACCACCGCAGCTGCTGTTGGCAGAGGAACCACTCCAGTGAAACTGATGCAGTGGCAGTAATTTCATCTATAGGCCACTTTTGGAGAGATTAACAATGAAGCATTCTTCAATGTTATAAAATAAGAAACAGAAAATCATAAGAACAAGATCCTAGGAGCCTCAGACGGTAAATTTTAAAGCTGGGTCAGAGGGGACCCTGTTGTTTAGGGGTAGAGCGAGGACTCCAGTGTTAGGTGAGGTCAGCACAATGGTAATGAGGGATGTTTTTATTGGGAATACTGGTGTTGGTGTGTCAGAGAGGCGAATTCTGCTGCCTAAAGAAAGGCAGAACATTTCCACACTGTTATTCCAAGATAATTCTTGTGGGATTTAAATTCCCATTTCCCTCAAAGTGGGTCATTGAACTTCTCTGACTCATGGGAAGGGATCCAGGAGAGATGGCTGCACTCTGTTCCCTGTATGGAAGTGGTTGACTTTGGAGCAACTTAATATACAGCAGACGAGTCAGTTTTCTGCCTTAGAACTAGTCCAAAGAGCATTGTTTTTAAATTTTCTGACATTATTTTAAAATATTTGCTAAAAGAAGCTCCAACTTGTGCTGTTGTACCCATCTAATCTATGTTAGATCTTCCCCTTTCTTCCTCTGTCAGGTTATCAATAGAAATCAAACAAAATAAAACATGGAAAAGAAAATAAGATGATACCTTTTTTAATGGACATAACTTAATACATTTCTTGATTAGCTTTCAAAGGTTGCCCTTCTTCGTCAGATCAGAAATAAGCAAATGTGTTAGCAGATAGTATATATAAGAGAAACATCAAAGCATTACTTTGACAGTCTGACAGAGTGGGAGGGTGGGGGTATGCATGGGGACATCAAAGCATTTCATTGATATTCTAACAGGATGGGTGTTGGTAGGTGAGAGGAGGGTAATAAACAGAGAAATAAACAGAGAAATACAGCGTTATGGTTTATAATGGGTTAGAAAACCCAGATCCTTATTAAGTCCTGTTTGTTGTTTGTTATTTTCTTTTCCATGTTTTATTTTGTTTGATTTCTATTGATAACCTTTAAGAGTGGACTAACACAGCTACCACACCTCTCTTCCTCTGTCAGGCATCTTTAAAAGGGTGACCTCCCACCCCAATTCTAGCCAATACAGCCCTTTGTTCTAATATGGTTCTCCACCTGTGCTTTATGATGGACAGTCCTCGGGGCACAACCAACCAGTTAGGTTTTCAGGATATCCACGATGAATATGCATGAGATAGATTTGCATGCACTGTCTCCCTGGTATGCAGATATCTCACACATATTCGTTATGGGCATCTTGAAAACTCGACTGACTGGGTGGGTCTCAAGGACCAGGTCAAGAAGCACTGAGAGAGAATACAGCCAAGGTTCTCTCAGTTCTACGTCCGCCGAGAGGGCAAAATGTGGACCTGAGATGGATAATTTATATTATAGAATATTCTTATTCTAAGGGTCAAACATATTACCTGCTAACCAAACCATACCTCAATAGATGACAGATACAAAATATTACTTCAGTTCATTAAAGGTTCTATAGAAGCCAATCTCAACCCAAGCCACAGGGCACACTTAGGGCTAGATGCACTAAACTTAACAAGCCAGCAACGTGGTTTTTAAACTAGTTCTAGCTGGTTTAGCACGCAAGTAGTAAACCGGGACATGCACAAAAGGGTTCTCCGAGCCATTTTCCTGTCACGGTACCAGCTAACGAAAACGGAATGCAAAGCTATTATAATGAGCTAATTACTATTATAATGTGCATGCAATGTGATGCACTACCGTTTCCAACCCCATGCACAAAAGCAGTCCCTACCTTTACCGTTGAAATTTTAACAGGAAGTCTGGACCTGCCAGTTCTTCATTATCACAAGTAGAAGGGGAGAAACAAGGCAGGGAAGATGGAGCCCCCCCCCCCCCAAAAAAAGTACACCACCTTACACGCAGCTTCTTTGTGTGCAGGGCCGTGCCGACACGGTAAGCGAGGTAAGCATGGCAGGAGGGCGCCATTCTCTGGGGGGTGCCCCGCCGCACCATGCTTACCTCGCCCTCTTCTCCCCAGATCCTTGTCCTTTTTGTTTTGTTTAAATTTACCTCTCCGGCACGTGGCAGCGTAGCGTTAGTGAGGAGGCGGCGCTCCCCCGCCCCAACGTGTCAGTCTCTTCCCTTCGCTCGGTTCCGCCTTCTTCTGACATCAGAAATGACGTCAGAAGAAGGCGGGACACTGAGCGAAGGGAAGAAGACACCTCGGGGCGGGGGAGCGCCGCCTCCTTCTCACTAACGCTACGCTGCCGCGCGCTGGAGAGGTAAATTTAAACAAAAAGGAAAAGGATCTGGGGAGAAGAGGGCGGGTAGTGTAGCGATCGTTTTCGGGGGGGGCACCGGCGGGGCCAACTGCAGGGGGGCACCGGCGGAGCCAACTGCAGGGGGGCGCCAGAGACCCTAGGCACGGCCCTGTTTGCGTGTATGAAAGCCGTGTCATGATTCTTTTCTCAAATGACATTTTACTGGCAAGAAATGGGGGGCAATAAATGTAAAGCATAAAATTAATGGTGACTTACCAAACATGCAAGGAAGACAAGGGTCAAACAGCCTCTGCTGGGAAACAGCATCCCCCATGCTTAGAAGCACAACAGAGAGGGGCTAAACCAACTGGACACACAGTGTCAGCCTGGGATGTCCCGCCCACTCACTACTGGAGAGGGACACTGGGAAGTTTGGATCCAATCAGCTCACAGCTCTAGAGTGATGTCATCAGGGAAGCCCTGCAGGGAGGAGTTGGGACAGCTGCCAGCCAATGAGAGTCCATCTTCAGGGAGATGGGCGTTCCAGGATGTCAGCCAGCCAATAGAAGGAAGCAGCAGGAAAAGCTGGGGGTGGAACCAAGCCCTCACGTTGATTCCTCAGAGCCCAGAGCAGCAGCGGGGAGGCAGGGAGCCCCAACACAGGCCTGTTCATCCCAAAAAAAACCACCCGCACTTTTATGCTTGCAAAAAAAAAAAGGGCTACATCTACTACTTTCAAACACGCAGCTTGACTGCATGTATGAGAGCCGTCTGTAACATGCACAGAGTAGCCATGCATAGCGATTGACTGTTCTGCGCGTGCTCAGCTCACTGACTGGCTTCCCCCATATCGCATTCAAATGAGCTGGGTCGCAAAAGCAACGAGCAGCTCATTTGCATGCGATTCTCTTTCTGAATCCCTCTGTGTTTCTAAATCGGTAAATTTTTACCAATTTGGAAATGCAGACTGATTCTTAATGGGACCTTTGTGCATCTGGCACTTCGTTGCATTGGGTTTTCAAGGTATCCACAATGAATATTCATGAGTTAGATTTGCATGCTGCAAATCTATCTCATTCATATTCATTGTGAATATCCTGAAAACCTGATGGGACAAGGTATGCCCCAAGGACTGTGTTGGAAATGGCTGCTGTAGTCTTTTCCGCCATCATGGTCTCTGTTTCCAAGCATATATGAGGGGAAAAGGGATTGGGATTTTATACACCGCATTTCTGTGGTACAAAACAATTTACATATATTATATATAGGTATTTTCACTGTCCCTAGTGGGCTTACAATCTAAAGGCCCTGCTTACTACTACTACTACTACTATTTAACATTTCTAGAGCGCTACAAAGTGTACGCAGCGCTGTACAAACACAGAAGGCATGTTAACATTTTTAATGCGCCTACAGTTAGCGCGTGGGCTAACCATGTAGGCGCGTACAGCGTTAACGCACGTTAAAAATGTTAACACACCTATATTACGGCTTAGTAAACAGGGCCCTAAGTTTTGTACCTGGGGCAATGGAGGGTTGGGTGAGTTGCCCAGGGTCACAGTGAGCTGCAGTGGGAATTGAACCCGGTTCCCCAGGTTCTTAGGCCACTGCACTAAGGATTCTTCCACGGCTTTCCATACATCTAGAAAAATAAATACAAAAACTGATTAGTATCACTGCTACTGTTCTTTGCTTTTAAAATAACATTTTTGAACAATTTCATAAAAACAGAGAGTTGCATGCCCGAAGGCTAGAAAGGATAAGAGATGCAGAAATACATTTCAACATCATAAGAGATTTTGTTATTATACTCTTTTAACTTCTTTTATGTCGAAGCCAGTAAAAGTTTGGGTCTGTTTAATAAAACAGCAGTAGCGATGGTGCAGTGCCCGGTTCCTGTGTTTGGCTTGGCTAGATTACTCTGTAACTAACGCTGTTTAATCTAAGCCTGAGCGGAGTCACATTCCGCCATGGATTCACATCCAAGTTATTGTTTGAATTCACAGTGGTTGAAGGAATTCTGCCTTTTTCTCTCTGTTTCTGTTTCCTTCATATCCTTATCCAGGACATACCTCCATATCTTTCCAAAAGTATTTTCTTTTTGTACATGTGCAGCAAACGTTTGGATTTCATCAAGTTAATATTCGGTGGCAGCAGTGATTGTAGTTTTTTAAACACTTGCTGTGACATTTATAAAAATGTATATTTTCAGTGTTGTTATGTTAATAGGCAGTGGCATCAAATATATATGTAAAGCGATCACTGGCACTGGCTATACATGTCTAGAGGGTAATTTTATAAAAACAGAACGAGAGAAAACTAAAAGGAGACTCACAAAACTGTTCTGCTTTAGAACTTAAGCAGGCTGTTAAGTGAAGATCCACTTCAGTTCCTGGATTATTGTTTGTTTTGTACTTGAAATACTGCCTCTCAGGATAAAATCACAGCGGTAGGAGTATCTGGGTTGCCGGTACTCTCTTCTCCATGGTTACCAGATTTTTGGCGAGCAAATCTGGGACATTTGTTCTCCCAGCCCGAGGAAGGAAGGTTGTGCTACCTGATACAGCTCTTCATTTGTTATTTGATACATCTCTTCATTTACATACATCCTTTTAGTACTGTAGGGTTTATGGACTCCTGAGGAAGGCAGTTGTGCCAAAACATGACTTGTGTCGAGTCCTTTTTACAAGTTTCTACAATAAAGATCTGCTATATTTGAACTATTTGTTCGTTTGTCTGGTATTTCCCATCTAGAACAAAAGGGTGAGAAGGGACTTACTTAGGTGCTGTTTAATAAAGAAAGATAGGCGTCTAATGTTCTTTATAAACTACCAGCATAAGTGCAAGCACGAATATCTATACCAGCCCAAGGGTAGGTGTAAATGTCCATGGCAATATATTTATTTATGTAGATTTTGCTCACACCTTTCAGTAGTAGCTCATGGTGAGTTATATTCAGGTCCCAGGAGGGTTCATAAACTAAGTTTTACCTGAGGCAATGAAGGGTTAAGTGACTTACCCAAGATCATGAGGAGCAGCAGTGGGATTTGAACTGGCCACCTCTGGATTCCAAGAGCAGTGCTCTAACCACTAGGCCACTCCATGTCATGTACATGGGTAAATTTGATAATCTATGTGCCCAACTCTGCCTCTGTACATGCCCACTGGTAAAGTACATACCAGCATAACCTGGCCATTATCCTGTAAGGCGACATTTAAATGTATATTATTAAAATGCCCGAAAGTGGATGCATACTTTACCACTTAAAGTATGCACCCCCTTATAGAGTTACCCCCATAGCTGTGACTTTCAGCCACTGCGGTTCTTCCTTATTGTATAAAACTGCATGCAAATTCCAGGAACACCCCTGATCCGCCCATGCTCTTACCATGACCATGCCCTCTTTTTGGATCCATCCATAAAATTTACGTGCAGGTTCTGGTATCCATCCCCATCCTGTTAGACTGTCACTGAAATGCTTTGATGTTTCACTTATATATACTGTCATCTACCAACATTTGCTTATTTCCGATCTGACGAAGAAGGGCAACCTTCGAAAGCTAATCAAGAAATGTATTAAGTTAGGTCCAATAAAAAAGGTATCATCTTATTTTCTTTTCCATGTTTTATTTTGTTTTATTTCTGTTGATTACCTTTAAAAGTGGACTAACACGGCTACCACACCTCTCTACTCATAATGGAACTGAGAAATTGGAATAATTGTACAATTAGGGGTCTAAATTAATTATGATCATCCTTGAGAAATTGCTTAAGCAGAGAGGCTTTAAGGTGTTTCCAGAATATCAAATAATTCGGGGGGTCTTTTTTATCAAGCTGCAAAAAAAAGGGCCCTGCGCTAGCGGTGGGGGCCATTTTTTCCACAGCTGGTAAAAGCCCCCCAAAAAATGGCTATGCAGTGCGATAACTCTTACTATGTGGCCATGCGGTGGGGAGCCCTTACCACCACCCACTGAGGTGGCAATAAGGGTTCCTGCACTAATCTGACGGTAACGTGGCGATACCCAATTGCTGCCGGGTTATCACCGTGCAAGCCATTTCCAGGGGTTTTCTTTTCCCCCGGGAATAGCGCACGCTTTTCCCCCTGGAAATGGTGTACGCTCAGGGCGGGATTACCGCCGGCAGCTGTGTTGGGCTTACCACTGCTCTCTAAAAGGGCCCCTAGGGTCCCATCTGATGAATTTCAGGAAGGAATCCCACCATTTGGTACAGAGGTAAGGGAATCCTGACATGCAGATTGACTTGTAGATCATATTTTTGCAACTGGGATAGTGGAGGGTTAGATAATCTCTTGAAGCAGGGAGAGCATTACGAAGGGGGAGTGTTAAATATGCCAAGGTCAAGGGCAGAAATTTAGGAAGAGCCCCAAAACTCACAATCAGGCTGTTTCACCTTGACCTTGAGACCAGTTCAAGGTGGGCTCCTTGCAGAATGGGGACCTAGGACAAGTGCCCTGTTTGCACCCCTCTAACGCTGGCTCTGCATAAAGTTTACAGCTCAACACATTAAAACAAATCCTAAATATTTCTCTGTTGTAAAAAATGATAATAGGGAAATAATTTCTGATTAAGAATATTTGTTTTATGAACTTGTTAAAAGTTATCAAAAAGTATTTTTTTTCAAAGAAGTGAAAATAAATGTGGTACTTTTTTTTTTTTTTTGATATGGGGTTGACACTAAACTTACTGTCAACATTAAGAAACTTTTACCCATTCCAGAGTCTACACGGGGCATAGAGCTAGGAGGTTTCTCTCATACAAGACAAATATATATTTAAATTCTGGTGTCATCTCAGTAACAATACTGTGAAGTAACAGAAAACCCTGCAAATGTGCAGCTCACAAACTATGTAGCAAAAAGAACCTATAAATTGCAGAGCTGCAACATTTCCATTTGAGGCCCTTGGCAGCAGTTCTTAGGGGGGGGGGGGGGGGGGGGGGGGACTGGGAAAGCAGAAGCAGGTACAGATGGTTGTTCAGGAAAGCACAGAAAGACAGTGCCAAATATTTAGTGGCACACCTCTCACCTCTTCCGGACACACTGGTTGAGAACCACTGATTTACATAATACATGACTGTATCTGCATTCAAGGCATGATTTCTGCATATACAATAGTGTTTTATAAAGACTCATATGCATTTATGTGTGTCTACTTGGTCTTTTAACCAACTATGCCCTAGTGTAAAGTTATCCTCTGTATATAAACATATGGAAGTTGATATTCAGCCGGCGGTACTCAGCATTTTGCTGACCGCTGTGCTAAACCCGGCATATCTTGGCACCAGCATTTAATTTCTGGGTTTGCGGAACTGGCTAACACATTGCTGATCAAGGGGCCCGCCCTTTCACTAAGTTGCAGAGAAAAGGACCCTGTGCTGGCGGCTGGGGCCATTTTTCCCATGTGCCAGGGCCCTTTTTACCACAGCGGGTAAAAAATCCCCCTTACCGCCATCCATTGACTACCACCAGGTTATCGCAGCACAAGCCATTTCCAGGGGGGGGGGGGGGTTGCCCCGGAAATGGCGCACAATTGGGGCGGGACTACCACCAGCAGCCGCGTTGGGCAAGTGGCAGTCGAGCGTTGGGCTTACCACCCCTCTGTAACAGGGCTCCCAAGTGCGATATTCAGCACTTAACCGGCTGTGGGTTACCGCATAAAGATAGAACTGACTTTCAAGCAGTCAACCTGGCTGGTTCCATTTGAATATCAGCACTTAATAGGCCAAATGCTGACTCCACCCTCAGAACTCCCCCAAAATAGCCATTTGGAGTTCAGCACTAACCGGTTAAGTGCCACTGAAAATAACCAAGCGATTTAACTGGTCAGGAGTCATTTCTGGCCGCTAAATCGCACTGAATAGCAACCCCATGCAGTTAAATTTTTTCTGGCTTAAACTAAATCATTAAGATATGATGTCAGCATAGCAGCTGAACATTACCATTATCCAATAGCTGGGCATTCTGCCCTCACTGTGCCCTAACTCTGCTCTGGCATTATCTATAAACATGCTGCAGTAGTTGGAGAGATTTCCAGCCTCACTGTCTAGATAGTGCCACTGAAAATCCACTTATATCGCCGGATTCTATGTATCGAGCCTAATGTTCTGTGCTGAAATCTAAGTATATTCTATAACACTGTACATAACTTAATTGACTTAACAAGCCAATCAGTATTTTCAACAGTACTTAAGCAATAATGAGCACAAATTGGCAATAATTAGAATTTACACGCACAACTCGCTATGCGTATTCTGTAATGCACAGCACCTAAATTGTATTGGGTGGAGCCAAAAAGGGGCATGGTTATAAGAAGGGAAATGGGCATTTCATGGGCCTTCCAAAATTTACACACACTGTTAAAGAATATGGCCCTTTCCACCAGTATTTACGCCACATTTTCCTTGGTGTAAATGGATGCGCGTAGTTCTAAGCACAGGGATATCAACTAAGCATATTCTACATACCATGCCTAAATCTAGGTGCCACTTATAGAATACGCTTAGGCGGAAATGTATTCTGTGTGGAATTTTCAGGCACCATAAACAGAATCTAGCCCATAGGGGCAATTCTATAGCTGGGCACCACAATTTAGGTGCCTAGATGAAGCACGCTAAGCACAAATTCTAGAATAGCATCTGGGTGTCAAGATTCTATTATAGAATCTATATAGCAAGTGTAAATGCATACAACAAAATGTGGCATTATAGTATGTAACTTACAGTATTCTGTAAGTTGTGTGTATAAATGTTGGTTCCAGCCATGCCCCTCCCCTGTGAATGCCCCCTTTGCATTTATATGCTAAGCAAATTGCACAAGTCGTTTACAGAATAGCGCTGAACGTGCACCTAGCACATAGACATCCAACTCGGGTAAGCACACAAATGACAATTTAGGTAAAGGTGTATGCACTGCTACATCAATTATAAACTTTGCTCTAATATAGACGCCACCAAAAATCTTCAGTAATTATAGTTCGTCCGTACTCACTATATCCTATATAATAATTTGCACCTCCAACGTTCTACGTCTGGATGCCAGGGTTCTTAACATCCATAACCACTCATTGCTCCGCCCTCGCATCAAAACGTAATGACGTCAGAGGGCGGAACAGTGAGAGGGAAGGGGAGCCAGCGCCAGCCAGCCAGAGAACGTTCAGGTACAAATCAAGGGGAGGAGAGAATCGCGAGGGGAGGGAGGGAGGAAGAGAAGGGAAGAGGAGGGCAGGGCAGAGGAGAATGGATGGGATGGGAGGACAGTAGAGGAGAGAATTGCGGGACATCGAGGGGAGGGAGGAAGGGGAGGGCAGGGAAGAGGAGAATCGCTGGACATGGAAGAGAGGGGAGGGCAGGGGAGAGAGAAATAAAAAGCTTACATGACAGCCTTCCTAGGGCCCGTTTCATTGTTGAGGAAACGGGCATGGTTCCACTAGTCTTATATAATTCATAAGAACCTCAGAACTCCAGTCTTCTTTAATGCAGTAACAGGTTAATACTGGTTTTCTTTCATGGGACCAAAAGCTCCTCTTTTTCACATCAATCAAAATTTCTCAAATGTATCAAATTTGTGAGCAGCAAAGATAGTTTCATTTTAGCTCTGCTTAGCTTTGTTTATTATTCTTTAAGAAGGACTGGAGTTCTGAAGTTCTTTTTTCTCCTCATTAATTATATAGAGTATTGTGAGTAAGTAAGGAGATGCTATAATTACTGAAGATTTTTTGGTGTAATTTATATTAAAGCAAAGTTTACAATTGATGTGGAGGGGCATTTTCGATATGACGCCCAAATGTCAAGATAAACGTTTATTAGAAAACATTTAAAAGCTAAAGTGCATAACGCAAGAAAAAATTCAACGTTTTCTGACATTCAAAAATACACTAAAAATCCTTTTTGAAAGAGGATGTACTGAAAATTTCCTAGACACTGGAAATGTTTCCGCCAATCAAATACATTACGCAAAATGTTCAATGAGAAGTGAACCAAATTTCTCTGTGGAGGAGACAGAATATTGAACCACCACCACCACCTGCCCCCACACAATGTCTCCATGAGGGCATGGAGATCCATAATGAGCAGCCGAAAAGGTGAGTGTGAAGCATTGCCCCCCAGGATCACAGCACTACACATGTGTGAGCACCATACATAGGCAGAGTTACATGCACTGAGGTCCCTTTGTAGTTGCAATACATGCTATTGCTTTTTCATTCGTTAGGAAAAAAAACCATTGCTGGAATCAGAATGTACAGAATATCCAATTATGCCACCCCTCCATTTAATGTGGACCCTCTAACCCCCACCCCAACATCTTGGCCCACACCTACAGACTGATGAGAACATTGGCAGCAGTTCAATAAAGTACATTGAGCCACCCAAAGGCACATCTGCTTTATCCCACTGCCCATCCCCACCTTCCGGCAACAATGCACATGCTCTACAGAAAGGCTACCATGCCACCCTCAGTCCCCAAGGCCACCTCAGTTCACACAGCACTTGTGTTTGTATAACACATAACCACCCTCTCATTCTCCCCCTCCCCAATCTGTTGTTGCCATCTGTCACAGGCTCTTTAAGGAGCGTTGCACAACATGTCAAAAATAACAAATGTATGTGACACCAAGAAGGCCCATCACCTAAACCCTGTCTCCACCAACTTGTGTTTTGCAGACGCTTTGGAATTCACTAGGACCTTGAGTCACTCCAACACCAGTACAGGCACATCCAGCTTGAAGACCCCGCCCTAATCTGGTGCTTACAGGAACGCCTAAGGGTCCACCGTAAACACCACAGACATGGCACCCCTATAATAGCTCTGTCCCTGACCAAGGCCTGAGTATGCAGTCATCCTCATTACAGTGTGCCCACAACCCCCGTATCTACTAGAATGTGTTGTAGTCAACCCCCAATCTATCAGATGACATGGAAATGAAGGGGGTAGGGGAGGAAGCCCTTTGGACAGCATCCTCCAGCAACCAATGCAAAAGTGCCCAATGTGTCACACACACCTACCTAGCACATTGCAGCTGAAAGAACAGATCTTCTCAATTTATTTTCTGCCTTTATTTCTGTCCTTGGACTAGGATCAAGAAGATGCAATCAACCAATTTCCTTTTCTATAATCTGGAGACCTTCTTTAGCAAGTTTAAAAAGCATATTTGATACTTTAAATCAATTTACCATGACTGCAGTAGTCCCCTTACTATACACAAAGATTTGCTGAGTTGGAAAACTTACACCTTCATCATCAACAGTTTTATGGAAGATTTCTGTGGTATGAATTCCTTCTCATTCCATTGCTCACATGTTTTATTTGTCCTCATATCATCCTCTCTGTCTGTAGACCATTAGCAAGCACGGTTCATGACTTGCAATGTTTCGTTTTCTTTTCCACCGAGAAGTAATGCCTTAGAACTAATCCTTGAACTGGGGAAGAGTTATCAAGGCATTCTTCCATATAATCTCTGCACTAAGGTATTATCCTTTGCACACTGGCATGATTTGAACCACAACTCAAAATTACCTGGATAGCAGTGTTGTGACACAGTTCTAGTCTGAGGAGGCAAGATTGGAGAAGAAACACAAGGTGTTTGTCTCAAGACAAGTGTTTGTTCTTTTGGTCACCATACTTATGAGCCCATTTACAAAGCTCTGATACATACTAATGCGTGTTTACTCAGTAAAATTATATTACATTACATTAAAAAGATTTTATAACCAGAGGCATAGCTTGGGGGCTGCCAGGGGAGCAGCCGCTCCCCACAAATGGAGTTCCGCCAGCGCCTATTTTTTACACATTGTGTTGCATTGAAAACGCGTGCCGGCAAAAGTCCGCTCTCCACTCCCCCCGCGCCTTCAACCTGGCTCTGCTTCTGCTTATAACCCACTGTTAGCATTAAGTTTCAAAGCAGCTAATGATAAGAACAACTAGACAGTAACTAGGAATTACATTGAAATAAAAATTAATATAAAATCAGCACAATGACAATTAAAAGACACCAGCTAAAATGATACCAGATACCCTAAGATCATTTCAGACCTATGTCACGAAATGCTTAGCCACCCACCTGGGGTTACACTGTGGCCACTTAGAGGGTCTATCCCCAGCACAGCTCAGGTCCGCCTGCACCTGATCCTCGTGCTCTACATTAGCACCCTCCTCTCATTGACTGGGTCACAACCACCTCTGGGCGAGTCTCCACTCTCAAATTATCCCCAGTAATTTCTAGGTTACTGGAGCCACACTCCCAGTGGCCCCACAGTTCCCAGAAAGCACTCACAAACCCAACACACAATAACCATGATTCTTTATCAGTCTAGACAGGCATAGGCAAAAAACAATTATTGTCTTAAAAATTGAACAATAAACAAAAAATGTGCAATCAGCAAAACAATAACAGGTAACTGAAGTATGGATCAATTATAAAGCTAACTAAACATTTGCTTACTTCCTAGAAAGTACCTGGGGAGATCAGGCATATATCTGTTCACAGAGCTTCAGCAAAGAGATCTCTCTCTATCTTCTCTCAGGCTGAAACTGAAGCAACAGCCAGTATCTGCTGGGTAATTTTAAACTGCAGGCCAATCAGAGCCCAGAATAGTCAAGTTTCAAATAAAAGCTGGTTACATCACTACAGGCACTTCCATTTATCTGTGTGCCAACAAGAAAGAGAAGCCAGTCCTCTATAACAGCTTTAAGCATAAACAAGCACCATCTGCTGGCCAAATAGGAGAAATACACTTCAGAACATAATGCAGGAAAATATCCAATACGTTTTACAGGCTTAAAACACACTGTTTCTTCATAGCCTAATACATATTTTCTAAACTAAAAAGCAGTCAATAGTTTTCTAAAGCAACAATAATCTGTAGTTTCCCTAATAGATAAAGGAAGAACATTCCAGATTAGTGCTGCCTAGTACGGTAATGAATTGCCTAACAACATGAGATTTTATGGATTTCAGCGATGAAAATCCCAGCAGTAGTTTCTCTATCATATTCCTTGAAGATAAACCTGACAACAGTTGAAAATGATCTGCCATATATGTAGCCAATGTAGTCTTATCAATAGGGGAGTTATTGAATCATATATATTTAGATGCAGAACAAATCAATGTGGCTGCTGAATTTTGAACCAACTGAAATCGAGATTTCTGAGACTTGGTACAACCTGAAAAAATGACAATCTAGGTACAATCGTTTACACCAGCCATTGAGCATATGGGCAAGTTCTTGGCATTTACACCATTCTATAAAGAAACATAGATTACTATTTTTCTTTATAGGTTTCTAGTAGGTGCACCTTTATAGAATCCCTATCCATGTGCACATCAATGCCTGAATTGGCACTGACATACTTTGATAAACAGATCCTTCAGTAAAAAGCATAATCTTATCTGGCTGAGAAAAGTGAATTAGAGCCCTGAGCTAGCTAGAGAGAAAACACAAGATCCTGTTTCCAAAGCAAAAACTAATGCAGTCAGTCCCTGAACTTCTGTCAGTGTTATCGTCAAGAACTGTGCACTTTTTCTCAAACACTGCAACCACTCAAGCACTTTAGCAACATCTGTTCTTCATTACCATTATAGCCCATATAAGCTGTAGACTCCAGCCCAACATACTGTACCTTTCCAATACTCCCTCCACTGTGTGTCATGTTCAGCTCACTATACAAGCATAAACATTATGCCATTTTGGATCACAGATCTGTAAGAGAGTAGTGGACATCCCTGGGGGTAGATGAGATGAAATGCAATCTAAGAAAAAATGAAGAATGACTAATACTACATTTAAAAAAGTGCAGTCATGCATTATGGATCCAAAGGAATAATAAACAATGAGAAGAGGAAAAGTAAGGTGTACTGACTGAGAGAAAAACATGCTCAGTAGCGTGCATAGGACGTCAGCAAGAAGAAAGAGCAGGGCAGCGAATGCGGCTGCGCCGGAGACCGGAACTGAAGAAGGCTTTGGCTGGTGGGGGTTGAGGACCCCTGCCAGCAAAGGTATTTGCTTTTTCAGGAGGAATGACGAGGCGGTGAAGGGAAGCAGCGAGGAGGTGAGGAGGAGTGACGAGGCAGTGGGGGGGGGAGGTGAGGCGACGGGACGATAGACTAAAATGTGCCCCCCCCCCCACATCGGGCTCTGGTCCCCTCCCACCACGAGGTCTAGCTACACCCCTGAAGTACATAAGTATTGCCACACTGGGACAGACCAAAGGGCCATCAAAACCAGTATCTTGTTTCCAACAGTGGCCAATCCAGGTCAGAAATACCTGGCATGATCCCAGAAAAGCTCAATACTTTTTATGATGCTTATCCCAGAAATAAGCAGTGGATTTTCCCAAGTCCATTTAATAATGGTCTATGGACTTTTCCTTTAGGAAGCTGTCCAGACCCTTTTAAAACCCCGCTAAGCTAACTGCCTTTACCACATTCTCTGGCAACGAATTCCAGAGTTTAATTACAAGATGCACATGCAAATCCAAATTGTTGACAATTAACGTCAATAATTGTTAGCGTTCAATTATTGGCATTAAAAGGCTTGTAACTCAACTGAATTGCACACACAAATTGGGCATGTGCTCAAATTTCCATGCACAATTTTAAATACCATTTATAGAGTATTCCCTTGCTACTTTCTATTGAAGTGGTGTAAATTCAGGTACAGTAGGTATCCTATGAAGCTCAAATGCAACAGACTCTGAAACAATATCAGGAAATATTTTTTCACAAAAAGAGTTGTGATCCCCTGGAATGTTTTCTTGGAATGGATGGTGGGGCTAAAATGGCAACAGACTTCAAAAAGGCAGGGGGTTAAGCACAGGGGATATTCACTTTCAAAAATTGAAAGGATATTGGGAGAATGAACAAGTGGCACCATAGACAATGGGACTAGCCCTTTGAGGTATCCTGCATGAAACAACAGTTATGTCCCTAACAGCAGTGATATGACTGTAGTGGGCTTTCAAGGAGACGCTGAGATAACTTGTATGGAGTGGCAGCTATGATCTTATGAGCAGTGTTAAGACTGCATCTAGATTCTAAAAATTAATTATATTAAATTTCATGAAGTGGTGGTTTTGACCCTAACAGAGGTGGTATGGCTGCATTTGGCTGGGATAATCAGCTTGGAGTGATTATGGTCAAAACTCGTACTTTAATGAGCATGGGGAGGCAGGATATTTTGGAAAATAGCCTTGCTGGTTGTGTAGCTTGTTAGAAAACATGGTGCTGACACATGGAAGAGAACTTGTGTGGTGAATTAGGTGTTGATCTAGTGAAATTGAAAGAGGAATATAACAAAGCCTGATGTGGCCTTCCAATGGAAGTGGGCCAAAGGAGGAAAAGGTTTGGAGGGTCAGGTAAAAGATATGGGAGTAGAGATGTTTTAGCCTGGTGGAGGGCCACCATGTTGTGGGAGTCAGGCACTCAGCAGTCAGAGTTACTATTTGTGAGTACAAAATTGTTTTTGAACATTGATTGGGTTGAACCCTGAGAGCATTTGATGTCTTTTTTTTGCCTATGCTTGCATCATTGGAGTGGGATGAAGTGTGGGGGCTTGCTCCTTTTGTTTTGTGGAGTGCAGTGGTATGTTGTAGAAATGCACTTGCTTTTTTTGTTGTTGTTGCTATTGTTTCAGAGACAGGTGTTGAGTGGTGGGGGAAGAGCTTCCTTCATGTGGAGTTTCAGTCCGGAGTCAGTGTAGATGAGTGTGGTTTCGTTGGGCAGACAGACAATGAACTGCAAGGGCGAAGTGGCAGGCAACACTCTGTTGGCTACCAGGTTCAGATAGAATTGATTGAGTTTAGTGGTGGGTGGATTTGTTGGTTGCCTGCTATGTGGGTGTTCCATCGCTGTTTCATTGTTGCTGCCAGGTGTTGCATATTGTGGGTATCTGCTTTGAACTTTGATTGTTTTGGTTAGTTTATCAAGACCTTGCATGCGCATGATGTTGCTTGTTGGACTGGGGGCGGGACCTAGGTGTGGTTGAACAATTTGGTGTGGACTGTGTTGTGCTGTAGGTGTTGTTTGTTTTTTCAGTGTGTATGGATGCCTGTTCTGGTGTGTGCACGTGGTGGTGTTTAGATGGTTGTCTGTGCTTGTGGCTGTAGTTTCTGGGTGTGTGGCATCATTGGAGGACAGACTTTTAGAAAGGTTAAGTAGTAGTAGTAGTTGTAGTATGTGTACTGGTCTCAACTTTGATGGATGTTTTAGACATATTCATCGACTTGCTTCCATGGTGTTGATGGATTCTATTGTTCTGTCTCAATGTATTTCACTCTATGCTGTCTATTAAAATATATTGTGTATTACATTGTAATATAGCATACTAGTGGGCTCATTTTCAAAAGAGAAGAACGCCCATCTTTTGACATAAATCGGAAGATGGACGTCCTTCTCCTAGAATCGTCCAAATCGGTATAATCGAAAGCCGATTTTGGATGTCCCCAACTGCACTTCATCGCAGGGATGGAAAAAGTTCAAGGGGGCGTGTCGGAGGCATTGCAAAGGCAGGACTTGGACATCCTTGACACAATCAAAAAAAAGAAGAACGTCCCTGACAAGCACTTGGACGTCTTCACCTGGACCTGTTTTTCTTACAACTAAGGCACAGATGACCACTGGAGAGAATCAGGGACCTCCATGTTACTCCTCCAGTGGTCACTAACCCCCTCCCACCCTCAAAAAACATCTTTCAAAATATTTTGTGCCAGCCTCTATGCCAGCCTCAGATGTCATACTCAGGTCCATGACAGCAGTATGCAGGTCCCTGGAGCAGTTTTAGTGGGTGCAGTGCACTTCAGACAGGCGGACCCAGCCCCATCCCTCCTACCTGTTACATTTGTGGAGGAAATAGCGAGCCCTCCAAAACCCACCACAAACCCACTGTACCCACATCTATGTGCCCCCCTTCACCCGTAAGGGCTATGGTAGCAGTATACAGTTGTGGGTAGTGGGTTCTGGGGGGGTTTGGGAGGCTCAGCACACAAGGTAAGGGAGCTATGTACCAGGGAGCAATTTATGAAGTCCACTGCAATGCCCCCTAGGGTGCCCGGTTGGTGTCCTGGCATGTCAGGGGGACCAGTGCACTACAAATGCTGGCTCCTCCCATGACCAAATGGCTTGCATTTCGTCGTTTCTGAGATGGGCGTCCTTGGTTTCCATTATCGCCGAAAATCAGAAATGTCCGTGTCTAGGGACGACCAAATCTAGGGACGACCAAATTTAAGGATTTGGACGTCCCTGATGGTATTTTCGAAACAAAAGATGGACATCCATCTTGTTTCAAAAAATCCCCTGGATCGGGATGTTTTGCGAGAACGTTCAAATCAAAACTTCGACGTCCCTTTCGCAAATGCCCCTATATGCCATACTTTGAATTGTTGTTTGAATATTTTTACTGCTGTAACTGTCTATAGCTTATGTTTCAGCTGTTCTTGCTATACACCACCTTGAGTAAATTCCTTCAAAACGGCGGTAAATAGATCCTATTAAACAAATAAATAAGCTACATACCTTTTGTCAAATTAATTGATTTTGACAGGTACCATAACCATATCCAGGTTGTCAGACAATCAGAATTGAGAATCCGACCAAGCCATGCCCATGCCACATCCCTTTTGCATAACCCCAACCCAAATCCAAAGGCTGCAGGGAGTGGTGTCTGACAATTGGTGTAACGATTGATGTCACTTCCCATCACATGACCCATCCATGATGACAGCAAATAGTGTGAAACAAGAAGTGCCCATATGGGCATCCACTTCTTGCTGCCATCTTGAAAAAGGGGCATGGCCTGGGAGGAGTTATGGTGGCACTTTCTGTGATGTCACTGAAAGGGGTGGGGGCCTGGGGCAGGATTATGCAAAAGGGGTGGGGCTTAGGCAGGGTTATGCAAAAAGGGCAGAGCTTAGGCGGGGCTATGGCATCACATCTAGTGACATACTCAAAAGGAGCGGGGGATAGAGTGGTTGTGGTTTGGTGAAGAGTAGGCATGGCTTGAACTGGTCCTCAATTCTGGTTGGCTGACAACCCAGATGTGGGCATAGCATCTGTTAAAATCAATTAGTTTGACAAAAGATATGTAAGTTATACTACTCATGGGCATGGAAGGGGAAGCTGATGTTGGGTTATATATAAGTGTTGTGTGCATTTTTCACCAAAATGGAAGAGCCTCCACTGAGCAGCCTGGCCTATTTCATCTATTTTCTAACTTTATCATATTACTGTGTAAATCAGAAATGACCTCATTTTGACTTGACAAGCAGAGCAAACCTGAAAGTCAAGTAATAGTTGCAAATATTTCAATGAGCAAAGTGACTCATGTTCTTGATCAGTTTAGTACCTGGCCTCTAGCGGTAGTACCACGAGACAACTGCGGCCATTTTAACTGCTGGGGCCATTAGGAGCAGGAGTGAGTGAGGATTGTTCCTGCCTCAGATACCCCACTGGTCCACCAGGGAAGTAATGTAGGCTCTGGGGGCTGATCATGGGGAGGGGGATCCTGATCATGTGGGTGGGTTCAGGAGGGGGATCGGACTATATTAGAGGGTGAGTGGAAGGTGACAACTACCTCAACTGCTACCCAGAAGCTGTGTGGGTACCAAGCAGTATTTGGTGCTTCCACCCGCATTGCTAAGTGACCAAAGTTAAGACTTCTATTTATGCAGTCCTATTTGGTTGCTTAGCTATGTGGGCACCAGCACTTTATATTTCCACCCCTGCATAGCTGCCAGCTCCTCCCTGACTCTGCTCTAAGAACATCTCTCTCAAGCCCATTTTGTAAATGGTTGTTTATTGCTGGTATTCAGTAGTACCGCCTGGTTAACTGCTGCTGAGTATTGGCAGCTGACCCGCCCAGCGCAATTTAAGCAGGCAGGACCTTCTCTTGTCCACTTAAGTCTTTGAATGTTCACCCAATTTTTTTCTATAAAGTTTTAGGGAATGCATTTTAAAAATCATTAAAAATTGAGCATGTACCTTTTATTATTTTTAGTTTTGTATTTAATGGCAACAGCTTGCAAGCAGGACATTAGCAGTTTCCCAATGCCTTACAAAATATCTACTGATGACATTATGATATTTGTACTGGGAGAAGAGTTTAGTGTTAGACTTGGTTTGTAATAGATTTTCAAAACTGTAGATAATGTAACTGTAGAGAAAGGGAAATCTTTAGTTTTTTTAATGTTGAATCATTTTTATGCATATGTTGCAAGTTGTAATATTTTTTCATATGAATATTTATACTATATATTTTAACAGCTTTTTTATGAATTCAAAGGCAATTATTTCCTCAAACAAAACCAATGATTTTTTTTAAAGAATTAATTGTACATCTGGTTGGAATAAGTTGAACATAGAATGTGCACTTTGCTTGAAAAAACAGCGCAAAATGCCTGGAAACACACAAAATGGCAAACACATGCACTCCTTTAGTATCTATCAGAAAAGTTAGAATCATCTACAGGAAAGCCTCTTCATTCTAGCTCATCTGCCCTAATATCTGCTAGTGCTCTAGCATGGCCTCAACCATATGCAAATAGGCAGACAAAAACCTCCTCCTCACAACAGACTTGCAACCTCCTGCAGCTGAGACAGAGGTTGGGGTGTGTAAGACAGTGCAGAGTTGAGCATCAATGTATTCTTGCTGTGTGCTTCTGATTGGCAGTTTTGTAACACACAAAATCAAAAGAGAAGGTTCCTCTATGGATGGAAGAGTAACACACAAAAAAGGACGGGTGGACCAAAAGGCATGTGTTGAAAACAAAGGAGAGTCACCAAAGATATGTAAAAAAAAAAAAAAGGCTAATAAACAATTCTCAAATAAAGGGCTTGAAATAGTGCCATGTTTCAACATAATCACCTGCTTCAGGAGTCATAAACATCTGAAGGTTTTGAGCACCACTACAAACAAACAAATCATCACTCCAAAGTGAAACTGATTTCCGCAGGAAACCTCTTGCAACAGGCACATTAAGCAGTGCCAGTTTAAAAAAAAAAAAGCCTTTTTTTTTTTTAAACATTTGGCCTATTTTGGACCCTTCAATACCCTTGCAGCTCCTATCCTTGTTTGTATGTCAATAAACCTTGGCTAATTTTTACACATCTTTGGTGACTTTCCTTTTTTTTCCAAATATGCCCTTGGGTCCACCCTTACTTTTTTGTGTGTGGCAGTTTTGTAATACAGGTAACTCACCACCTCGCTCCCACTGTGTTGTTGAAACTGTCCCTCTGAATCCAGCAGAGTCAGCGATAATGTCCAGAGCAAATTTTTCAGTAAGTCATTGTTCCACTGGTGTGAATTGAACACAACAGATGTGGCCACCTACCGTCTTCCTGAGAAAGACCTTTTGGTGGACTGTATATGAATGCTTCTTTTCATATTTATGTTTGATGGACCTGTGGGTGACTTTGAGCCTGAGAACATATGTTGCAATTCTTTCCAAAATTGCTGCTTGCCTGCCGGGCCCTTTCTATTGGAGTCTTTGCCAAAGACAACAGTTGAGGTTTCTAGTAATAGCTGCAGAATCTTGTTGTTCTTTAGCTCCGTTAAGCACAAGATCTCTTGGTGTGGTCGTACACAAACCTCTGCAAAACTGTCTCCAGCCACTAACTCTTATTCCTCCTCCAGTTCTTTATCATTTTCTACTTGATCTTCTTCCTTCTACTAATTTTGCTACTGTCACTCTTCCAAGACAGCTGATTGCTTTATTTATTATTTTCTGATTTCACTCCATTTTTGATAATCAGCTCACTATTAATCAAAACCCTTGTGTGACTTACAAATATAAATCCACCATAACACACATATTCAACAAAACAAGAAAACCACCAAACTGCTCCCTACGCCCCTTTCCGCAGTACCTCCTCCCTTAACCACCCTATTATGGAGGGTAATTTTATAAAGCATTTTCAGGTATGAAACATTAATTTACAAGCCTAAATGGGATCTTCTGTAAAACCAATTGCAGTAAAAGTGCATGCCATATCATAAGAATAGCCATACTGGGTCAGACCATCTAGCCCAATATCCTGCTTCCAGCAGTGGTCAATCCAGGTCACAAGTACCTGGCAGAAACCCAAATTAGTAGCCACTTTCCATGTTACCAATCCCAGGGACAGCAGCGGCTTCTCCATGTCATGATGGTGCGTTGATAGCAAATTGTGTCCAGGGATGGAGTTTGGGCACAGCTTGGTGCAGTTTGCAAGTATACATAGATGATAAAATATTCCGGAGATGGGAAGGTGGTAGAACTAGAGGACATGAATTGAAGAGTAATGACAGGAAGTATTTTTTCACTGAAAGGGTGGTGGATACATGGAATGCCCTCCCGCTGGAGGTGGTGGAGATGAAACGCTAATGGAATTCAAACGTGTGAGATAAACACAAAGGAATCCTGTTTAGAAGGAATGGATCCATGGAATCTTAGTGGAGATTGGGTGGCAACACTGGTAATTGGGAAGCGAAACCAGTGCTGGGCAGACTTCTACAGTCTACGCCCTGATTGTGACTGAATAGATATGGATGGGCTGCAGTGTAAATTTTAAGGGGCTTCGATGTTAGCTTCAGAACTTAGTACAAGAACAGTGCTGGGCAGACTTCTACGGTCTGTGCCCTGAGAAAGGCAAGGACAAATCAAACTGGGGTATAAAGTATCACATGCCATGTAATATGAGTTTATCTTGTTGGGCAGACTGGATGGACCGAACGGGTCTTTATCTGCCGTCATTTACTATGTTATTCTTTGGGGTTCTACATGGAATGTTGCTACTAATTGGGATTCCGGAATCTTGTAACTCTTTAGGATTTCAGAATCTTCAGAACTTTTAGTACAAGAACAGTGCCCTGAGAAAGGCAAGGACAAATCAAACTCAGGTATACATATAAACTATCCCATACCATGTAAAATGAATGTATCTTGTTGGGCAGACTGGATGTACCATACAGGTCTTTATCTGCCATCATTTACATGTTACTATGCTCCTGCATAGATGGGGCTTCCACTAACGCATGTAACTTAGAGAATACTGTCAGCTATGCAGGTTGTTTCTGCACTTACACACTTTACACTATGACTATGAAGTGTGAGGGCCTAAATGTTAGGTGCATTGATATCTGGTTACACTAGTATTCTATAAAGGAACATAGGCACCCACATTTTTAATACACGTCCTCCGGATGCCCGTTTCTAGATATCCTTACCTATATAGCCTTCTCAGTGTTAACTATTAAAGGGGCCTTGTTACTAAAGGACATTAAGCCCTAATGTGCCCTTACCTCCTAATTCTATATATAACCCGGGTCTTACCCATGCGCTAGATCTGGCCCCAGGCCACAAAGCAGATCAGTCTTATTCAGGGCCACCCTCCCCCCATTCATCATTTCCAGCACACATGCAGTCAAGCCTAACATTAAGCACGGCTTATAGAATAACGCTTTTTTGGCACCATATATAGAATCTAGCCCTTAGTGTGGGAAAAAAGGCTTAACCACAAAACATGTGAAAGCGTTTTGTGGTAATTTTCCAGTTTACATGTGCTAATTGTGTCGGGGGCCTTTTTTTTACAAAGCAGCGGTACCTGTACTGCCTTATTGCCTGCACCAAATCAGGCCTACCATCAGGCTTGTTCAGGAGTCCAATGGTAGTTCCAATTTCTGGTACTTGGCAACTGGGGTCATGCCCAGCAGTAATTGGGAAGCACTGCACACTGCTTGGTTTCTGCCGGGCTACCGCCGGAGCCCCTACTGCCTCCTAAATAGGAGGCGATAAGGGTGCCACCAGGAAATGGCTGCATTTACCGCTTGGCCATCCCCCGCCCATAATTTCCTTTTTCCATGCGGTGGCAAAAGGGGGCCTTAGTATGGGCAAACCACATGCCAATGCCACCGCAGGACCCCTTTTACCGCCACTTGGTAAAAAGGGCTCGTTATTTTTTTATATACATTTTTTTTGGGGGGGGGGGGGCATATCATAGTCAGGAAATGGGCATGGAAGTGTTATCCAGCTAACACATTTGCAAATAGGAGGTGATAAGTTAATTTTTTACAAGTCCCACGTGCTAATGGAAAAATTAGTGCAAAACTTGCCCTAAAAATCCCCTTTAAAAAGCGCTAAATACCGCTGTATTAAATCTGGGCTTAGTGTGTGAAAAACTCCTGCATTACAACACATTATGCCCAATTTTTAACATGTTTCAGTAAAAGAGTCTCAAAGTGTTTTAAAAACCTGTTTCAGGATATGTTAAGATAACCAGCAGTGGGAGTTTAACTGGAGCATGTGTAATTGCAGCCTGGTAAACTCCCTATATTCCATTTCTTTGTTTAGATGCATATGATATTGTCTTTCCCTTCCTCCTTACATGGGCTTTTGACAGCTAGCTTATCTCATTTATTGCTGTTGAACATACCCTTTTCCTTTGTATTTTGCCTTTTTTATATGCAAAGTTTTAAAAATTTGAAAAAAAACCCCAGCTCTGCTCCACAGTATCTCATTCATGCTTAAAGAAATGCTTAAATAAATCCAATCTAGATGCATGTTGGATAACAAAAATGCATTATTATGTGGGCACAGCCTGTTATTCATTAATGGGAAAAGGAATTATAATTAACAAAAGAATGTGTTTCGGGAATCATCAGCTCCAATTTCATAGAGAGAGGAAAGACACAGTTGCTTCATGTAGTTTTTTTTAATTATACTTACCATTTGATAACGTGCAAATAATGAGATTTTCTTTTTTCTGGGCTGTTTTTATATCGCAAGTCCCTGCATCTGTGAAACAAGAGCTGCTAGAGCCTGAACTAGATCCATAGGTCAGATCCTTTTATCCCCAGTGTCCCAACTCTCCTCAACTTTTCATTTCCCTCCCCTTTTATACCTCTGTTGCTCCAGTGATCACTTATCACCCATATTTAATTAGTTAAACAAATTTTTTGGCTAGGATTGGAAGGAACCTTGCATCACATGGCTATAGTTTGGGTTCCTCTTTGGCTGCAGTATTTTGAATAGTTTGCAATCTTTGAAAACAATACCTGTGTCTAACTTTGGGCATGGGAATCAGCTCTAAAGATCTATATATATATAAAACTCACCCTCAACGTTCTATTTGCACTGACGTCACTGAAGCCAGGTTCGTAAGTTCGAAGCTCTGAAACCACAGAAAATCACAGTCTGTGGGCCCCGCCCTCGCGTCAAACGTTATGACGTTGAGGGCGGAGCACATTCTCAGCTCCAACGTTGTACTGCACTGTACCTCTGCTCCGCCCTCGTGTCAAAACGCGATAACGTTGAGGGCGGAGCACATGGGGGGCCTGCCAAAAGGGCCAGGGTCACACATTCACACGGAGGCTGCAGGGGGGCCGGCGACACACGGAGACACAAAGGGACGGAGGGGAGCCTTGCTAGTGCCCGTTTCATTGCGATTTGAAACGGGCCTTCCTTACTAGTTATTATATAAAAGGCACTCAACTTGGAGCACTGTTTATAGAATAGCATTCCATGCCGATTTTTTCCGGAACTGGTTTTTCAGCACCATTTATAGAATTTACCTCTAAGCGATTTGCGCATATAAGTTACAAATGTTTACATGCTAACCTGGGGATTCTATATAGCGCAGCTAGGGACCCTTTTACTAAGGCACACCTAAAAGTTGCCTGCTCTGGTGTGGGCACATGTTTTGGGCACGTGCTGGTCCATTTCCTCAGCGTGCCTGAGGAAAAGGCATTTTCTTTTTGTACTGGAAAATGGACATGTGGCAAAATTAAAACCAGAGCATATCCATTTTTGGCCTCAGACCTTACCGCCACCCATTGACTTAGCAGTAAGGTGTCACGTGCTAACCACACAGTAAGCGTTCAACATGCGTCAACTGCCAATTACTGTCGGGTAAGCACCACACAGTAGAAAATAGAAAATATTTTCTACCACTTGTTTTGGGCACACGCCAAAAATGGAATTATCGCCTGGGGCATGCGGTAGCTGGGCAGTAGTGCCAATTTGACACGTGCTGGATGTGCATAGGCGCACACACACACACATTAGTAAAACAGCTCCCTAGAGATCTGCTCTGAAATCCAAGTGTATTCTGTAACTATGCACATAACTGAATTGGCTTAACAAGCCTATTCTTTTAACAGCACTTAACAAGCAATAATGTGTGCTAATTGGCAATAATTAGAATTTACATACACAACTCGCAAAGCACATTCTGTAAACTGTGCCTAATATCTCATGTGCACAGTAGAAAAGAGGTGTGGTTAAGAGTGGGGAAATGGGCATTTCATGGGTGTTCTGGAATTTAGACACGCTGTTATAAAATGTGGCCCAATGCATGTAAATCTTCATGCTGGGATTTATGCCAAGTGTTTGTTTATGTAAATGGATGTGTGTAGTTTTAGGCATTGTAATATCAACTAAGCATATTCTATATACCATGCCTAAATCTTGTAGAATACGCTTAGGCGGAAATATGTTCCATGCGGATTTTTTAGGCGCCATATATAGAGTCTGTCCTAAGTGATTTATAGACCAGTGCCTAGCACTTATGCTAAGCGCTATTCTCTAACTTGTGTGTCCAATTAATACCTAACTTTAGGCATCAGGTTATAGAATAAGAGGGCAAATATTCAGCTGAAAATTCACCTAAATTTGAGAGCTTAAAAGTTATGCTATTAAATTTAGGACTACTATTCATTCTGAGGGGTCTTTGCTGGGACCGCTGCTTTTAACATATTTATAAATGATTTAGAGATGGGAGTAAATTCAGCAAAGCCATAACCTGCAATGAACAATATATCACTCTTCTCTTGATTCTCTAATTTTCTGTAACAACATCACTCTGTATTTGTTTCATCACTGGAGGTGGCTAACACCTCACGGTACTATGTAAGCTACATTGAGCCTGCAAAGAGGTGGGAAAATGTGGGGTACAAATGCAACAAATAAATAAATAAATTAAGAAAAATTACCAGAGGACCTTATGAGACTGGGAGTCTAAATGGCAGATGACGTTTAATGTGAGCAAGTGCAACGTGATGCATGTGGGAAAGAGGAACCTGAACTATAGCTACGTAATGCAAGGTTCCACATTAGGCGTCACTGTCCAAGAAAGGGATTTTTATTTATTTTTGTTACATTTGGTACCCCATGCTTTCCCACTCATGGCAGGCTCAATGTGGCTTACATGGGGCAATGGAGAGTTAAGTGACTTGCCCAGAGTCACAAGGAGCTGCTTGTGCCTGAAGTGGGAATCAAACTCAGCTCCTCAGGACCAAAGTCCACCACCCTAACCACTAGGCCACTCCTCGTTGATGTTATGTTGAAATGCTCTGCTCAGTGTGCTGCGGCAGCTAAAAAAGCAAATAGAATGTTAAGTATTATTAGGAAAGGAATAGAAAACAAAAGTGAGGACATTATAATGCCTTTGAATCGGTTCATGGTGCGACCGTACCTCGAATATTATGTTCAATTCTGGTTGCAGCATCTCAAAAAATTAGAAAAGGTACAGAGAAGGGCGATGGAAATGATAAAGGGGATGGGACGACTTCTCTATGAGGAAAGGCTAAAGCGTCTAGGGCTTGAGGGAGATATGATAGAGGTCTATAAAATAATGAGTGGAGTGGAACAGGTAGACATAAATAGTTTGTTTAATCTTTCCAAAAATACTAGGACTAGGGGGCATGCGATGAAGCTACAAAGTAGTACATTTAATATGAATCAGAGAAAATTATTCTTCACTCAACGTGTAATTCAACTCTGGAAATCGTTGCCAGAGAATGTGGTAAAGGCGGTTAGCTTAGCGGGGTTTTAAAAGGGTCTGGACGGCTTCTTAAAGGAAAAGTCCATAGATCATTATTAAATTGACTTGGGAAAATCCACTGCTTATTTCTGGGATAAGCATCATAAAATGTAATGAGCTTTTCTGGGATCTTGCCAGGTATTTGTGACCTGGATTGGCCACTGTTGGAAACAGGCTTTATGGACCTTTGATCTGTCTCAGTGTGGCAATACTTATGTGCTTTACTTATGTGCTTTTGTACTTATGTGAAAATTCCACTGGTGAAAATTGTTGTTAAGCTCTTAACTTTTTTCCCTGCCATCCACTTTTTAAGTTGCTACATTTAAGAGTTGGTAGTGAAATTCTGAGCATAAATTTAGGAGCTCAGCGGTAGTACATTTTCAAAGAAGCAAACTTAGGGGCATACATCCTTAAATCAGCATCTGTATAATTACTAACAGTTCCATGATTTTATTAATAAAAGTATAATAATATAAAAGAAAGATAGGAGATAATGCTGCATATAGTATTTTCTTCATAAAAATTTAGTTTGCCCAAATGCATTCTGAAAAGGGCCTACATGGTCTCATACCAACACCTGTATTCAGTTAAAATAGCAAAATTAATTAGTACTGTTTAGGTAAGTCAGGATGCTGTACTGCATAAGCTTCTTCACAACTCAGTAATGAAATTCACTGGGCCATAACTGCAATTTGTTTTCAGTGTAAACAGTTGATAAGAACCAACCGGCTCAAGCAAGATTCCTCTGTGGTGTTGGTAAAACTGCATAAACAAATCCATTCACAAACGTTTAAAATGCCATAGCCATACAGTTCCAGATAGAGATGTTATATAAATTAAAGGATATTCTGTTAAAGTGTGCTGAGGGGGGGGGGGGGTAGTTATCTTTAAATGTATCTATAAATTGGTAATGGGGGTGTTGAAAAAGTGTTTGAGAAATGACAAGAAACAGAAAAAGTAAGAGTAAGAGAGAGTTGAGGAAGGAATAACCTACTGTGTAATTTGTGCCAGAAAGCATTTATTTATTTATCACATTTATATCCTGCATATATGTACAATCTAAGCAGGTTACAAAAATACCAACGTAATTATAAAGTAACACAAATACAAATAATTATTACATGAAAAAATAAAACATTATGCGATAGCAACATCATGCTCAAGGCATTTCATCTTATACCGGTACTTATCTGAAGCAAACACTGCTTCACTCTACAGCACGGCTGTTTCACCCGGGCTTCATCAGGAGCATTTTTATCCAGCAGCATTATCAGTAACCCTGCCGTTTAGTATGTACAGTCTCAAGGGTATGTATTTTCAAAATGGCACCTAAATTTTAAAAGGATGCCTATGTCGGCGTCCTTTTAAAAGTTAGGATCATTGCAGGGAAGACAGACCACAAGGGGCCTGGACATGGAAAACTGTGGGGAGCACAGTCTTTGAGGACTGAATTGTCTGGGATAGGCATGGACAGAAGTGTTTATATATAAATAGCCCTGACATATCCTTATACATATATCCATGAAGTAAGTGGTATAGGTGTTCCCCACAGAACAACAAAAACTGAGAATAAGTTATACAAGAGTGCTACAAACAATTGTGTTGCAAGTAAATCCGGTTGCCCTCTGCCTGTTGCAGAAGTTCAATAAAAGTTGTGCTGTTGTTAAGCCTCTGGAATGCTGCATGGTTCCTGGACTGGAGAGCTGAGTGGAACACAGAACTGGTAAAGTGTCTCCCAAACCCCCGGATTGCTATTCTGGACCATTTACCCACTCCCAGCTCAACTGCACGTGGACTGGATTAGACGTGTATGGTAAGAGTGGCCCATGAGTGAGCAGAGACTATGAAGTTTATGTTTGTTTCTTTTGTGGCCTGGGACCACAGCTAGCGCAGTGGGTGAGACACGGGTTACATTAGCATTTGCTAAATGCTGTGCATTCTATGGGCTATGTGACACTTAGCACATGCTAATGTCTAGGGGCAGCCCAAAGCAATCTGCTGCCGGAGGCAAGTATGAGATGCTGCCCTGCCTCCGCCCCCGCCCGGCAGTGTTCCCTCTAAGGTGAGCATGTGAACGATTTTTCATATAAATGGGGAGCATTGCTCACGTCTGGTCACTGTTTGCTCACTCGTTCTTCCCCATTTTCCCCTCCACCGATGTCCCAACACACCTCAAGCCTCTCATATCTCACTGTGGGAAAGCAACCGAGCTGCACCACACTTAGCCATATGCCGGCATAAGGTGCCCTGTTGCACACTGGGAAACGTAGTCTTCCTACTCTTACTTTAAGCCGGGGTGACGTCAGACAGCCACAGGTCCTAAATTCTATCCTGGGGGTTGTAGTCCCTGCTACATCAGTTTGTAGTCCTTTCCTTGTCCCCTTGAGAATTGTAGTACAGTTCGACTGTCAGTTCCGGTTCTTGGCCTTGATACCCTGGGGAAGAGGGAAGTGGAACTACAACTCCCAGAGTTTCACAGCAGCCAGGTGGGAGCTTTGATGTTAATGACAACATGGTGGTTGTCAGAAAGAGAAAGACTTCAGTCTGATGTGATTAAGAAAGAGAAATTGAGGGACACTGAAAGGCAGGTGGTTTTACCCTCCTATCACTTTTTACTTCCATCTTTCTTTTCACACAACACAAAGATATCGGGAATATTTTATTTCACTTCTGCAGCTATATGGTAAAGTGGAGAAGTAATCACTATTCAGAGGTAAGTGCCATTTCATTTTTTAGACTCGGGCGGGTTTCTTTTCATATTTTGTATTTGTTGCGGTCTGGAGTTTGAATAAATCCTCAAGAGAGGCGCTTTCTTGTGTCTTTAAAAACACACACATGTAACTGCAGGTGTGCCCTAGATAGAGTTAGCATGTGCTAAATTCTAAGAAGCCCATAGGTATAAAATGGGCTTAGCATTTCATGTGCACTAATTCTGTTAGAGCGCACTAAGTTTTAGTAAAAGGGCCCCTAAATATTTTTCCTTTTAATTAGTTGATAATATTGTATTGATCTATTTGGTGGTGCTGCTTTCTTTGCTTGCACCACAGGGATTGTACAAGGAATGCGCTGCGTACATCTAGTCACGCTATAGAAATGATAAGTAGTAGTAGTAGTAGAATGCCTCTCTCCTTCAGAAGGACCCAGCATCCTTGCTTCTTAGTTGACAATTGTAATACATAAGTATTGCCATACCGGGAAAGACCAAAGGTCCATCGAGCCCAGCATCCTGTTTCCAACAGTGACCAATCCAGGTCACAAATACCCGGCAAGATCCCGAAAATGTACAAAACATTTTATACTGCTTATCCCAGAAATAGGAATTTTCCCCAAGTCCATTTAATAACGGTCTATGGACTTTTCCTTTAGGAAGCCGTCCATTTAAACTCCGCTAAGCTCATCGCCTTTACCACATTCTCTGGCAACGAATTCCAGAGTTTAATTACACGTTGAGTGAAGAGAACTTTTCTCCGATTCGTTTTAAAATTACTACATTGTAGCTTCATGGCAAAGTTGGGGGGGGGGGGGAACTAAAATAAGGGAACGATCCCACTGGTAGCCTGTGAAAGAAGACTTATGAGTCACTTCACAGCTGAAAACTGAAGGGTGACTTAAACAGAATAAAAGGAAAAATAATTTCCACTGATTTTTTTTTTATTCCAACCAAGTTGTTGCTATAAAAGCACAACTCACCACTGTTTTCAAGTTGTTTGACCTGGCACTCTCAAATAAAAAAAAAAAGCAAAACTGAATAAATTGTTCCTTTCATTAACATAAAGTAGCCTTTAATCTAAAGACTGGTATTTTTTCTCCAAGGACTTCAAACCAGATTATATTATTCAGCTTTGTTGTTTTACGTAGTGCTCTGCAGGTCTGAAATTTTTTTTTTACGTTTGTGTATTAATGTTCAAGCAGTGTAAGGCATCACTTTTGGGATGTTAACTAAAAGCCAGAGTATGGTAGCTGGGCAGAATGAATAGTCACACAGTGTCTCCATCTCATATTAAAGCACCTGAGTGCCTTACAGTGAATAATTTTATATGCTTTTTCTATACGCAAAATGCTAATATATGTCCATAAAAGGCCTCTTATGAAATTAGACCCTACCTAAAAAGTATGCACTGTGCAAGTAGGCACATATTTGCTGGAGGTAGAAGCTTGGGGCCCTGTTTATTAAGCCACGCTGTAGGTGCACTAACGTTTTTAGCACGTGCTACAAATTAGCGCACACTAACAGTAGAGTCACCCATAAGAATGTATGGGTGTCTCTAGCATTAGCATGCACTAAAACCTAGTGCGTCTTAGTTTACAGGGCCCTTGGAATTACAATATACATGCATATTTTATAAAATACTAGTAAAAGAGGCCCGTTTCCAACAGAAAGGAAACGGGCGCTAGCAAGGTTCCAGGGCCCCATCTCCCCTCCTCCTCCCCCTCCCGACCCCTCCTCTTGACCCCTCCTCTCTCCTCCTCCCTCCTCCTCCTCCCCCCTCTCGACCCCCCGACCCCTCCTCCCCCTTCCCCCCTCCTCCTCATCACCCCTTCTCCCCCCTCACCCCAGAAACCCCCATCCTCTCACCCTCTCTCGTCTGAGGACCTCCATCCCCTCCCCCCTCTCTCTCTCATCTCAGGACCCCCCCTCGTCTCAGGACCCCCTTCCGATTTCTGCTGCCCATGCCTCCCTCCCTCTGTTTCTGTGGCCTCCGAGTGCAAGGAGGATGTGTGTGGGTGCCCCAGCCCTTCGTATGTGGCAGCTGCTGTTTGAAAAGTTTTACCTCCTGCTCGGTTGGCAACACTGAACTCCAGCAAGTACAAATGCCGCTTCAGATAGGCTGTGGTTCGCTGTTCCTCTGGTCCCGCCCTCATTTCCTGATTGCGGAAGGGTGGGACCATAGGAACTGCAGAAACAGACGCAAAACCACAGCCTGTCTGAAGCAGCGTCTATACTTGCTGGAGTTCAGTGTTGCTGGCCGAGCAGGAGGTAAAACTTTTTAAACAGCAGCTGCCACGTATAAAGGGCTGGGGCGCCCGCACATGTCCTCCTTGCACTCGGAGGCCACAGAGTCAGAGGGAGGGAGGCGCTGAGCGACAGAAATGGGAGGAGAAGGTGGGCACGGAAATGGGAGGAGAGGGGGGCGTGGAACTCGAACAGCAGTGGGGTCGTCGCAGCCCGTGGACCTTGGACGACAGGAATGGAGCGAGGGAGGGAGGTTGGGGATCATGGAACTTGGGGGGGGGGGGCGTTTGGTTACTCACCTCCGGTGGCTGCTGCTGGGTTCCCTTCCCTCTCACTTCCCATTGGTCCGCTCTGTGACGTCATCCCCAGGGCGGACCAATAGGAACTGTTATGAACCCAGGCAGCCAGACGGAAGTGCAGAGGTCCAAATTATTATATAGGATATTGTGCCTAGATGCAGGCTAGCTAACATCTATGACTGCTTTCGAGTAGATGTGAATGTCTATGCAATCAATGTAAGTGGATTTCTGCAGGATTTTGTGCTAGTATTTTATAGACATGTATGTTTATGTTTATTCCCAGTCTTTATATACTGCAATTCAATATAATGTCAAAATGGTTTACAGTAAAATTACATATGCGCCTATGAGGTCCTTTGGGGGAAATTCTATAAATTGTGCTCAAAATCAGTGCCGAAAAAATTGGCACTCAATGCTATTCTATAATGAGCACTTGTTACAGAATTTAGCATTGAGTGCTGATTTTGTCACCCAAATTTAGGTGCCAGGACTTATGCCTGCTGACATCAGGTGTAATTCCTGGCACCCAACTTGGGTTCATATCCCTGATATTCTATAACACTGCACAAATTTTAGGAACACCCCTGACCTGCCCATGAACACAAATTTATTGACATATGCAGAGCCTCTAGATTCCAAATATGGTCAAACTTTCAATAAATTTGACAGATATGAAGGATAATTTCCATATAAAACCTTAAAAGCAAAACACAAGATTTTTAAATCAACTCTTGCCTCGGCAGGAAAGCCAATTATTTTGATGCAGAATAATCTTCACCACAGTATTTTGTAGTAACTGTAAATAAGCTAGTAATGATTTAGAAATTCATAGATATAAAGAATTGCAGTAGTCTAGCTGAGAAGAAACCAATGGCAAAACCAGCTTCTGTAATTAATTCAGCGAGAAGAAAGAAGGAGGAGGGAGTGCTACTTCTTCCTTTGTCATTTCAAGGTATGGGGGTTCGAGGGGCGCTAGACCACTAGTGAGGCCTCCAGCCCTCTTTTCTATTGGGGGTGGGGGGTGGGTCTTTCATTAGGGGGATCGGGTCAGCTCAGGGGGTGCTAAATCATCAGGGTGGAGGACTGGAGGGGAGTAGGGGCTTCTGTCAGGGGAGTGGGATCTTCTATCAGGGGGGATTGGGGTGTCTTCCATGGGGAGGGGTCGTCAGGTCGGGTCTGATCTTCATTCTGGGGGGGGGGGGGGGTTGGTTGTCTGTCGGGTTGGATCCGTCTGTCCAGGGTGGGATGGGGAGGTCTGCTAGCATGCAGATGCATGCTAGACAGGGCTTCACATTCCTCACCAATGCTCTGCAAACCCTAACACCAGCTCTGAGCTGGCACAGGGTTTGCCGCAGTAGCAGCGCCCCTGTTTGACCTGCTGCCAACTGAGCATTGGGGAGGAATAGTTAATGCCCTATTTAGCATGCATTTCCATGCTACTTGCAGTCAGAGCCAGCGAGCATTTTGTTTCATTCGCTCACTGGCTCTGATCATGGGACGAGAGCACACGTGAGTGCTAGTATGGCGCTAATTACCTCTTGCGCTTGTGTTTGCTTCTGTTCATCAGCTACTAAGTGCACGACAATGGGGCACTTAAATTGAGGCTCCAATTTATAGAATTTAGTCTTAATCCTAAAGATGGTAACCCTCCTGAGAATAACAGTGATGGTAACACAACTGATGAGAACTTGAAGTTCTACAGTTCCACAAGTCAGAAATTAGCGGAACAACTCTGTGTGTAAAAAGCTTGTCAGATGACATCAGGATGGCTTGGATAAATGTGCAAAGCATTCTTCCTTAGAGGAAAGAGAGAAGGAGAGATGTTGGACCCAGGGAGGGATAGATAAGAACATAAGCATTGCTATACTGGGACAGACAGAAGGTTTATCAAGCCCAGTATCCTGTTCCTAACAGTGGCCAATCCAGGTCACAAGTACCTGGCAAGATCCTAGAACAGTAAAACAGATTTTATGCTGTTTATCCTAGAAATACACGGTGAATTCTCACATGTCCATTTAAGGTTTAACGGTTTTTATTCAGGATCAAAGAAAACCTAACAACATACAGCTGAACAACAAAGCTAGAAGGACACATCAAACGGTTACATAACAAGAAGCAAACATGATAAAACAATAAGCAGGAACATCAGTCAGCAATAACCCAGTAACACTCGATCCTTTTTTATGTATACAATAACCCTCCTTTTGCCTCCCATCCCACCACCCCATTTTCCATTTAATTTTATCAAATATTCAAAGTCACCCCCCTCCCTCCTTCCGTCCCAAAACCTTTTCCTTGCCAGATTTGTAAGATGGCTGGCATTTAGACTCTTATAACCCCAGGCCATTGTAGGAAAGATAATATCCAATACTGCAATTCCTCCCTTCCCTACCCAATCTAAGAACCCCTAAACAATCCTTTACATAACTGTACCCACTCATGCAACACTCAGTACAGCACTTCTAGCTTTATGAGAGATTTTATGCAAACAGCATTTCCAGATAGATATGAAAGCCCTTCGCCTCTTTGGAGAACTACTTGCAGCCCTTGCCTCCCACAACATGAGAGCATGCAATCTGTTTCTCCAATTCCAGAACGAGGGGGCTCTTTGAGTACCAATGTTTGAGTATGCATTTCTTCCCCAACACATAAGCCTTACTAAGAAATAAACGGGAATTTATATCTGAAATCCCATATGCCTCCCATTTGTTCAGCAAAATGCCCTTCCAAGAATATGCTACACGTTGATCAAATATTGTCCTTAAATATCAATGAAGCGATCTCCAAAATGCTTGGATGTCACTGTATCATCAAAAAACATGAAAAAAGTATTGTCCCCCTGATGACATTTGGGACAATGACAAATAGACACCCAACCCGCTCTTGCCACCTGATATTGGGATATATAGGCCCTATGGAGTACTCTATATTGACTTTCCTGTAATTCGGCATTCTCAACCTGCTTTGGGATAGCTTTAATCAATTTTTTAAAATACAAACCCGTCTATTCGAACCCAAGATCTCTACGTCAAGCTTCCCGAAGAGAACCATACATTAAATAATGGATTATGGACCTTTCTTTTAGGAAATTATTCATACCTTTTTTAAACCCTGCTAAGCTAACTGCTTTTACCACATTCTCTGGTAATGAATTCCAGAGTTTAATTACACATTGCATGAAGAAATATTTTCTCTGGTTTGTTTTAAATTGATTACTTCATAGATTCATTGCATGTCTCCTAGTCTTAGTAGAAAGAGTAAACAAGCGATTCATGTGTAACAGTTCCACTCCGCTCAATATTTTACAGGCTTCTATCATATCTCCCCCTCAGCCATTTCTTCTCCAAGCTGAAGAGCACTAGTCACTTTAGCCTTTCCTCATATGGAAGTCAGCCCATCCTCTTTATCATTTTTATCGCCCTTCTCTGTATCTTTTCTAATTCTGCTGTATCTTTTTTGAGATGAATTTACCACAACTGCACACAGTATTCGAGGTGCAGTGGCACCATGGAGCAATTCAAAGGCATTATAACATTCTCAATTTTGCTTTCCATTCCTTTCCTAATAATTCCTAACATTCTATTTGCTTTCTTAGCTGCCACTGAACACTGAGCAGAGGGTTTCAACATATCATCAACGATGGCACCTAGATCCTTTTCCTGGGCAGAGATTCCTAATGTGGAACCTTGCATCACATAGCTACAGTTTGGGTTCCTCTTTCCCACAGGCATCAATTTGCACTTGCTCACATTAAACATCATCTGCCGTTTCAATGTCAGGGATCATTGCCTCAAAAAAACTGATGTATTATGTTTGCACACTGCCCAAGTATCTGAACACAGTCTTTTTTTTTTTATTTAATACCTATTCCAAGAGGCGTGGTCTTGCAGGACAATCTCCAACAAAACTTGTTATTTGCTTTGTCACTGAAGAAACAACACTTTCAGTGCAATCATTCAAGCTCACCTGGAAATGGCAGGTAAGCAGTATTATGTTCAGTACAATAGGAAGTGCGTTTCTGTTTTTATTTCTCCAATGTTGCAATAATTGCTGAGCTTAATTTCTTGGGGTTCCCAGTTCAATTTTGGTCTTCATATTTCTATTTCTAATTCGTGATCCCTTATTATGTCAGGAAGTATTTCTTCACGGAGAGAGTGGTGGATGCTTGGAATGCCCTCCCGCGGGAGGTGGTGGAGAGGAAAACGGTAACGGAATTCAAACATGCGTGGGATAAACATAAAGGAATCCTGTTCAGAAGGAAAGGATCCTCAGGAGCTTAACCGAGATTGGATAGCAGAGCCAGTAGTGGGAGGCGGGGCTGGAGGTTGGGAGGCGGGGATAGTGCGGGGCAGACTTATACGGTCTGTGCCAGAGCCAGTGGTGGGAGGCGGGACTGGAGGTTGGGAGGCAGGGATAGCGCTGGGCAGACTTATATGGTCTGTGCCAGAGCCGGTGGTGGGAGGCGGGGATAGTGCTGGGCAGACTTATACGGTCTATGCCAGAGCCGGTGGTTGGGAGGCGGGGCTAGTGCTGGGCAGACTTATACGGTCTGTGCCAGAGCCGGTGGTTGGGAGGCGGGGCTAGTGCTGGGCAGACTTATACGGTCTGTGCCCTGAAGAGCACAGGTACAAATCAAAGTAGGGTATACACAAAAGTAGCACACATGAGTTGTCTTGTTGGGCAGACTGGATGAACCGTGCAGGTCTTTTTCTGCCGTCATCTACTATGTTATTCTATATTTGACGGAGGTCTAGCTGCATTTTGTGAAGAAGCGATTTAGAGTTGTTTTATGTGTGATAGTAATGGTAGCAGGGAGATTGGGGAAGGGGCCTTAATTTCTACATTGGGCCCCAAAATGTCTAACACTGGCCCTGGTTACAGGAGATTTAAATTGATAGCGAAAAATGCACTAATATCATGGAATAAGGTACAAGCCATTAATCAGATTGCAATTCCTATACTCTCATAGAGTTTAGGAATTGTAAACTGGCTTCTTAAAGATCTTGAAAAACTGGATGTGTGAACAAGAAAATTCATCCATGCCAATGAGGTCATTTATAAGAATCAGAGTATACCAAGCCTGTACATTTCTTGAGCTAAAGAAGAAATGGACCTCATAAAGATAGATTATACATAAAGAGCTATTAGCCGAGATTGGGAGGCGGGGCTGGTGTTTGGGTGGTGGGGCTAGTTCTGGGCAAGACTTCTACGGTCTGTGTCCTGAAAATGGCAGATACAAATCAAGGTAAGGTATACACAAGAAGTAGCACATATGAGTTTATCTTGTTGGGCAGACTAGATGGACTGTGCAGGTCTTTTTCTGCCGTCATCTACTATGTTATGTTACTATGTTATGTTATATTATCATAGGCCTGCAGGCCTTCATATCAGCTTCTACAGATCCAAACATATCAGCTTCTACAGATCCAAACATCCAGAATCCATCTCTGTCTTTAAACCTGTACAAGCATTCTGATGAGTAGAAGGAATAAGTAAATCCAACAGCATACACAGGGAAGGAAACAGCTGAATTTGCAAAAGAAGAGAAAATAAACTCTGTAAAAAAATTTGATAGCCAAACAAGGAAAAACAAGGGGCAACTACACAAATACAGTGGGAAATTCAGAATGTTGCTTCAGGAGCCATACATCAAATGACGAAGAGGTGAACTGACACCAAAGGATTACAGATTGATAGTTGCAGCCCAGCATAGTGAATTATGGATGAGATGGTTCACAGCAAGCCTAGACAAAACTGGAAAAAACAGACATATGTAAATTCTATAAGAAAGAACTAGAAACAGTTACTCATCTCATAGGTGGATACGAAGTTGTCATGACAGAAAATCTCTACACAGAACACAATAAGTTGGCTTATCTCATCCACTGGAAACTTTGTAAACGTTACAATATTGTTGTGCCAGAAAAACACTGGGATCACATCCATAAGGGGGTCTTTTACTGGCGTTTCTAGTGCGTGTTAAAAATAGGTGCGCATTATACTCTAAAGACGCCAATCTGTTCCTATGGGCGTCTTTAGCGTTTAGCGCATGCCTATTTTTAACACTCGCTAAAAACGCCAGTGCGCCTAAGTAAAAGACCCCTAAAAGAATTACAGAAAATGAAGAGAAATTCCAATTCCAACCAATAAAAAGATTGATGTATGAAAAACAGATATTGTGCTAAAGGAGAAAAACACCAAAATGGCATTGACTAAAGAAGTGTTACATTCCAAGCAATTATTCTGTGAATCTGGTGGAAAGGGAGAGATCTTCTAATGCAGTCAGAGACCAAGAAAATGTGACAGAAAGAGATTTTCCCACTGTATTGAGAGCCACAGGCTTGATTAAAAGGAATTTTTTAGTTATACCTAGATAGGTTGCCTCTACATCTAACATCTTAGGAACTACAGAAGAAAGCTCTCTCTGGCATGATGATAACACTACAGCAGGCTTAGTTGTAAATCTGAAAAACTGAGATCATACTCCACATACGTTGGCTTAGGAGTGAGGTTCATTACTGTCATGGTATGAGCAAAATGAACCCATTTGGAGATATTGCCCCCGAGAGAACTATTACTATTCCAGTAAGATCTGAGGAAAAATCTGCTAGCAAGCTGTGTACAAAGGAATTCTAAAAACCAAGAATAGAATAGAGGCCCCTTAAAATATCATGGCTGATTTTCTGCATCTTTGGTAGGGCTAAAATAAATATTATGTCCATTCTACTAAAAATCATCTGGCTAATTTCAAACATTTAAGTAAGGAGTATTTCTTGATAAATTAATTCAAATGATGGTTGATGAGCCACATGACCATTCTGAAAGAATTTCAAACACACTGTGGATTCAAAGATGCATAAATTATAGCTCCTTAAAGATACCAACAAAAGTGTATTGTGAAGCTAGCCGATTGGATGCAACAAAAGTGGAGCCAAAGAAAACCAGAGAGCAGCCAGACTGCAGAGCAAGTCTTTGAAGAAGCTGGAGTTCATTTCTTGCAGAACACCAGAGACATACACAGTACACTCAAGCATTTTCACTCCAGCTTTTCACAGTGCCTTACCCTAGCTTGTGTGACCAGACATGTACAATGCAATTCTCTAAAATATGCACTGATTACCTGTGTATTTCATTAGAATTGTGGTATATACACTAGAGAATCCCCACCCTGTCTCCATGGGTTCTGTCTCCATCCCCACCCCATCCCCGCAGGCCCTATCTCCATCCCCACCCCGTCCACACAGGTTCTGGCCCCATCCCCACCCCATCCTTGTGGGCTGTGTTTCATCTGCAGAAGCCTCAAACACTTATGATTTTATATTTAAATCTTTTTATTAAAGTATAAAAAGGAACAATATGCTGTGCAACTGTTGTGTATAAATTACAAATAGAAAACAATAATAACAACTAGCAGCTATAATAACCCTCCCACCACCAACAACCTCTATCCTTCCAACCCCCAAAATAGCTGACTTCTACTACCCCAAGAAATCCTAATTCATCCTGTTAAATTATCCAGGGGTACAAAATACAACCCGTTCTGTTTGCCCTAGAGGGGTGTCAGCCGCTCCTCTCAGCTGCGTAATTGTCTCTCTCCCTTATCCGTGCTGTCTGCTTCCGACTACACACTCGTCCGTGCAGTTTGCTCTCACTGCCACACAGTTCCGCTAGCAAGGCGGGGCAACACAGTTCCGCTTGCCAGTCTTTTAAACAAAGTTCCGCTAGTCAGGCTATTAAACACAGTTCTGCTAGCTGGGCTTCAAACACAGTTCGACTAGCCAGGCTTTCCAACAAGGTTCAGCTAGTCAGGCTTTAAACACAGTTCTGCTAGCCGGGCTTCAAACACAGTTCGACTAGCCAGGCTTTCCAACAAAGTTCAGCTAGTCGGGCTTTAAACACAGTTCTGCTAGCCAGGCTTCCAACATAGTTCGGCTAGCCAGGCCTTCCCCCACCACCTTCTTCAGCAAGGCCTCAAAACAGTTCAACTTAGCTAGGCTTTAAACACAGCCCGGCTTAGCCAGGCTTTAAAGATCCACCACCCTCATTTGTCAACACTTTACCTCTTGACATCCACCCGCCGGATCTCTCCTGACTATTATTCTTTTCTTGATACTTTTTGGCTCCTCTAGAAGTCACTCTTCTCCTCCAGCCACTTCCTCTCCCACCTCCATTTCCTCTTCCATACCTTCCCCTCCTACCTGCTCCAACTCCTCCCATTCCATCCCCCCATTCTCCACCCCCTCCCTCAGGTGTTCCACCCTCTCCTCAGCTGATTCCATCTCCCAATCAGCCCCCTCTCTTTTCCTCTCCTGTGGCTCAGGTACTCGTTTGTCCTCCTCTCTCCTATTCTTCCAGGCAGTCTGAAATCTGTGTTCTCTACGCTCCTGCCTCCTCCCCTCCCGCAATGCATTCTGGGATCTGTAGTTTTTCCACTCTGGCTTTTCTCTCTTCCCCCCTGCATTCTGGGCTCTGTGGCTTCTCTGAGTCTCACACACCCCCCTGCGCAAAATATTGCTAGTCCTTTCCCTTTTACCATTTTCCCCATCCAGACTAGCAATCCTGGATAACACATCCACATGTTGCAATAACTTCCCCGCCCGATGCTCAATATAATACTGGAAGGGCTGTAATGCCAAATACCACCTCATGAGTCTTGCATTATTGTTCTTCATTTGCCCTAATCATTTTAAAGGAGCGTGATCAGTAATCAGTTTAAAAGGGCGTCCCTCCAAATAATACTGACACTCTTGAATAGCCCACTTAATGGCCAGACACTCCCTCTCAATGGTGGCATACCGAGTTTCATGAGGCAGCAGCTTCCGGCTTAAATATAAAATTGGGTGTTCCTCCCCCTCATGTACCTGGGATAATACAGCACCTAACCCCACACCTGAAGCATCTGTATGCAACACAAAAGGTTTCTCAAAGTCCACCGTGCTAAGCAGGGGTTCCTCACACAATGCTAACCGTAAAGCCGAAAAGGCTTGCTTCTCTCTCTCTCCCCATCTAAGCTGATTAGGTCTATTCCCTTTCAACATGTCTGTCAATGGAGCCGCCAGGGAGGCAAAGTGAGGAATGAACCTTCTGTAGTATCCTATTAACCCCAGAAACCCTCTCAAACCTTTCTTGGTGGTGGGCAAGAGAAATTGACGGATACTCTTCACCTTGTCACACAATGGTCTCACCTGTCCATTCCCCACTTTATATCCAAGATACTTAACCTCCCTTTTTGCAAAATGACATTTTTGTGGATTTAGAGTTAGTCCTGCTTCCCTAAAAGACTGTAATACCTTCCTCAGCTGTACTAGATGAGTTTCCCAATCAGTACTATGAATGATAACATCATCTAAGTATGCAGCCGCATACTCCTGATGCGGCCTCAAAACCCTATCCAGCAGACGCTGGCAAGAGGCTGCTGCCGAATTCAATCCAAAAGGCATCCTCTTGAACTGAAACAGCCCAACCGGTGTACCAAATGCTGTCTTTTGTCGAGACTCCAATGAAAGGGGAATCTGCCAATATCCCTTTGTTAGATCTAAGGTAGACAAGAACTGCGCAGGCCCCAGCCTGTCTATCAGCTCCTCAATACGGGGCATAGGATAAGCATCAGGATGGGACAGGGCATTAACTTGACGAAAGTCAATACAAAAGCGCCACATCCCATCCGATTTCGGCACCAGCACCACCGGACTAGACCAAGGACTCTCTTGACTCCTCTATCACCCCAAAATCCAGCATTTCCCCCACCTGCTTGATTATTTCCTGCTGTTTAACTGGTGATAACCTATACGGTTTCTGTCGCACCACCCTCCCTTTTTCTGTAATAACATTATGAGTTATCAGATGTGTCTCACCAGGGCAAGACGTAAGCACATCTTGAAATTCTCTCAAAAAAGTCTGAATCTGTTCCTTCTGCTGCTTCTCTAACCCTTCCCCCACCACTGGCTCTTTGGGGCTAAAGATTTCCGAGATTTGAGGCCCTAAGTCTTCCTCCTCTTCCTCCCATACTTTCCCCACAAAGACCTTCCTCTCCATCCAAGGTTTCAACAAATTAACATGATAGGTTTGATTTCTCCCCCGTTCATTCTTCACTTCATATGTCACGGGCCCCAACTGCCTCTTCACTGTACAAGGTCCCCTCCATCTACTAGTAAATTTATGAGGACCATCTGGGATCCTGACCAGAACTTTATCCCCTTCTTCAAATGACCTTTCCTGAGTCCCTTTATCAAACCTCTCTTTCTGATACTCCTGGGCTCTCGTAAGATTTTCCCTGGATAACGCCCCTAATCTCCGTAACCGCCCCTTTAAGTCATACAGATACGAGACCACTGTCTTATCTTCCTGTCCCGGTGGAACCCACTGTTCTTTTACCATGTCAAGCACCCCCCTCGGAGCTCGCTCATACATCAACTCAAAGGGCGAAACCCCAAGGGAGGACTGAACACATTCTTGGCTCACATATAGAGCAAACGGCAGTAGTTGGTCCCAATTTTCATAGTGAGTGCCTAATCCTTTCCTCAACAAGGTCTTCAAGGTTTTATTAAACCTTTCCACTAGCCCATTAGTTTGGGGATGGTATGCCGAGGTGTTGATATGAACAATACCAAAAGCTTCCCATACTTGGGTAAGTGTGCCCGACCGGAAATTCGTTCCTCGGTCAGTCAATACTTCCCTAGGAAACCCCACCTCACAAAACAGCCTAATAAGCTCTGCTGCAATAACCTTGGCTGAAAGGGTACGCAGAGGAACTGCCCATGGGAACCGCGTAGCCATATCCATGATCACCAGAATATACATAAACCCCCTTGTGGACCTAATAAGTGGGCCTATAATATCCATAGAAATTCGCCCTAATGGAACCCCAATTCGAGGAAGCGGATGTAAGGGTACTGGCCCTGGCCCTCTCTCCGCCACCTTCTGACATAACCCACAGGAATCACAGTAAGCCTTCACCTCCTTATACACCCCAGGCCAATAAAACCGACCTAGCAGTTGTTTTAAGGTGTTCTGGGTCCCTTTGAGGCATATTTTCAAAGCACTTTGGGAGGCTAAGTTCCATAGGTTTCTATGGAACTTTGGGAGGCTAAGTGCTTTGAAAATATGCCTCTTTATGTCCTCCCAATGGGTGATCATGGGCTACTCGTAGTATCACCTCCCGAAACCCACGAGGGACTAATAATTGTTTCACCAGCGACTCCCCTTCTCTGGCTTTTGTTACCCTAAACAATAAGCCCTTCTCAATAATAAAAGCTGATCCCTGTGTCCTGCTCCCTTCTTCCCTGGCCCTCTCCCATGCATACTGCAGCTTAGGGTCCGATTCCTGTTCCTTAAGAAAAGAAGGAAACTGCTCCAACAACTCCCCTGGCCTTTTTGGGAAGTCCTCCGTGTGCCTCATTCCTTCCAACATCTGCGCTCTCCCCCGACGCGCTAGTTTTTTTACCCTTCCTTCCCCACGAGTCTTCCCTGGCCTCTCTAACACATCATCATGAAAGGGAAATATCTGTGCTAATGCCTTCCCTCTATCCTTCTGCTCCCTCTCCTGAGCCCTCGTAACCACCAACCCCTCCTTCTCCCTTAAACAGTGAGAAAAAGAAGGCCAATCTCTTCCTAAAATAAGCTCCTGAGGAAGACGGGGTAAGATAGCCACCCAGACCCAGTGTCTACCCAAAGGCCCTGTTATACTAACTCGCTGCAAAGGGTACTTAGTTACTTCTCCATGCACACACTGAATGCCTACCTCTTGCCTCTTCTTGTTCAAACCCCCTTTCCCCTTTCCTTTTATTCTCTCCCACAAACCCTGAGACAACATCGTTTGATCAGCTCCTGAATCTAACAAACCAGTGACCTTGACCCCCAAGATCTCTACCGTCTGTTTAAGCTGCTCAGTCACTGAACCCTGAGAATAAGAGGTGAGCCCTAACTTCGAAGCACAGTCCCTTCTCAAGTGCCCTTTGCATCCACACCGATAACACACCCTCTCCTCAGTAGATGAAGGCTTAGACCCCAAGCTTGACTGCCTTCTTTCTCCTAACTGACCTCCCTTTCCACCACAATGCTGGGACTCTAAGAAATTCTCCATACTCCTGACTGCTTCATCCAGGGTCCCACATCCCTTCCTCACTAGGTCCACCCTAAGATCATTAGGCAAAGCTTCTAAAAATTGCTCCAATACTACATCCTGGAACACTTGATTAACCGATCTCTTCTCTGGTTCCAGCCACTTGCCCGCTAAATCTACAAGTTTTTGCAGCAGTGCTCTAGGTGTCTCCCCCTCTGTCCACCTCCACTCCCGAAATCGTCTCCTATAAGTCTGACTATTTAGCCCATACCTATCCAGAATAGCTTCTTTCAGTTTCGCATAATCAGCTATTTCTAGGGTAGGGAGAGCCCGAAAAGCAGCCAGAGCCCTCCCAGATAGGGCTGGTGCCAACCGAATGGTCCATTGCTCTTGGGGCCAGCCGGCTGCCGTAGCCACCCTTTCAAACGCTCCCAAGTAATCCTCAATATTGTCTGAGTCATTTAGCTTACCCCAAGGCAGCCAGTTTACCCCAGAAAGAACAGCAGTCCCCGCTCCTTCCTCCACACGGATGGGCCTCAAGTTCAATCCTGCTCCCTGCAGTCCGCCTCCACTACGCAGCAATTCTTGAAATAAATCCAAAAGTGGCTGTTGCTGGGCTCGGGAAGCAGCTAACGACTCCTCCAAAAGTTGATGAGCCATTTCCTGCTGCTTCTGAAATTGGTGTGTCATAAACGCAAACAGTTCTTTGGGATCCATCTTGTCCACCGGCTCCACGGTATCTGAGGGGAAACAAAAAAAAACAGCCACCCAAGTGCGGACTTTCACAAAAAATCTTTTTATAATTCACAGGCACTGTGCCTCCCCGTTTATTATATCCTCCCTCGCCTCCTCCCTAGGTACCCTTTACCTGGGTAGGCCCCCTCGACGGGCTTCAGGAATCTCCCAGACACCACCACCTCGCTCTGGTTACTTGACGGGTCAGGTCTGGAACTCCCTCGGCCATCCAGAGACCTCTCCTCCTCCACGTGAAGGTTCACTGTAATCCCACCACTGCCACCATATGTCAGCCGCTCCTCTCAGCCGCGTAATTGTCTCTCTCCCTTATCCGTGCTGTCTGCTTCCGACTACACACTCGTCCGTGCAGTTTGCTCTCACTGCCACACAGTTCCGCTAGCAAGGCGGGGCAACACAGTTCCGCTTGCCAGTCTTTTAAACAAAGTTCCGCTAGTCAGGCTATTAAACACAGTTCTGCTAGCAGGGCTTCAAACACAGTTCGACTAGCCAGGCTTTCCAACAAGGTTCAGCTAGTCAGGCTTTAAACACAGTTCTGCTAGCCGGGCTTCAAACACAGTTCGACTAGCCAGGCTTTCCAACAAAGTTCAGCTAGTCAGGCTTTAAACACAGTTCTGCTAGCCGGGATTCAAACACAGTTCGACTAGCCAGGCTTTTCAACAAAGTTCAGCTAGTCGGGCTTTAAACACAGTTCTGCTAGCCAGGCTTCCAACACAGTTCGGCTAGCCAGGCCTTCCCCCACCACCTTCTTCAGCAAGGCCTCAAAACAGTTCAACTTAGCTAGGCTTTAAACACAGCCCGGCTTAGCCAGGCTTTAAAGATCCACCACCCTCATTTGTCAACACTTTACCTCTTGACATCCACCCGCCGGATCTCTCCTGACTATTATTCTTTTCTTGATACTTTTTGGCTCCTCTAGAAGTCACTCTTCTCCTCCAGCCATTTCCTCTCCCACCTCCATTTCCTCTTCCATACCTTCCCCTCCTACCTGCTCCAACTCCTCCCATTCCATCCCCCCATTCTCCACCCCCTCCCTCAGGTGTTCCATCCTCTCCTCAGCTGATTCCATCTCCCAATCAGCCCCCTCTCTTTTCCTCTCCTGTGGCTCAGGTACTCGTTTGTCCTCCTCTCTCCTATTCTTCCAGGCAGTCTGAAATCTGTGTTCTCTACGCTCCTGCCTCCTCCCCTCCCGCAATGCATTCTGGGATCTGTAGTTTTTCCACTCTGGCTTTTCTCTCTTCCCCCCTGCATTCTGGGCTCTGTGGCTTCTCTGATTCTCACAGGGGAGATTTTTAAATCTCTGGACGAATAAGAAGTCATCAATAATCTCGGGATTTAGTCTACCTCTCCTGTCTTCCATAGTCCTTCCTGCAATAGAAGATGTCTTTTTAGAAGATGTGCTGGTAGCAGTATGTACAGGACCCCCCCCCCCCCCCATGCAAATTTTGCTAGCTGTGGCTAGCATGTTTGCTTGTTTTTTCAAAAAATAAACATAGTCATCTGCCTCAATCAAACATAAATAGCAGTCCAGTTCATTAACAGGCTTCAAAGTAGAAAGTGACATGGGGACAAAGTTTGTCCCCATCCTCACAGGCTCTGTCCCCAACCCTGTAGGATCCCCATGGGATCTATCCCTGCCCCATCCCCGTGGACTCTGCCCCCGTCCCAATCCCTGCAGTTACTACGGACCCCATTCCCGTGTCATTCTCTAATATACACGCGCATACAGTATGTGGGTATGCTCAAATTCTGCTTAAGCGCTATTCAGTAAATATATGTTTCTTACGTAGCTCATATTTTATAGGTAGGCATAAATGTAGGCAGAGTTTGGGCAGGGCATGGGGAGAACTCACACACATTCTATGTCATGCATATTTATTTATTTATTTATTTATATATTTATTAGGATTTATTTACTTACTGCCTTTTTGAAAGAATTCACTCAAGGCGGTGCACAGTAAGAATAAATCAAACATAAGCAATAGACAATTACAGCAGTAAAAATATTCAAATAGCAAAACAAATTATGACATAGTATATACTACTTACAATGTCAACACAGTACGTAATAGAACATTTTAATAGACAGCATAGGGTATAAGTAAAGAAGGAGCATATAGATAGGTAAGAGAGTAAGAGGAGTTAGAAAATAAGGTGACTATATAAAGAAAGTTACAGATGAGGTCAGAGAGATGATGATATCTCAGCTAGGTTAGAAGTGGATAAACATGTCCTGATGCAATATATGCAGCCCCCGTCACTCCTTGTGTGTGAGAATGAGACTAACAAGTTAGTTACTTCTTCCATTAAAGGCCTGGTTGAAGAACCAAGCTTTCACTTGCTTCCTGAAGTAGAGATAGTCTTGTGTTAAGCTGAGCCTTTTAGGGAATGCATTCCAGTGTGTGGAGGCTATTCTGGAGAAGACTCGCTTGGGGGTATCACATCATGTAATATCTTTTGGAGAGGGTGTTGTTAGGAATACCCCTTGGGAGGACCATATATATCTTCTCGACTTAGGCGTACACATGCTAGCTCTAAGGCTAACTTATAGACATGTATATTCATGATTACGTAGGTGTTCTGTACAGAAAGTAGACCCCTTCATTCTTGTATAGGATAGGCTCCTACCAGATGCCTTCTAGGTGCTCAGTTACAGAAGTGCTCCATTAAATGTGTTAAAGAGGGAGGGGGGGGGTTCCCATTTTGAGGATTATTTTCAAAGCCATTCACTTGTGAAAATGGTGATTTTCTTAAATAATTTGGCTGCCTAAATTTTGCCTTTACTTGGTGATCCTTTTACTAAGTTGAGGTAAGCACTAATGCGTGCTTACAACGGAGTAAAATGCCTTACTGCGGGGCGCACTCAGGCATCCCGTGATAATTTTGGCATTGGTATGCGCTACCCATACACTTAGAAATAGATTTTATTTTTTAGTGCTGGGGGTGGGCCTGGGGGTGGAGAGTAGGCATGTTTTGCTTTCTGTTGAAAGAGCGCTTCTGAGACAAAGTCGACCTTTTTTTAGCCAGCAAGAGGACGGCCAATTGAGGTAAAGACAGCAAGCAACACAGTGAGCAACACCCCCACCTCCACTGCACTCAGTCCATATGCACACAAGAGAGAATGGCTCAGCAGTAGTAGTTATAGCAGATGCAACAATTTCACATCAACAATGTGAATTGTTGGATCTTGGTCTGAGTTTTGTGCCGACCCAGTTATTGTAAAGGAGTGAAAGTTTTTAAAAAATAAATAATAAGTCACCTGGTCTGGTAGGGGCTTACCTTGGCCCTGGAGAGGTGATCCTGAGTCTCTTCAGGCCATTACTGGCCCAGTTTTTTTTTTAATGGCCAGTGGCCGGTTTGGAGGGCAAGGGGACTGGCAGAATGTGTGAGAAGTTTTGATGGATTTTAAGACTCCATGGCTCGGTACATACCATACACAATACAAGAGTTTCTTTAAGGCGGTTAACTGAGCTGCAATCCCTGAAGAGCAAGCATGGAAAACAAATGACAGAAATGGTAATTTAGAATATTTGCCTTTCCCCCTGAAAGCTTTAAGGTCAATATTGTGTGTGTTTAGCCTAAGTCATCCGACTTCCAAAAATATATGTCCCAAGATTTATGCATGGTTTAAATAAACAAGTAAACTAAAGAGATATTGATTTTTATAATTCATATGTATGGTACATATTTTAGCCAAAGAAACTTTCCACATTTTGTAATCCTGACACTATGCAAACATGCTAGCAGCCACTGCTGAGATGCACATTGCATGGAATCTTTTGAAAATCAAAGCACAGGCCTAGCACTGTCAACCAAAGAGAAGCTCTCAGGTGTGGAGAAGAATTTAAATTAGGCTGCCCAAGGAAAACAGTAAAGACATAGGACATACTGACACAAGCCAAAGCTACCATCAGGCTCATTTTCGAAAGAGAAGGACGCCCATCTTTCGACACAAATTGGAAGATGGGCGTCCTTCTCCCAGGGTTGTCCAAATCGGTATAATTGAAAGCCAATTTTGGATGTCCCCAACTGCTTTCCGTCACAGGGACGGCCAAAGTTCAAGGGGGCCTATCGGAGGCATAGCGAAGGCGGGATTTGGGCGTGCCTAACACATGGACGTCCTCTACCCATAATGGAAAAAAAAGAGCATCCCTGGCGAGCACTTGGACGACTTTACCTGGTCCTGTTTTTCTTATGACCAAGGCACAAAAAGGTGGCCGAAATGACCAGATGACCGCTGGAGAGAATCGGGGATGACCTCCCCTTACTCCCCCAGTGGTCACTAACCCCCTTCCACCCTCAAAAAACATCTTTAAAATATTTTTTGCCAGCCTCAGATGTCATACTCAGCTCCATCACAGCAGTATGCAGGTCCCTGGAGCAGTTTTAGTGGGTGCAGTGCACTTCAGGAAGGCAGACCCAGGCCCCTCCCCCCCCCCACCTGTTACATTTGTGGAGGAAACAGCAAGCCCTCCAAAACCCACCACAAACCCACTGTACCCACATCTAGGTGCAATCCTTCACCCATAAGGGCTATGGTAGTGGTGTACAGTTGTGGGGAGTGGGTTTTAGGGGGGGGGGGGTTGGGGGGCTCAGCAGACAAGATAAGGCAGTTTTGTTCCTGGGAGCATTTTCTGAAGTCCACTGTAGTGCCCCCTAGGGTGCCCGGTTGGTGTCCTGGCATGTCAGGGGGACCAGTGCACTACAAATGCTGGCTCCTCCCAAGACCAAAGGGCTTGCATTTGGTCATTTCTGAGATGGGCGTCCTTGGTTTATTTATTATTTATTTATTTATTTATTGCATTTGTACCCCACATTATCCCACCTATTTGCAGGCTCAATGTGGCTTACAGAGTGTTGTTATGACAAAGTCATGACAGGATCTAAGATACAATCGGTAATAATCAGAAGATGTATGAGGAATTAGAGAGGTAAGTGATTAGGTAGGGTGGTGTAAGAGGTGTATTTTAATCCTTGAGTGGGTTGGGTGGAATTAAGTCATTAAGGGTTCTTTTTGTAAGCTTTGTTGAAGAGATGTGTCTTCAGAGATTTGTGAAAGTTGGTTAGATTGTCCATGGTTTTCAAGGCTGTGGGTAGTGCGTTCCATAGCTGTGTACTTCTGTACGAGAAGGTAGTAGCGTATGCCTGCTTATATTTAAGTCCTTTACAGCTGGGGAAGTTCAGATTGAAGAATTTGCGGGCTGATCTTTTGGCATTTCTGGGTGGCAGGTCCACTAGGTTTAACATGTAGAGTGGGGCATCTGAGTGTATGATTTTGTGTACGGTCGTGCAGATCTTAAACTCAATGCATTCCTTGAGAGAGAGCCAGTGTAGTTTCTCTCTTAAGGGTTTCACATTTTTGTATTTAGTTTTTCCAAATATGAGTTTGGCTGCGGTATTCTCAGCTGTTTGGAGTTTTTTAATAGTCTGCTCTTTGCAGCCAGCGTACAACGTGTTATAGTAGTCCAGATGACTTATTACCAATAACTGTACCAGGGTGCGGAAAATGTTTCTTGGGAAGAAAGGTTTCACTCTTTTGAGTTTTCACATCAAGAAAAACATCTTTTTCGTCATGTTCTTCACGTGAGTATCAAGTGTGAGGTTTCGATCGATAGTGACTCCAAGAATCTTCAGATTTTCTGAAATGGGAAGAGTGCAGTATGGTGTGGTTATGGTGGAGTAGTTGCTTGTGTTGTACTAGGTTTCCATTATCACTGAAAATCAGAAACGACCAAGTCTAGGGATGACCATCTCTAAGGTCAACCAAAACTTCAAGATTTGGGCATTCTCAACCGTATTATCGAAACGAAAGATGGACGTCCATCTTCTTTTGATAATATGGGTTTCCCCGCCCCTCCATTGGGATGTTTTGCGAGGACGTCCTCAGCAAAACTTGGGCGTCCCTTTCGAATATGCCCCTCCACATCTGCTGCAATACAAAAGAGGCAATTTTCAGACTGTTCACTTTGGAACATAGTCTGCAGGTACTTTTTACTCACAGACATACATCAGGTTTCAAAGAGAAATTATGTGAGTAATTTACCTTTGAAATTTGCCATAGTTTCAAAGAACCTGCAGACCGCTGCATCTGCTTTTTTGTGGATAGAATTTCTAGGGTAAATAATGCATGACTGAACACTTTTGTAACCTTTGTAACTTTTGGAGTGGAGGAGTGGCCTAGTGGTTAGGGTGGTGGACTCTGGTCCTGGGGAACTGAGTTCAGTTCCCACTTCAGGCACAGGCAGCTCCTTGTGACTCTGGGCAAGTCACTTAACCCTCCATTGCCCCAGGTACAAATAAGTACCTGTATATGTAAGCCACATTGAGCCTGCCATGAGTGGGAAAGCAAGGGGTACAATGTAACAAAAAAATAAACCTGTGTGCTAGCTCTGGTCCTGGGCCACAAAAAAAATAAAATAAATATATATATATATCAATCCTTTACACAAACTTCACAGTCTTCACTCACTCTCAGGCCACTATTACCACACACAGCATCAGAATAGTGATCTGGGGGTTTGGGAGGCACTTTTCCAGTTCTGGGTTCCACTCCTCTCCTCAGTCCAGGAACCACACAGCACTGTGCAGGATTTACTAAGAAACTCAACTTTATTGTAACTTCTGCAATGGACAGTTTGCAACTTCATTGATGTTTCACAGCAGTCTCTTATATAAACTCTTATTTAAATCAATTTCGTACTTCTGCTATTCTGAGGGGGGGGGGGGGGGGTACAGGAGTATGTACAGGAGATTCTTTTCTTTTTGTCAGGGCTATTCATATATTCACAAGCACTCCTGTCCATGCCTATCCTGTTTGCCAGATGTAACCTCAGGGCTGTTCTCTTCTCCACCGACTCACTGCGCTACCACCAGGCACTGTCCCTTATAGCTGTTCTCCTTTCACCGATGTACCTCACAGGGCGGTACCCCGGCCTTGAGCTGGCTACATCCTGCTCTGAACCCTGCTTAGGAGCTGGACTCACCAATCCGCCTGAAGCTCTAACTCCTTCTCCAGTTATTGTGAGTGGAGCAATAACTGTTCCTCATTTTCTACCCAGTCTTTAGGTGGCACTTCAGAATCCTCCTTCTTCTTCTTCGGGTCACTTGGCAGGGGCTTGCAGGAAACCAAAGACCCCTCTAAAGGGCAAACACTTCTCTTTATCCCCTCCTAATCTCCTTCCCTCCCCCCCCCCCCCATCACTCTTCATAGCTAGGGCACGATCTGTTTGCATTTTATTTTAAACTCCTCCCCTTCAGCTGGGTCTCCTCCCACCCAGGGATCTCCCAGTCACTGCCCCTAATGATTTACTCTCTCAGTAATCCCAACCTATCAGGGGATTAGACTTTTAAAGCAATTCTATTCAAACATGCTCCTGGGAATGCCTTCCCTAAATCGCTTTGATTTGCTCACAAGTAAGGCAATATAGTAAATTTTAATAAATGATAAATGCAACTCACAGCACACAGCCTGGGAGAGCAATTTGTGAAAGTCAGTTTATGTGCATAACTTGCTTAACACCCAAATATACATGACTTTGAAAATTGTCTCTAAGGTGAAATTTTATTTAAAAAAATTTTTTACTTTGCAAATAAAGTAATACAAGGAACTAATCCTCACAAAGATATTGATATCAATATACAAAATTGAATAAAGAAATAATAACAGTTAGAGTGATCTTAAACATAGATATCAAATTATAGCCCACTTGAAGGAGATCCAACAATCTATATAGTTCAGGGAAGCTAAATCCAAGAAAAATGATGAACCAAAAACAGAATAGCTGCCAGGTCCTATCAATCTCATGGCCAATTTCTCAGGTGGACTCTGGAGTCTGTGCTGGAGCTCCTCTTCCTTCCAAGAACAACTGAGATAAATGTCATAAAATCATGTGCATATCTGCACACATTTACCCCCTGCTAATATGCGATGCCACTTTTTCAGCCTGAAAATGTGCACATATTTTCCAAATGTCTGAACTAGGCATGTAATTACAAACTTGGTCCCCAAACCACTCCCAGAAAAGCCTCTCCCTGCACTGCATGCTTTCACCTGCATATAGAGCAGGAAACTTTATAAAGCTTATTTCTATGTGTAATCCCTTTGTGTAATCCACTTTTTTCCCCATGAAAATGACTATGAAATTTACTCTCCCTTAGGTTATAAAAATTACGCTGTTCTTATATGTGTGTGATAAGAAACTAAGGGTTCTGTTTACCAAGGTGCACTAGCATTTTTAGCATGTACTAAAAATTAGTGCGTGCTTATTGTGTAGACACCCACATGATTAGTGTGCACTAAGGCTTATGATGCGCTAAAAATACTAGCACGCCTCTAACGCAGCTTAGTAAACAGGGCCCTAAAATTACAAAACACTTCCCGTCCAATACTCAAAGTTCCATAGTTATCAGCATAGGCTATAGTACAGATGTGTTATTTTACCACAGGTCTCATTTTATTCAATGAGACCTACTAATAACTGGGGTTAACAGTAAAAGAACACAATAGTCCACACTGATAACTTTTCCCCTTAAAACACTGTTGTCAGTGAAATTCCTCAGCTGGAATGCTTCCAAATCAACAGCTCTTTCAGCTTTAGTTTCTATTGAAAGCCAGCAAACTTTGGTAGTCATTTTAGAAAAGTCAGACATGTATAAACTGGCATTTAGAATTGTATCACAAAAAGCCAAAAACGCTCTCTAATCAATAGTACTCAAATCTGTTCAATGGAGTACAAGAAATCTCCAGAGGGAAAAAGCCTCAGATCCCTTTCCTCCACTCTTATAAACAGGAGAACATTTAGTAGGAATATCAGGCTAAGATTGCTTCACTGGCATGAAAAAACCCCTGAGAACTATTTGTTAAAGCTCCATATGATTATGAACCATCTTTTAAAGGGTCAAAATCAAAATGGTGACAAAAATTAAACTTTCAGACTTAACTCATAATCAAGGTGCTACTAGTGTCTCAGCTTGTAACGCACCTTTACACTATGGCCACAGCTGGTGTGTGTTTGTCCTCCATTGAACTGATTTGATTACTATGAAACTGTCAACTATTTGTTTAGAGAGAGTTTTGGGCTTTTTGTGATTATTTTATCTCTTTCTTCCTCTGTACTGATATTGTATTTAGAAATGTATGTCACATACACATCTAAATCCCCCAATTTTAGAAAGATAGGATATTGTGGCCTCACTATTTACCTGGCACTTACACATCCCTGTTTGTAAATTGGGACAGCTACACAAGCAAGCAGCACCATTTACTCATTCAAGTTGCAAAATTGCTGCTTCCCCGTAGAAGTGACGACATTTGCACATGGAAGCTACTGAGCTTGTCCAGTTTACTTTTCCCATGTGTATGTTTCTAAACTAGCTGCTCCCACTCCACATGCAGTCAAATAAATGTGTACTCCTGCATGTTGCCCTTATGGGGATTTTACAAAAGGCTTCACTTTCCACAGAGCTGTTGGTAAAATACTGCTGCCATTCTGCACATCCAGACCTGGATGGGTGAAGTTTGATTTCAGTGTTCTATGTAAAATGTGTGTTTAATCACCTTGATCTGGAGGCTGACAAGTTGAACATTTGAAAATCATTCCTTCCGAGAAGACTGTCAAAGAAGTTAACCAGTTAACTGTAACTAGTTAATTTAGCCTGGATTTTTAGCCACAGCTGCCCCGTAAAGTTGCAGATGAATATTCAATTAAATCTAACCCCACAAACCTTATGGGGTTAGATTTAAGGCAGTTATTTATGCAGCTGTACTCAGTGGATAAATGTAGTCAGCACTGAATACTGCAGCAACTGGTTAGAAGTGAAACAATACCCGTAAGCCCCTTTCCCAGCCAAACCTCGATCATATCTCTGTTTAAATCTATGTACACGACGATTTTTCATAGACAGATTTTAGCTGGACACTCAAGTGATGGGCAGATGTTTAAGCAGTTAGATTTCTGCTACTAAAGCAGCTTTTCCTTGCAACATGCTTTTGAATATTGAACACTTTGTATTTGCAGCTTTGCAGCCTCCCTTTCTTTTATCTTACACTGCCACCTTGTGGCTGTCACTTTTTTTTCAATCTGCAGCTTAATATTTTTTTCGCCTTTTAACTACATCAACACAAGTTTTGGTCTCTTGACCATTCTGATATAGTGTATGACTTTACTTCAAATTATTTGATGTCTACTAAATTATACAACAGCTATGAAATACTGAAGGAAGCTGAGATGTGCAGTGCTGATCTCTGTGCAGTGTGAACACAGCTGTTTTTAGGCTTCTGACATACCCAGAGTAAATGATCGAGTTAGCTCCTTACTTCTTGTTTTTACTAGTAAGAGGATATGAGACATAAGTGACTGTTTCTTAACCATCTCACTAGGGAAAAACTCGAGGATATGAAACAAGTGATTGGTTCTTAAATATCTTACTAGGCAAAAACTTGTAACCAAAATGTTTTAACAACTTTGGAGAGAGAGAGAGCTCAAAAGAAAACTAGAGAACAGAACACACTGATTATAATCTGATCTATTGCTTAAGAATATTAGTGTACCATACACTGACTAATGCTTGTAGGTTTATTACAATCAATAAATACAATCTAGATATACCATATGATTAGGAACCAGAAAGTGGATGCTGTTGGCGACAGGGGTATGCCATCACACATATACACCTGTACAAAGTCCATCAGTCGCGGGGGCTGCCTCTATCACCAGATGATAGCAGACCATGCAGGCTATTGGACAAAGTAAGTTCATGTGATAATTCTATTGGATTGTGTGACCAGATGCTACAGACTGTTGGACAATGTAAGTTCATGTGATCACTCCATTGGTTTGTGTGGCTCAGGGCAGAAATGGCAGATCCACATGAAAATACAGTTACGCACCATTTATAAAATAGTATCTAAGTGTTTACACATGGATCTGCAAAGGGGGTGTGGCCATGGGAGGGGTCTGGGTGAGTCAGGGGCATTCAGCTATAGTAGTGAAGTCAACATAGACAGGGCTGGCAAAGAAGTGCTTGGTTGGTTGGATGGGGCTAAGAGGAAATGTGCTGGCATGGTGAAGGGGAGGAGGGCAGAAAGTGCTGGGTCAGACAGCAGCACAGAGGTGAGGGGAGTCACCCTCCTCTGAATTTCACCAGGCATCAGGTAGTATAAAATACATTTCTGTGGCTCAAAGCCATTTCCATGTGTGACAAAAAAACATACCAAAGACTGTGTAATTCAGTGATTTTCTCATAAAATCACAGCTGTAATGCTAATGGGTTGAATAAAAGATGTGTGATTACGAAGCCTTTGACAAATGAATGTTCATAGTTTCTTGCCCACACTTGTATATCTAATATTCATTAACATAAAGTTGGAAAATTATTTTAGCATAAATCTTGGGATCCCATTCAAGTTCTAGTGACTCCACAACCAGTTTCTTCTTTCTATGAATATCCTTGATGAAGTAGACATAATTTCCGCTGCAAAATAGAGTGAGACATATCATTTTCAGGCCAGTCTAGTGGTATTGAATATAGATAATAATTTAAATACTGACCTAGCCGTTGCTGCCGCTGAAAATTCAATCCTGTATTTTAAAAATTACACCTGATTTAAATGTATGCAGGGGCACTCCAATAATCATTACTATAAATATGTTGTATTAATATCAAACAACTCTAAGGAGACAGTGAAAGTGACTCAATAAAATGATGCTGCTGTACTGGTCTAGAAGATTTATTGGTCAACAACAATGACTCGACACAGCCATGTTTTGGCCCACTGGCCTGCCTCAGGAGTCTTCTTATATTGTGTGGATGGGCCTATCTGTAATGCTTGCTGTAGTGATATATGTCAAGTTTTGTTCTCTGTTGAGGTTCAAAAAATGGTGGGAAGCACTGCAAGTAGCGCCGCACGCACTCGAATATCACTCTCTGAATTCTTGTCTAGACTTGTGACACCGGAACAGGCCAGTTTTTGAACCACAACAGAGAACAAAACTTGACATAACTTCACTACACCAAGTGTTACAGATAGGCCCATCCACACAACATCAGTAGACTCCTGAGGTAGGCCAGTGGCCTGAAACTTGACCATGTTGTTGACCAATAAATATTCTAGACCAGTAGAGCATCATCATTTTATTGAGCCACCTTCACTGTCTCCTTAGTGTTATTATCTCTGCAACATTTCTTGTTCTTCTGTATTAATATCAAACACATATTGTTAATAGTACAGAGCTGTTCAGTGAGTAAGCTCTATCTCGTATCTCCTGAGAACATGACATCTCAAAACCAACTGAGTTACAAGGATCTGAGACAGCACTAATTCACTGAACTGCTCTATACTATTAAGCAAATGGTCATGCGTTTAATAATGAGATTTGCATCAATGGATTTTCTTTTGATGTTACCTTCTACTTTTACTTACTATTTGGAATATATTTGAAGGGTATGTTTTGACTCAATGAATCACTTCCTATACTCATTTCATTTGTATATTTCCAAAATTTCTTGTATATTTGTCATTGCTTCCATGTGCTATGAGACTTAAAATATGTTAAAGATTTCCAGTCTAATAAGCAGATATCTTAAAAGGAGCATTTTTAAGGAGGTCCCAACTGCCTACTATTAGCGGAGGGCAGTTTTCAAAGCCATTTACCCAGGTAAATACTGTATTATCCAGGCAAACTGAGCTGTTTGAAAATGACCTGGCTAAAAGCATATACAGGGTTCACAATGCTTACTTGTAGCCAGATTATAAAAGGCCATTGCTATGGGATGCTAAAGTCAGGAGAATAGAACAATGCAAATAACTTGGATTTTCATAAGTACTTGCATGGTTTTTACCATACACACCCCTCTGCTGCCTGCACAAAGAGTGGATGCAAAGCATTTGAGCGCTTGTAGTGCCTGAACGTTTCAGCTGCCACTTTTCAAAGGAGAGCAATGTCCATTGTTTCCCCTGGTGAAAGTGCTCATGTGCATTGCACATGTGGAGGGTAATTTTATAACAGGCCACTAAGTAAACACCTACTTTCCTTTATAGAATACTAGCATAACAAGTGAAATGCATGCCTATGGGGCTCATTTTCAAAAGAGAAAAATGTCCCAAAAGTAGCATAAATCTGCATTTGGACATTTTTGTCACAAAAACGTCCAAATTAGTATTTTCAAAACCAATTTTTAGATGTTTTTCTATGAAGTCTGTCAGAAGTTTATTCAAATCACAAGGGGGTGTGTCAGGGGTATATTAAGGGCAGGATTTGGGTGTTCCTAACACTTGGACCTTTTTCTGCCGTAATGGATCAAAACAAAACTTCTAGGGCTATAAGTTGAATGTTTTGGTCTAGACCTGTTTTATAAATGAATAAGCCACAAAAACTGCCCTAAGATCAGAATATGGGGGGGACAGAGGGGAGGGAGAGTGGGGATGGATTGGGGTCAGGATAGAGGGGGTCAGAGGAAGGGGAGGGGAAGTTGAGGGGGAGGGGAGGCGGGCGGGGAAAGGGGGGCATATGGGAGGGGAGAAAATGGAGGAGAAATAAGTTATGATATTGGTAAATGTTTATATGTCTGTACCCTGAGGTGAGAATTTGGGAGCGGAAAATGTTAGAGGTGCAGGAGGTGCGACAGTGTAATGTTGTTATATTGGTGGTTTGTTCAATAAACTTTACAAATTAAAAAAAAAAGTGCCCTAAATGACCAGATGACCACTGCAGGAATAAAGAAATGACACCCACGTACTCCTTCAGTAGTCACTCACCCCCTCCCACCCCACAAAGATGTAATGAAACATACCAGCCTCTATGACAGCTTCAGATGCTATGGCCAGTCCTATAAGAGCAGCAAGCAGATTCCTGGAGTAGCCTAGTGGTTGCTGCAGTGCACTGTAGCGAAGGTGACCCAGGCCCATAATCTACTCTAGCTATTACACTTGTAATGGAAAGTGTCAGTCCCTCCCCCCCAACCCCCCCCCCCCCCAAACCTACTGTATCCACATATTGGTATCACTTGCAGCCATAAGGGCTATTGTAGTGGTGTATTGTTGGGTACAGTAGGTTTTTTTGTGGGGTTTGAAGGGCTCACCATACAATATAAGGGGGTAATGGTGAGATGTGTACCTAGGACCCTTTATGTGAAGTCCACTACAGTGCCCCCTAGGGTGCTCCACTGCTCTGCTGGGATACCTGTATGGCCAATCTACTAGGAAAGCTGGCTCCTTCTACATCCCAATGGCTTGATTTTGTGCGTTTTGCATTGGGACATTTTTTTTAATGGTCCAAAAAGATAGATGTACTAAGCACAATGGCATCTAGGAAATGGTCATTTTCAAAGAAAAAAAGATAGACGTTTTCCAAGTTTGAAAATGATCATTACCACTCCTTGATTTTTGGACATTTTCAGCAAAACGTCCAAAGTTGGATTTAGATGTCATATCAAAAATGCCTCTCCACATTAATTTATTTAACAAATTTATACCCCCCCCCCCCCCACCTACTACTAGGTGGCTTACAATATGAAAAAATGCATTAAATTCCAGTTACAAATAATAAATGAAATAATACACAGAACTATATCAAAACATTGATAGGGAAAAAATCATAACAGAAAAAATGCCTAGAGCTGCCAAAAAAATCACTCAAATTCTAGCGAAAGCCTGCACGTACAAATGTGTCTTTAGAATCTTTTTAAACTGCTACAATGATGTATAGAAGTGAACATGCCTTGGCATGTGCATCCATAACACTGGACCAGCTACTGAAAAGGCACAAGCTGATCTTTCAGCACAATGAATCAGAATAGCCCTTAGGTGGAATTTTGGTACAATACATGCATATATGCCATTATTCTAAACATACACAGTCAAATAGGCTAAAAAAAAGAATCAAATAATGGAAGTAGAGCATATAATATCATTTAATAGACAAAACTCTACTGTAATAATAGTAGTAATCACCTTAGAACCCAATTTCAAGAGCCTCGGAGGTATCACTCCGGTAGCTCATAAAGTCATTGCTATCTAAGCTTTATTTGCCAAATCATCACTGGTTCTAAATTTTGAAAAAAAAATATATAAACATTATCTTTCTTAATTTATATTCTAGTTAATTAACTTAATACATAAATGTAAAAGTCAGAGAAGCACTTAGCTTAATTCTAAGCAGTAGCAATAGCAACTGTAGCAGCTTTAAAGCGAACATGCTTAAGAGATGGCGACTGCATACTGATGGCTCCAGCCTTGAGAAAGTTAGGGTGAAACATGTCAACAAAGTAGTCCTCTGAGCAGTACTAAAAACTAGCTTTAGAACTGCTACAGTTGCCATTGCTGCGTGTAACCGGCCAGGATTGGCACCTGGCCGGTTGAATTCCCCATAACCGGCTATCCGGCAATATTCAGCGGGTGGTAGCTGGCTATTTCCTGCTAAATATTGCCCATTAGTGGCTAATAGATAACTACTTATATTGGCCAATATAATTGGCAGTCCACTGGAGTTTAGCAGCCAAATATGGTCGCTTGAAAACATGGGATATCTTTGGCCAGTTTCAAGATAACCATCTAAGCTTGAATATCTACTTAGCTGGTTATGTTGAAACAACCTAAAAATAAACCAGATATTCAATGCTGGTCACCAGAAACGGCCCAGCATTGAATATCTGGCATCATCGTGGGCCACTGGAGTTAGCCCGGCTAACTCCCATGGTCTGAATATCGGCCCCTTAGCGCTTTCCTGACTTTTAAATTTATGTTAGTGAACTAGAATACAAATCAAGAAAGATAATATTTTTAAAAAATCTTTCAGAATTTAAAACCAATGATGATTTGGTACATAAGGCTTAGGTGCCAATGATTTTATGAGCTACCGGAGTGGTACTGCTGAGGTTCTTGAAACAGGGTTCTAAGCAGGGGCGCAGCCAGACTTCGGCAGGAGGGGGGTCCAGAGCCTGAGGTGAGGAGCACATTTTAGCCCCCCCGGCACTGCTGACCCCGCTGCCGCCACCACCACCAACTTTGACCCCCCCCCCCCCCGCCGCCGCCGACCCTCTCGACCCCCCTCCCGCCGCCGACCCTCCCCCGCTGCTGCCGTCGCCTACCTTTGCTTACGGGGGACCCCAACCCCCACCAGCCGAGGTCCTCTTCTTCTGGCGCAAGGCTTCGTTCTGTTTCTGTGAGTCTGACGTCATGCAGGGGGGTCCAGGGCCAAATCTATGGGGGCCCAGGCCCCCGTGGCCCTACATAGCTATGCCACTGGTTCTAAGGTGTTTACTACTATTATTACAGTAGAGTTTTGTCTATTGAATTATGATATTATTCTAAACATAGAAATCAAAGCTAAGAATACTGTAATGCCTCTGTCATGCTGTTCTGGTCACCTCATCTCAATAACAGAGAGCAGTAATAGAAAAGGGACATAACAAAACAACAAAAATGATAAAGATTATGAGCTGACTCCTTTCTGAAGAGACTAAACAGGTTAGTACTCTTCAGCTTGAAAATGTTATGACTAAGAGAGGGAGAATATGATAGAGGTTCATAAAACGATGAATTTTCAATGGTGCTGTATACATATAGTTAAAGGGATGTCTTGGAAATTTACAAGTTTTATGAGGCTTTTCACCATTGCTATCCATTCAGGTGACACCACTGAAAAATCCATAGGATATCTGTTTAACTTTGTACTCATTATTTGTGTGGCACTGCTGAATAAAGTTATTCATTTAGGGGCCATTTTACTAAGCGGCGTTAAGCCCACCGCGGGTTTACTGCGCGCCAATTCGAAATGACCACTGTGATACCACAGGAGCCCAGCCTAGTATACGCCATATCCGATGCTACAAAAATACATCCTATTTTTGTAGCGCCAGAAATCATGCTGGCCAGTTACCACAGGGTTAGCGTGGGAGCCCTTACCGTCATCTCAGTGGGTGGCGGTAAGGGCTCCCCCCCAAATGGTCACGCAGTAAGTGTTTCACTTACTGCATGGCAATTTATTTTCTTCATAAAAAGACAGCCTTTCACCCAGTGTGGTAAAAGGGAGTCTCAGCTTGCGTCAAAACACATGCTGACGCTAGGTAGGCCTCCTTTTACCACAGCTTAGTAAAAGGACACTTTAGTATTGAATATTGCTGCTTAAACAAATAACTTATTGCCCAGCCATGGAATACCTCTAACCATGCCCCTTTTCATCCAGAAGGCTTTGACGGTTTAGCAATTTAAATAGCCAAGTTATCCATGTTTAGGCCCAGATTTTTAAAAAAATGCATTTATGCATTTGCAACTGCTGTCAACCACATAAGTGCTTTTGAATGTATGTATTTTTATTTATTTCATAGAATTTGTTATACCTCTTTCAAATAGAAATATCAACGCAGTGAACAATATAAGTAATATAAGTCTGTGGACATAAATAACATGAACATAAGACAAAACAAGGAAAAGGACCACATACAAAAGGAAATGGAAGACATGGCTTTACAATATAAACTAGTAACATATGCAAATAACCTGGAAACAAAAGGAAAACAAAGATCATACTAAAATTTGTATCAGTCCACATTCTGTCAATAAAATGATTCTTGAAAAAGCCATGTCTTATGGCTTGTCTTAAACTTTTTCTATGAGGATTCTTGTCTAAATTCCAGATGCAAAGCATTCCAAAAGGAAGTTTGGAGCAGTAAAATGGTCTTTTACCTGTGAAAATAGCTTTGATTATTACCTCTCCTTGAACAGATTTCAGATTCTTTCGTTCCAGTGAATTTTAAATTCAAATGGAAAATAGCTCAGACTCATATAAGGTAATATTAAGAACACAAGTGTCATAATGGGGTCAATTGGAGGTACCTGGCAGATCCTAAAGAGAGATGCATTTCTGGCTGCTCAGTCGTAGAAGTAAGGTGCCAACCTCCATGTCTACCTGGCCAATAATTCTTAATAAATCTGTCTAAATTTCTTAAAACCCCATCTATCCACTAGCCTTGAATAAATCATCTGGCAACAAATTCCACAGTTTAATTGTGCTTTGAATGAAAAAAAAATGCTTTTCAAAATTTGTTTTAAATTTATTACTAGCTGGTTTCATGGAGCACCCGTAGTCCTGATAGTATTCGATGAGTAAATAACAAATCCCCGTGAACCTATTCCACATAACGTGATTTTAGGGATAATAATCAATACAAAAATACCTGTGCACTTTTGCTTTGATTAATGTTTAATCATACTTGATATACTGCACAATTCAAAAAGAGGTCAAGGCAGTGTTCATAATAAAATCCATGAATAAGAACATAGCTCCAAACTTCAAAAGGAAAAAACACAAGCACACAAGGCCACCATGCTACATGTGTATAAAACAGCAAGGGTACAGTCAGAGTATCAGACAAGCACCAAGTGGCATTTGGCACGCGTAGGTCATTACCACCCAGTTACCCTATGAGACTTTACCACTAGGTCAATGGCTGGCGGTAAGATCTCAGACCCAAAATAGACACGCAGCAATTTTCATTTTGCTGCATGTCCATTTTTGGCAAAAATTTTAAAAAGGCCTTTTTTACAGGTACGCTGAAAAATTATTCTGCACACACCCAAAACCGGCGCCTACACTACCGCAGGCCATTTTTCAGTGCACCTTAGTAAAAGGACCCCTTCTTTAGGGAAAGTTCTTCATGAACTGACAAACGGACTTGGTTCCAAAGCATAGGGACCAGCCAAGAAAAGGCATATTTCCTTCAGCAAGCAGTAGCATTACCAGCCATTGCGCAGAGGCGAAGCACAATGATATAGCTAGAACATGACGCATAAAAAGTGATGCTAGATAAGAAGGAGCTGTGATGGTCCGCCTGGGTGGAGGAACACTGAGATCCCACAAGAAGAAAGTAGAGAGACGAAAGGAGTGGGAAATAGACCAGACTGATCAGAGATAAAAGAGGAGACTTCAAATGTTGGTAAGATGTTTATTGCAGGGGCGTAGCTACACCTTATGGTGGGAGGGGGCCAGAGGCCAAGGTTGGGGGCACATTTGAGTGCCACCCCGCCGCCACCCCACCCACTGCCATGCCTCACTTCGCTTCGCCTCACCTCCCCCCCCCCCGCCGCCACCTCCTCGCACCTTCTCGCACCCCCCTCGCCTCGCAAATACCTTTGCTGGCAGGGGCCCCCAACCCCGCCAGCCAAAGTCTTTCTTTAGCGCCGTCTCCAGCGCAGCCGCGTTCCTGCCCTGCTCTTCTTGCTCCTCCTGACCTGTGCACGCTGACGCTCCTCAGTTTCACGTAAAGGGGACCCCCGCCAGAGAAACTAGGGGCCCAGACATAAGTTGTGGGGGCTTAGGCCCTCGTGGCCCCCCCGTAGCTATGCCCCTGGTTTATTGTTAAAAGACTCGACACAGCACTGTGTTTCGGCAGAAAGCCTGCTTCAGGAATCTTCGGTATGTGTAAGACCATCAAAGGATAAATAAAGTTGGTACAAGCAGATGTAGAAATCTGGTCTTTAGAAAGACCTTTGTTAGAAAACTGCAAATCAGCGTGAGATAGAGCAATCACAGCTTATCTCATGCTGATTCACAGTTTTCTAACAAACATCTTTCTAAAGATGAGGAGCGCCATCACAGTAGCTCTATGAGATAGCATAAGGATCTTAAACTCAATGGGCCTGATATTAAGACCACAAGAGGGAGCCCGGCTAACTCCTGCAGTCGGCAGTCAGCCCGGTTATTTAATGCTGGGTCATTTCCTGTGATGGGCATTGAATATCCAGGTGTTTTCTTGGCCAGTTTAAATTTAACCAGCCAAGCCGATATTCAGGCTGGCCGTTTAAATTCAAACTAGCCAAAGATATTCCTGCTGTTTTGGCAGCCTAACTTGGCCACCAAACTTAGCCAGTGATGCACTGAATATTAGCGGACAGCCGGTTATCCACTAAGCACTAAATGGCAATATTCAGTGGCAGATCATGGCTATCTCCCTCTGAATATTGCCAGATAGCCAATTAAGGAGTCCTTTTACAAAGTGACATAAAACACAATGTGGGCTTACCATGCGCTAAAAGGGAACTACTATTTTTATTTTTGTAGCGTTGATGTGTACCCGGCGGTAATCGGGCAGTGCCGCTTACTGTCAAGTTACCACTGGGTTAGCGCTGGAGTCCTTATTGCCACCTCAACAGGGCTGTCGAGAGGGGGGGCAGGGGGGACAAAATTTCCCGGGCCTTCAAGGGGGCCCTGGCGCCGCAGTCTCACCCGCCCTCCATCGTCGACCATCTGTCACTGGGCCAGGCCTCCTGCATTGAAATCACAGCACCTCTCACCTCCATATGAAAGCGCTGCAGGCAGCAGGGCAGCAGATCGCCTCCCTTCGGGCCTCCTTCCCTCCCTATGTCCTGCCCTCGTCTGACGTAACTTCCGTGAGGGCGGGACACAGGGAGGGAAAGAGGCCCGAAGGGAGGCGATCTGCTGCCCTGCTGCCTGTAGCACTTTCAAATGGAGGTGAGAGGTGCTGTGATTTCAATGCAGGAGGCCCGGCCCGGTGGCGGACGTAGGGGGGCGGGTGGAGGGGGGAGCGGCGACCTCAGGGGGCGGCGGCGGGGCCCCGGGGTGGCCTTGCCCTGGGCCCAGTCTCTTGGCGGCCCTACACCTCAATGGGTGGTGGTAAGTGCTCCACCTTGAAATGGCCATGCGGAACGTACTTAAATGGTTTAGAGGACTGAGGGGGAAAGTTATCGCCTTTTACCACACTTTGACAACACGGGATTCATTAACTTGCAGTATATCTGTCCCGCAGGTTGCTAAATCCCGTGGTAAAAGAATATCTTAGCTTACAAGCAGCATTATTCCAATGGCCTGATGCTCCCTGGCTGGCAGAGCAACCCCTCCCCAGTTTACCGCCCACCCCCAAAGGCATTACTCGCCACCCTTGGCTCAAGAATCCCCTCTAGACTCAAGCCCCACTCAGACTCCAACTCCCCAAAAGGTCCAAGCCCCTCATTGCCCTCACCCCCAGCATGGTCCTAGACCCCCTAAAAGGCCCACCATCTTAAACATTCATGGTCTAGGTGGTCTTCGGTCAGGAGCAATGCCCAGTCCTGCCCAGTCCAACACCATCTGCAAAACAGTGTGCCTAGCAGTAGTTGTATGGACTTTAATGCAGCTTGATAACTTCCCCCTGAATATCTCCACTAATCAGTTAAGTAGTGACTCCACCCGGACTCTGTCCATGGACCCCCCCCCCCCCCCCCCCAGCATTAACTGGACAGACCCATGGCAGTCACAGTCAGTATTCAGTGGCTCAGCCTGGTTAAGCACTGCTGAATATCGATGGACAGCCAACTCACCTGGAGTCTCTCTTGCTGACTTAAATCCTTAATAATAGAACTAGAAAACCAATTTAAATATACAATGAAGTCTCCCATTCATCAGTGTGTTAGAACAGTTAAGCCAACCTAGGTCGGAAACAGGAAGACACTTGGCGGTGGGTTGCATATCTCAACAGCTGCCTCACTGTTTGTCTGTCCCACACATTTTTTGGAGAGATCAGATCATGTAACACTTTGAATGCAGATGTCACTGTGCACATCAAGGTAAAGAGACGTGCAGGTGTTCTCCGTACTTCAGATTGTCGGTTTGAGCATGCAATTGCACCAAATTTGTTGGGGCTGATATTTTGCAATTTAAAGGCATAGAACAAAAATTTGCTTATCAGATTAAAAGTAGCTAGTAACATGAAAATACAAAGATACAGTATTGGAATCCTTTCAGTTTTCCTTTGGAGGGGGGCTCAGGAGCATAACAGCCAGCTCTGTGGGTGCCAGTGAGTGCTGGGCACCCCCAGTATTGAGTAAGTTCCTTCACTGTGTCCAGGCACTGTGCATTGTGCTTGGCACCCCTGGCAGTTTTGAAATGTTGATGCTTATGGGTGTGGGTGTATCTCTGTCACTAAATAATTGAGTATGTATGCGGTGAATGGGATTGATCTCTACACAGTGACTGCTGCTATTTGCATTCCATCTGTGTCATGCTTGGCTTATGGCAATAAGAACAGAGCCATTTTGCTTTCCAAAGCTGGAGTTGTAGTGGTTGAAATCTTACTTATCCTATTAGAAGGCAGGAGTGCAAGCACTATGGGGGTCTTTTAGTAAGCTGCGGTAACATTTTTAGCATGCGGTAGAAATTAGCTGGTGAAAAACACTGAGACACCCATAGGAATATGAGTGTCTCGGTGTTTACTGCCAGCTGATTTCTACCACGAGCTAAAAACACTACCGCGGCATAGTAAAAGACCCCTATATTACCTAAGATGGGAGTTAATAGATGTGTACCAAGCACATTAATGAAAAGAAGCTTTTTCAACTTGCATTGCCCCATAGAACAAGAAGCATGATAATAAGTTTAAGCAACTGGGACTAGATACTATAAATCACGCCTAAAAATATCAGCGCAGAAATGAAATATGCCTAAGCGTATTCTAAACAGTGTACCATAATTTAGGCATGCTTTGTTGAATAAGTCTAAATTTCCACAAAGTTTATAGAGCGCCTGTCCATGCAACTAAATTTAGTTGGGGGCAGTTAGGCCAAGTAAAAATGGGTGTAAATCCCGAAGTCTAAATTGGGCACGGACCGAGTGTATTCTATATCAATGTGCATAGGTTATAGAAGTGCCCATGACCCATCCATTCCACACCAATGGCCAAGTCCACTTTTCAATTATGCGACTTGAATTTACATGTATCATGAAATAGAATTTACTTAGACAATTGTGCATGTAAATTCTATTTAATGCCAATTAGTGTCAGTATTTGTTTGTTGATTGTCAATGCTGATTGGCTTGTTAACTAATTAAGTTGCACGCGCAAATCCAGAATATGATTGGTTTTATGCGTAACTTAAGTTGTGCTATAAAGAATCCAGGGGTTGGTGGACTTCTGTCATACTCCATGTCTCAAGAGAGGTGATGTCCATGCAACTGTTGGTTTATCAAGAGCTGTGGAGCCCAATTTTTCATTCTATATATGACGCAAAAAAAGTAAGCACCAACCCCAGATTCTCCATAGTGTGACTTGTTGCATGTGCAAATACAGTCATATTCTGTATTTGTACACGCAACTTAATTAATTAACAAGCCAATCAGCGTTGATAATTGCTATTTAGCAATTAGAATGTATGTGCACAACTGACTAAGCGTATTCTATAATGTGATGGACATAAATTCTAAGTCACATAGCTGGAATGGGCGGATCATGAGCATTTCTAAAATCTATGCACGTTGTTATAGAATACACCCTGTCCACAAGTAATTTAGGCATCAGCATTTACACCAAGGAAAATGTGGCATAAATGGCCACAACTAAATTTAGTCATGTTGCCAGATGCTCAGTGTATTCTATAAACCGTGTGGAGATTTAGGCTTATTCTATAAAGTATGCCTAAATTCAGGTGTACTATGCTTATGCTTTTGTCATTTCTGTGCCAATTTTTTAGGTGTAATGTATAGAATCTAGCCCTAAGTGCTAGATTAAACGGTGCTCCGAGTTGATCTCCATTTATAGAATAGTGCATAATGCCGGAATCCATGCCACACATTTTAGGTGCAAGGATTTACACCAACTGAAACCTGGTATAAATCCTCGCACCTAAATTAGGCACAGATCCCCAAAATTCTATAGTACTACATGCATCTTCAGTGAACGCCCATAAACCCCATGACCATGGCACCTTTACATGCGTATCTTTACCGAATACCACCTAGCAAAATGTGCAGGTAAATCTAAATTGTGGTCAATCAATTATTGGGGCTGATAGGCTCGCTAATTAAATTGCACACAGAAATTGGGCAAGCACCCAAATTTGAGTGCCATGTATAGAATCCAGGGGAGTACATAGGGTTCAGAATCAAGACGTACAGATCAGGACATAAGCAGAGCCTGTCATGTTAGAAATATGCCAAACAATAATAGCAGAAGAGGTCCAAGGAATGAGGAGCAAGTCAATGGTGCATAAAATAGTTTAGTGAAGAGAATCTCGACTCAGCTAAGGTTCAGTGACTGCGCGCATCAGGGTTCATCAGATTCTTCAATAAAGCATCTGAAAAGTTTGTGAGCTGAATAACTCATCCCAAAGGCAATTGAAGACACTTTCCAGCTTATAATTGAAAAATAAAAACGTCTATATTGCGACCCAAATCGGGAGATAGACGTTTATCTCACAAAAACGAATAAAGCGGTATAATCGAAAGCCGATTTTGGACGTTTTCAACTGCACTCCGTCGTGGATGCAGACAAAGTTGATGGGGCATGTCGAAGGCGTGGTGACGGTGGAACTGGGGCGTGGTTATCGGGCGATCAGAGATGGGCGCCTTTTGCCGATAATGGAAGAAAAATATGCGTTTTTAGCGAGAATTTAGGGCACTTTTCCTGGACCCTGTTTTTCCACGAATAAGGCCCCAAAAAGTGCCCTAAATAAACAGATGACCACTGGAGGGAATCGGGGATGACCTCCCCTGACTCCCCCAGTGGTCACAAACCCCCTCCCACCACAAAATATGCCGTTTCACAACTTTTCATTTTCACCCTCAAATGTCATACCCACCTCCCTGGCAGCAGTATGCAGGTCACTGGAGCAGTTATTAGGGGGTGCAGTGGACTTCAGGCAGGTGGACCCAGGCCCATCCCCACCCCCCACATGTTACACTTGTGCTGGTAAATGGGAGCCCTCCAAACCGCCCCCCAAACCCACTGTACCCACATGTAGGTGCCCCTTTTCACCCCTTAGGGCTATAGTAATGGTGTAGACTTGTGGGCAGTAGGTTTTGAGGGGGATTTGGGGGGCTCAACACACAAGGGAAGGGTGCTATGCACCTGGGAGCTCTTTTACCTTTTTTTTTGTTTTTGTAAAAGTGCCCCCTAGAGTGGCCGGTTGGTGTCCTGGCATGTGAGGGGGACCAGTACACTACGAATCCTGGCCCCTCCCACGAACAAATGCCTTGGATTTATTCATTTTTGAGCTGGGCGCTTTCATTTTCCATTATCACTGAAAAACAAAAACGCCCAGCTCACAAATTGTCGAATAAAACATGGACGTCTATTTTTTTCAAAAATACGGTTCGGTCCGCCCCTTCACGGACCCGTTCTCGGAGATAAACGCCCATGGAGATAGACGTTTTCGTTCAATTATGCCCCTCCACGCCAACCACTGTGGATTGTAACTGTTGTTGCACATACATCTCCTCCTTTCTAGTGACTAGAGCAGCATTCCAGTGCTCTACCCTTATGGGCTCTGTGTATTTATCTTTTTGGTACATTTTAGAAAAAAAAAATCCAAGTGAAAAACCACACAAAATCAATCCATTGGTATGTAGGAGGAGTCAACATTCATTGTAGACTGGCCATACAGACATTCCAGGATAGCAATGGGACTCCCTAGGGGGCACTGCTGTGGACTTCAAATGAATGCTCCCAAGTACACATATTACTGTTACTCCCTTATCTTGTCTGCTGAGCCCCCCAAAACCCACTACCCCCAACTGTACACCACTACTCTTATGGGTGAAGAGGGCACCTATATGTGGGTACAATGGGTTTCTGGTGAGTATGAGAGGACTCTTAGTTTCCACCACAAGTGTAACAGGTAGGGGGAGGTATGGGTCTGGGTCCACCTGTCTGCAGTGCACTGCACCCAACACTAGACTACTCCAGGAACCTGCATGGTGCTCTAATGGACCTGAGTATAACATCTGAGGTTGGCATAGAGGCTGGTAAGTAATATTTTTAATCACATTTTTGGGGAGGTGGGAAGGGGTTAGTGGCCATTGGGGGAGTAAAGGGAAGTCATCTCTGATTCCCTCCAGTGGTCATCTGGTCATTTATGGCACTTTTTTTATAGCTTATTTCTTAATAAAACAGGTCTAGACCAAAATGTCCAATTTATAGCCCTGGATGTGTTTGTTTTGTTCCATTATAGCAGAAAAACATCCAAGGATAGGAGCCAACTTTTTTAAATGATTGGGACTGCTCAACTGAGCACATATTCTATAGGGATCACCTAGTTTTAAGCAGCAGGAATGCACATAAATCACCTCTTACACAACACCAACTAGCAGGAAAGTATGCACCATATTTTGATGGTATGCACTTTCCCAGTAGGCATTTGCATGGATGGAGATTAGATGGAGCATGCAAATAAACACATACCCTGGGATTCTATATATCACGACTTAATTTCCATGTGGAAATCGAAGCATATTCTATAACAATGCGCATAACTTAATTGGTTAACTAGCTAATCAGCACTGTTAATTTGATGTTAACAACCAATTATCAGCACTAGTTGGCATTGAAATTTATGCGCACAACTTGCTAAGTGTATTCTATAACCTGGTGCACCTAAATTCTAAGTTGCATAGTTGAAAGGTGCGGCGTAGCCATGGGCATTAAAATCTATGCGCATTATTATAGAATACACCCAATCTGCACCTAAACATGGCCTAAATGGACGTGACCAAATTTAGTAGTGTGGTGAGCCATTCGGCGTATTCTATATACCTCTCGGAAATTTAAGTCTGTTCTATAAAACTTAGGATACTTTAGGTGGATTTTTCAGGTGCCATATGTGGAATCTAGCCCATAGAGTATTCTTTAATTTATACATGTTCTAGCTAACATCTAGGCTTGAGTATTTATACCAGACATAGGGCTGGTGTTAAGTGATTGTGCCTTATATGTAGGTGCATTTTCTGTCACTTGTGCTAGTATTCTGTAAAGGAAAGAAGATATCTACCTTTTTATATAGAATAGGTTTTAAATAGGCACCAGCTTATTCTCTTATATTAGGCCCCCTGTTATAAAATTACCCTCTTGATTTAGAAGGATATGGAGGTGAGTCACCATTATAGCAATTACCCCTTATCCATGGTGCCCTGCACTGCCACATAGATCACAAACTCCAAATCTAGCCCTGAGCTGAGTCAGGAGTTGATTAGCAGAACAGTACTAGGAGCATGAAAGGAAGCCAGGGCTTAGAAGCTGAGCCAAGAGGGAAACCAAACCAAGAAACACACATATTTGGATGCAGTGTACCCCTTGGTCCCTTCCAAACTCTACCCATATCTCCTGTCACCTCTTCTTGCTGCTGCCATGCTATTTCTTTGGTCCAATGCAGCATAATGAGTCCACTTGATCCATCCCCAGATTCACTCCCAGCTTCTTATCCCCACCACCCAGCCTCTCTTCCCCTTACAGATGCTATCTGCTACTTCCAACTCTTCGCAGCAGAATTCTCTCTCCCTGCCAGTAAACCCTTTCAAACCACTTCCCAGCTCTTCTAATCCTTTCCCAGCACTTCTCCGTCTTTTAATCTTAACTTCTAATTGTATTACTTTGGCAACATGTGTAAAGTTGTCATGCCCATAAAGTTACATGAACTCATTTTTTTCTCAGTGTCTACCTGCTGCTCTTCTTTCCATAAGAGCTATACTATGCTAGACTATAGCAGCTCCCTTCTCCCCCTTAAGATCATCAACCAGCCATTAGGCTGCAACATCTCATTTTTCCTCCTACAGCCAACTGGTCAGACTACCAACAGGTTAGAGGAGAAGGAGGAAGCAGAAACTGGGATACAGAAGTACCTCCTTTCTGCTTTCCCTTGCTGCTCTACAGCATGGAAGTTTCTTCTACACATTTAATAAAGTATATTATAAAATATTGGGGGTGTCTATGAGCAATAGATAATTACAACAGTAGAAATATTCAAATAACAGTACACATTATGGGATAGTAATTCCAGCTGGAATAGGAATGGATAAGTAAGTCCTTCCAGTAGTCCAAAGAAGAGCAGAACACACGTTTTAGTATGATACATAGGCTTTATTTGTGCCACTCTGTAAAAAAAAGTCCTGACGTGGCCATGTTTCACCCCACTAGAGGTTGCGTCAGGGGCTAAAAGAGCTATTGCGGTCCCAAAAGGCACAAACACAAAATAGAGCTAAAATCCAATGAAAGCAGTAACAGTCAGCCTTGCAGCTTGCGAGGTAGATAGAAACACAGCAACCGTTCTCTTGAATGAGGGAGACGGTTGTACATTTGTGCCCTTTGGGATCGCAATAGCTGTTTTAGCCCCTGACACAGCCTCTAGTGAGGTGAAACGTGGCCACGTTGGGACTTTTTTTTTTTTTTTACAGAGTGGCACAAATAAAGCCTAAATAAAAATATGTGTTCTGCTCTTCTTTGGACTACTTTCTGCACTGCAGAACATTTCTTTCCTCTTCTGGTGTTTCCGGTTTTAAGTAAGTCCTTCTGCACTGAATACCTACATCTGGTGCTAGTCCTTGTGTGTGTGACTAGCTAGTTAGTTGCTTCTTCCATTAAAGACTTGGGAGAAGAGCTAAGCTCTCACCTGTCTCCTGAAGTACAGCTTATGCAAATATACCATATTTTTCAGATATAACATAAAAAGGCTGTTAGGCTTGATCAGGTGCATACATCCATATTACTCTTATGAAGGGAGAATGTACATCATAAAACATTTTGCTACTTCAAGTGTTTTCAAGCCATGGTTAGATGTTTTTTCCAGTTTGTTACTACAGGTAGATTCTTTTCTAGGCTTGGCCAATAGCTATTACCAAGTAACAGAGTTCTCTAGCTGTCATGAACTAATAGCCATGCATAATCCGATCTTCACCATCCCTAATTCTGGTCCCTACATTGTGTATAAGGTGAGCTAATTAGAACACTAGAATGATAACATAGGCATCCTTGAATTCTGCTTACACATAATTGCACTGGAGACTAGTCAATTTAATTTTATAACAGGTTGCCTAAGTAGAAAAGCAAAGTAGCCATCTACTTTGGGACTATTCTACAAGACAACAATAGGTGCCTAGAAAAACAATTCTGTAAGCCGGTGCCTTCATTTGGGCACCAATAGTGCACCTAGTTTATAGAATAGTTGTGCTTATGCTTGTGATTGGCATCAATAATTAGCAGTTATGCATGAAAGTGCTAGGTGCTATTCCATAAACAGTGTACTTAGATCACTTAGGGCTAGATTCTATATACGACACCTAACAAACAGAAACCGAAAAAGCACTATTCTATAAGCCACGCTTAAATTTAGGTGCAGTTTATAGAATAGCGCTTACGCCCAGGAATCCTGCCTAACTTTAGGCACAATCATTTGTAGGAACTGAAATGTGGTGAAAATGTGTGCGCCTCCTTTAAGTGCGTTTCTCCCCTCATTCTATAACAACGCACATAAATGTTGTTAGGAATACGCCCATGACTCTTCCATTTCTGCACCCCCCCTTTTTGAGTTTGCACCTAAATTTACATGCATAAATACCAATTAAACTAATTAGTGTCAATAATTGTTTGCTAAAAAGCCAATTCTTGGTGCTAATTACCTCAATTTTCAATTAAATTGTGTGTGCAAGTTGGGCATATGCCAAAATTTGCACGTGAAATTTTTAGCAACTTTTATAGAATTAGGGGTCTAGTGTGCAGCTGTCAGAAGGGGCATACATATGGGGGGAGCATAGGAGTCCAAAGGTAACCGAACACAATCAAGTCCCACGGGATAATAGCAGCAAAACAAGAAGTGGAAAAAGGAAGAAGGCTTGACAGATGTTGGGATAAATAAACAACTCTTAATTGGTGTAGTATACAGGGCCGCCGAGAGGGGGGAGCAGAGGGGGCAAAATTCCCCTGACCCCGGGCCTCCAAGGGGGGCCTGGCACCAGGGTCTCTGTCTCTCCTGCTCCTGATGGGACCCAGGTGATTGCGTCCTGACAGGAGCAGGGGAGAGAAACATCTGGCACCGGGTCTCCACTCCTTGCATTGCCTGCTTAGCAACTGCTGGGCCCTCAGGCCGCGCATGCCAGTGGCGTAGGCACAGGTGGGCCTGGGTGGGCCGGGGCCCACCCACTTTGGACTCAGGCCCACCCATAATTGTGACACTCTTGCTGCGGCTGGTGGGGATCCCCAAACCTTGCCAGCTGAAGATTTTCTCTCCTTGGGCAGCCAGCACTCTTCCAAATGTCAGCCAGAAGCACTTGCCTTAAGCTGATGCTGAGACCAGCCCTTCTGCACATGCTCAGTTTTCACACATACAGAAGCACTGAGCATGCACATCCTGCTGGCAGCAGCCTCAGTTTGAGGCAAGTGCTACCAGCTGCTGTTTGGAAGAATGCTGGCTGCTGGAGGAGGAAGAGGAAATCTTCAGTATTTAATATTTGGGGTTTGTGGGTAGAAAGGGGTGGAGAGAGGAGCAAACCAGAGGGGGACTGGGGGGGAAGCAAATTCCATGCCCACCCACCTTGGGCTCAGGCCCACCCAAAATTGGCCATCTGGCTACGCCCCTGGCGCATGCTCAGTTTTGAGATCGAGCATGTGTGACCTGCAGAAAGCAGTCACAGGGGCAGGCAATGCTGAGCAGAGGAAGAAACCCGCGCTGCCTGCAGCTGGCAGGCCCAGCTAAGGTACCTTGGGCAGGTGGGTGGGGCGGCGGCAGTGGTGATGACAATTCTGGGGGGGATGGCGGTGCTGCCCCGGCAGCAGCAGCCCTGCCCCAGGCCCAGATCACTCTCTCGGCGGCCCTGGTAGTACATAAATAGTACATACGACTCGACATGGCACTATGTTTCGGCACTAGCAAGACGTGCTCAGGGCCGCTGAGAGACTGGGCCAGGCCTGGGACAAGGCCACACCCAGGGCCCCCCCAACCCGAGGTCGCCGGGCCCCACCTCCACCCACGGGCCCTCTGCACTGACCTTAAGCGTCTCACCTTCGAAAGCGCAGCAACAAGCAGTGGCAGACCACTCCTTCCTTCCATGTCCCACCCTTGCGGAAGTTACATCAGGCGACAGCAGGACACGGAAGGAAGGAGTGGTCTGCCGCTGCTTGCTGCGCTTTCGAAGGTGAGGCGTGTTGGATTATTTGTAGTAAATAATTAGCAGATTTTAGTACACACAGCTTCAGCTTTAGAAATGTTAATTTCTTTCTTCATCTCTCTCTCATTCACCCCTGAATAATTCACTGCTGAGTCACTTTAAAGTTGAAGTAACAAAACATCTGTTTACTCACAGTTTGTAGTTTGATTATAATCAGACAGGCTTATATATACATATTACTATACATTTGTATTATCAGCTCCTTCCATGTGCTTAGATGGTAATGGATGCTCACACCACCATAGATCCTCTCAGGTTAGGAGAGATCATGAGCTCCATGTGCTCCATGTGCTGCATCTGCTGCATCTAACCCCCACAGGAAGTTGCATAGCTGTGTGACCTCTCTAAGTAATTCACATCAGAGGTCACAGAGTAATCACAGAGAAATAATAGGTGACAGGCAATGCATGCAAAATACAATACATTCCAACAAACCCCTTCTCATGCATAACTGTCATGCAATTATTTATTCATACAAAGTCCAAGCTTTATACGCAGATTCACAAAATGTTCTCTGGGTAACGGTTTGGTCATGATGTCAGCTGTCATCTCACTGGTGTGACAATAGTGTAGACTGATGACCCCTTCTTTCACCAACTCTCGCACGTTGTGGTATTTCGTTGCGATGTGCTTGGTGCGTGACTGAACCTTGTCATTCTGTGACAGTCGGATGCAGCTCTGATTATCTTCCATTATCTGGATTGGTCTCTTTTCAGCTATTCCGAAATCCAGCAAAAGTTTTTCAATCCACATCAGTTCTCTGCACGCTTCCGATACGGCCACATATTCAGCTTCTGTAGAAGACAAACTCACAATACTTTGTTTATGACTGGCCCATGAAATTTGTACATTTCCATACATAAACACATATCCACTTGTGGATTTATAATCAGAATGATCCCCTGCCCAATCTGAATCACAGTAACATATTAGTTTTGGATTACTATTGGCTGAAACCTTTAATTTACAATCAATGGTACCCTTTAAATACCTTACCATCCTTTTAACTGCAGTCCAATCTGATTTGGTAGGTGAGCTGACCCTTCTGCTCAAAATTCCTACTGCATTTGCTATATCAGCCCTGTATGTGGTAGCTAGATATAAAAGCTTACCTATGGCTGATCTATATTGGATGTTATCTGGTAAAGGTTCTCTTACTGTTTCATCCTTCAGAAAATCAGTGATCATGGGAGTGCTTACAACTTGGGCATCTTGCATACCTAAACTTTCAATAAGCTCATTTATTTTCTGCTTCTGGCTTAGAAGATAAGAACCATCATTTTGTTTCTCAATTTCTATACCAAGATAGTATGACACATTACCAAGTTCTTTTATCTCAACATTGAGGTTTAAATATTTTACAATGTCCTTGTACTCTTGCTCACTTTTGCTTGCAATGAGCAGATCATCAACAAAAGCTAAAATGTATGCATATTGTCCATTTGTGCACCTAGTGTACAAGCATTTATCTGCTTCACCTTGCTTAAATCCTAAATTTGTCAATATTTCATGCAATTTATCATTCCAACATTTCGCACTTTGCTTTAATCCATAAAGACCTTTGTTTAATTTACACACTAGCTGTCTTTGTTTTGTATTTATGAAACCTGTTGGTTGTTCCATGTACAAGTCTTCAGTTATTTCTCCGTGAAGAAACGCTGTTTTCACATCAATGTGTTTGACTTGCATGCCTTTTGAGACTGCAATGCTCAGAAGTGTTCTTATTGTCGTGTGTTTCACTACAGGTGCAAACACTTCATCAAAATCTTCTCCATATTTTTGAAGATATCCCTTTGCCACTAATCTGGCTTTATACCTTTCCACTTTTCCTTGTGCATTCCTTTTTAACTTGAATACCCATTTGCATCCTATAGCTTTCTTGCCAGGAGGTAATTTTGTAAGAATCCAAGTATTATTTTTATCCAATGCATCAATTTCTTCTTGTGCAGCTTTATGCCATTCAGCAGCTTCTTCTGCTGGCATTTTCTCAATCTCATCCCATGTTAAGGGCTCTTGAGCTTCTGCTGACTTTGTTAGGTAAGACAGTCTTGGGGGTGGAACACCTTTGTTTTCCCTGGATGAGCGTCTGACAACAGGTTGGTCTGACCTTTCCGCATCCTCTAAATCTGAGAGTCCTTCTCCAATTGATTCCCCTTCTCCAACTGTACTGTCTTCTTCAATGATCCTTTCTGTGTCTGCTTCCTCTGCCTGTTCCTCGTTAGATACAGATGAGTTGCTTTCAGACATCTGCCTTGGTATGGCATTTATATACACTGGCATGTCTATTATGGTTCTAGTTTCATATTCTGGATGATAAGGCTCATCTGGGATAATCCAGCCTTTATCAACCCTTTTGTTTTCATCAAAATATGTAACATGTCTTATGCCAACAATGCCAGTTTTCAGATTCAAAATTCTATATCCTTTGTGTCCTGGAGCATAGCCAACTAAAATGCCCCTTTCTGTTGTGGAATCCAGCTTATGCCTTCTTTGCTTTGGTATATGAGCATATGCTGTACTTCCAAATGTTCTTATGTGTGACAGGTTTGGCTTCCTACCATGCCATGTCTCATGTGGTGTGCGCTCAGCGCCTTTAGTTGGCATTCTGTTTTGTAGGTACACTGCTGTGAGAATGGCTTCCCCCCATAGTCTTTTAGGGAGATTGCTATCTGACAGCATACATCTGGTCATTTCCACAAGTGACCTAAATTTTCTCTCTGCAACAGAATTTTGCTCTGGTGTATAAGCTACTGTTGTGATATGCTGAATGCCTTCTTGTTCTAGAAATGTGCGCATGCTTTGTGAAGTGAACTCACCACCATTGTCGGTCTGAAGAACCTTTGGTTTTCTTTCAAATTTATTGCTCACCATGGTTACGTATTTCTTCAGCATGTCTGTGACTTGACTTTTTTCTTTCAGCAAATAGGCCACACAATATCTAGAGAAATCATCCAAGAATATTAGCACAAATCTGTTATTTCCCAATGATGGGATATTAAACGGTCCACATAAGTCACTGTGTATTAAGTCCAGTACTTTATTACTCCTATTTCCTGTGTATGCAGGAAATGAGGGTCTCACACCCTTTTGAGTAACACAGTCTATGCATTTCTCCATTTTACCAGCATCTGCACTTATCTGAATGCCGGTGGCCAGTTGCTTACTGTAAAGATCCTGGATCACCTTAGAATCACGATGTCCCAGGCGGCGGTGCCAGATTTCCAGACTACATTTACCATCATTCTTCCTTACTTGCGCCATATGTGAGGCTTCACCTGAAATGTTCAGCTTATAAACATCATTATGCATAAAAGCTTCAGCATACACTTCATCATTTTTAGAGATTGTGCACTTACTGTTTTCAAAATGAATCGCAAATCCCTTCTTATCTAATGTAGATACACTAAGCATATTGCAAACTGCTTGGGGAATATACAAGACATCACTTACAGGAATTTCTTTAACTTCATTAGACACTTTGCATTTTAAGAATCCAATACCTTTTGCTTGGATCTTAGCAGTCCCTGCGTTTGCAGTTTTAAGAATACCTTCCTCTGGACACATTTCCTGAAAGAAATCTTTACAATTGGTTAAATGGCATGTGCTCCCCGAATCCAAAATCCAAGTACTTTCATTTGAATTATTATTTACCATAGTCAAAGATTTTTCTGCCATTAGAAAGCCCTTGTGTTTATCTTTGTCCTTCATACATTTCCTGGTTTGAAAATTCTTTAGTTCCATTGGCTTAGGTGAGCTAGAGGGAGTGTTTTGTGTTTCCTTACACCATTTAGATACATGTCCCTCCTTTCCACATGAGTAGCAAATCAGCTTGCCCTTGGGTGGAGTTTTCCCATAGCTCCGCCTTCCTCTGTTCTTTGCCAAGAAATTTGTTTCATTTCTCTCTGACTGACTTTGAGAACACATCTCCTCAGAATCATTTATTATGCATTCCTGCCTTAGTTTTGATGTTGCCTGTTCAAAAGATTGCCCTTCAATGGCCTCATTTACAGACCTAAAAACATCAAACTTCTTTGATAGTGAGGTAAAAAGAAATGCTCTTTTCAATGCATCACACATGGGAATTCCAGAAAGTTCTAGCTTTTGAAATGAAGACATAAGATGCATAATGTGATCATTACATTTACTTTTATCCCTTAATTTGGTTTCATTCAACTCTGCCAGCCAAATTGGTTGCTGCTTTGCATATGTAGTTGCATACATAGTTCTCAGTTTATATAAAATGTCCTTTGGTGTATCTTTTCCCTCCACTAATATGGCTTGTTTCTCTGAGAGAGCTTCCAAAAGCATGCACTTCACATAATAGTTTGCATTGTCCCATTCAGCCATATTTTCAGCTGTTCTGTCTTGGTCTAAGCATATATCTAATCTTTTTGCTCGAAGGAAACATATGAATCTTAATTCCCATTGCTGATAATTAAACTCAGTTAATTTAGGCACCTTGAGAGAATAGAACAATGGTGAATTTCTTCCCTCAGCCATTTTCTTAGCCTTCTGTCTGCTGTGTGGGGGGGGAGAGAGACAGACTGAATCTTTCCTTTAAAACTTAAGAGAAAAATGTGGCCTTTTTTTCTGCCTGGTAATATTTCTCTTCTTTTTCAATTCCTGGACCCTGGGCCCATAACCCTTTTGTTGGATTATTTGTAGTAAATAATTAGCAGATTTTAGTACACACAGCTTCAGCTTTAGAAATGTTAATTTCTTTCTTCATCTCTCTCTCATTCACCCCTGAATAATTCACTGCTGAGTCACTTTAAAGTTGAAGTAACAAAACATCTGTTTACTCACAGTTTGTAGTTTGATTATAATCAGACAGGCTTATATATACATATTACTATACATTTGTATTATCAGCTCCTTCCATGTGCTTAGATGGTAATGGATGCTCACACCACCATAGATCCTCTCAGGTTAGGAGAGATCATGAGCTCCATGTGCTCCATGTGCTGCATCTGCTGCATCTAACCCCCACAGGAAGTTGCATAGCTGTGTGACCTCTCTAAGTAATTCACATCAGAGGTCACAGAGTAATCACAGAGAAATAATAGGTGACAGGCAATGCATGCAAAATACAATACATTCCAACAAGGCGCTTAAGTTCAATGCCAGAGAGCAACGGAGGGCGGGCAGGCCGGACTGCGGCAGCGGTGCCGCCCCCCCCCCCCCCCCCCCCGGAGGCCCGGGCCCATGGAATTTTGTCCCCCCCTCCCCTCTCAGCGGCCCTGGACGTGCTTTGCGGAGAAAATTCTTCTGCCTCACAAAGATTTCTCTCCGCGAAGCACATCTTGGCAGCGTTCTTCATCTTAACATCTTTTTACATTTGGAAAGTGCAGCATCCATCTATGCACAGTGTTTGTGAAGACCTTCCAATATTGTTGTACTTGGCTGCATTATTTTCAGTTCAGTTCATCATCATCAGGCTCCTGAAGCAGGCACTACAGTGTCGAAACGTGGGGCCGTGTCAAGTCTTATGTACTATTTATGTACTACAGCAATTAAAGTTGTTTGTTTATCCCATCACCTGTCAAGCCATCTTCCTTTTCCCACTTCTTGTTTTGTTGGGAATAGAGACTTGCACGGGAAGGGGTTCGCGGGAATCCCGCAGAACCCTTGGGGTTCCCGAGGGGACGGAAGTTCTGCAGGGTTCCTGTGGGGACGGAAATAATTCCTGCGGGGTTTCCGTGGAAGTGTACACTGCACTTGCGCTAGCCTCTCACTTACCGAGCACCAAGTTCTTTGAGTGCAGTCTCCTCCTCCTCCTTGCTTTAACAGCACAGATGTGGATAGTATTAAGGAGGTGGTAGAGACACAAATGGTGACGGAATTCAAAAAGGCGTGGGATGAACACAGAGGATCTTGTATGGTCTGTGTCTCATATATAGCAATCTGGTTTAGGATGGGCTGGAAAGGGCTTAGACAGCAACTTTAGTGGCTGGAACATGAGGACAGTGCTTTACAGAGTTTTACAGTCTGTGTCCCATGAATGAGAAGACAATAGGCTGGAGTGGGCTTCGACGGCAATTCCAACAGTTGGAACATAAAGATAGGGCCTGGGGGACTTCTATGGTCTATGTCCCAGAAATGTCAAAGAAAGACCATAATCAAGTATATAATATCACATTCACTGTTGATTTAATTATGAATTGATAATGGGCGTGACTGTTGGGCAGACTGGACCATTCACTGCTGTCACTTACTATGCTACTATTAATCCTCTCTGCTCCCAGGCTGATGCACAGACTTCAGCTCTGACACAAGCACAAGCATCAGATGTCACCTGACCTACTGGTGCATGCATGTGGCAACCTCTCAACACAGTACCAGTGAATCAGAGACTAGTCTTACATGTACGCGCCAAAGTGTGCCAAGTTCCAACTTCTGTTCCTTCCTTGCCTGCAGTGCTGCAACTCAAACCCAGAGAGAGACTGAGAGCCTACTGGAATTTTTTTTAATGTACCATTAAATTCTTGCGGGAACGGGTGGGGATGGGTAAATTTCCAGTGGGGATGGGCGGGGATGGGTAAGATTTCTGTCCCCATGCAACTCTCTAGTTGGGAGCATAGGAGTGTCACGTACATGTCACCAAATAACATTCACAACTTATAGAATCTTATCAGGTGCATGCATTGCATGGTACACATGGAGGGGCATAATCGAACAGGGACGACCATCTCTAAGGGCACCCATCTCTGAGGATGTCCCCGCAAAGGAGCGGGGCATCCTGTATTATCGAAACAAGATGGGCGTCCATCTTTCATTTCGATAATACGGTCGGGGACGCCCAAATCTCAACATTTAGGTCGACCTTAGAGATGGGCGACCTCGGTTTTCGGCGATAATGGAAACCCATCTCAAAAAACAACTAAATCCAAGCCATTTGGTCATGGGAGGAGCCAGCATTCGTAGTGCATTGGTCCCCCTCACAAGCCAGGACACCAACCGGGCACCCTAGGGGGGCACTGCAGTGGACTTCACAAATTGCTTCCAGGTGCATAGCTTCCTTACCTTGGGTGCTGAGCCCCCCCAAAACCCACTCCCCACAACTGTACACCACTACCATAGCCCTTAGGGATGAAGGGGGGCACCTACATGTGGGTACAGTGGGTTTAGGGTGGGTTTTGGAGGGCTCCCCTTTACCACCACAAGTGTAAACAGGTGGGGGGGGGGCCTGGGTCCGCCTGCCTGAAGTGCACTGCACCCACTAAAAACTGCTCCAGGGACCTGCATACTGCTGTGATGGAGCTGGGTATGACATTTGAGGCTGGCATAGAGGCTGGAAAAATGTTTTTTAATATTTTTTGGGGGTGGGAGGGGGTTGGTGACCACTGGAGGAGTAAGGGAGGTCATCCTTGATTCCCTCCTATGGTCATCTGGTCAGTTCGGGCACCTTTTCAAAGCTTGGCCATGAAAAGAAAGGGACCAAGTAAAGTCGGCCAAATGCTCGTCAGGCATGCCCTTCTTTATTCCATTATCGGCTGAGGACGCCCATCTCTTAACCACGCCCCTGTCCCACCTTCGGTACACTGCCGTCACGCCCCGGGAACTTTGGTCATCACCACGACGGAAAGCAGTTGAGGACACCCAAAATCGGCTTTTGATTATGCCGATATGGGCGACCCTGAGAGAAGGATGCCCATCTCCCGATTTGTGTTGAAAGATGGGCTCCTTTCTCTTTCGAAAATGCCTCTGATAGGCGTACCCATTTACACCAGCCATTGACCTGTCATAAGTAGACACACCTAACTTTTTGTCTGCTAATACAGCTTTGCATGAATATTCTACAATGGCTTAGGCACAACCTTAAACTATTATAGAATTTGGAGCAACATGAGCCCCTTTGTGCCACCTAAAGTGAGGAGCTAAGTTGTAGCATTGCTACTTCATATGTCTTTGTAAAACATCCTCGCAAAGCCTGCAATAATCTTGGGTAAATTGCACCTGTGTGTATATATACATGCTCAGAATTTGGTGTACATCTATAAATATGAAATACGTGTGTACACAAATATTTTATGAAATATATGTGTTCTTTGGGGCTCCATCCACATTCTATCCATACTCCTCCCTGAACACAGCTACACCTGGGTTGCATGTAGAGGCCCTCCAAAATCTGCATTCCGTTTTGGCAGTGAAACTAGTCTGAAATCCAAATTCGGCCATGTTTTGGTTTCAGCCAAAAATGCCAGTGCATTTTCAGGTGAACCTGAACCCTGTCCCTGACAAAAAGTGTGACTACTCTCTGCTCTGCCTTCCTGACCTAAAGCCACCACTCTCCCACCAACCGTTGGACCTCCCTGGGCCTACATTAGAAGCCCTGGTGGTCTAGTGGCTTCTTCGAGGAAGGAGCGAACCCTAGCAGCCATTTTGAATGTGGAACTAGCATGGGTAGGAGCGACTGGGGATCACTCCTGTCCAGTGGTGTGCTGGTAAATTTTTAACAACAGGCTCTCTCCCCGGTCCACCTCGGCGCCCCCCATCCACCACTGCGCCCCCCAATCCACCTCTGCGCCCCCCCCAAAATTGCAGAGCTGGCTATAGCCGGGGGGAGGGGGGGCAATGCATTACTCTCTCCAGGAAAAAAAAAGTAAATGATCCCAGGTTCCAATCTAATTCATGTTTAATATGGGATAAAATGCCATAAATAAGTAAATAAATATAAACTTTTAACGTTCAGCACCTGATTCTCAAAGTGGACATATTCCAAACACTATAATGAAAATAAAATTATTTTTTCTACCTTTGTTGTCTGGTGACTTTGTTTCTCTGATCATGCTGGCCCAGTATCTGATTCTGGTGCTCTCTATCTGTTCCCTTGACTCCGTTTCCAGGGCTTCCTTTCCATTTATTTCTTTTCTTTTCTTTCCTCCTTTCTTCTTCATTTCTGGTCCTCTGCAGACTTGACTGTACAGTGGATTCAGCTTCTGCCTATTTTCTCCATCCATGTACAGTTTCTCTCCTCACTTCCTTTTCCCTCATCTAATCTCCTTCCTCTATCTTCCCTCCATGTCTAGCATTTCTTCTCTCTCCCTTCCCTCCCCTCCATCCATGTCCAGAATTTCTCTTGCCCTCCCCTCCATCCATGTCCTGAAACTTTCTTCTCTCCCCTGCCCTCCTCTACCCATCCATGCCCAGCAATTCTCTCCCCTGCCTCCCTCTGCCCATCCATGTCCAGCAATTCTCTCCCCTGCCCCCCTCTGCCCATCCATGCCCAGCCTTTCTCTCCCCTGCCTCCCTCTGCCCATCCATGCCCAGCAATTCTTCTCCCTCCCCTCCCATCCATGTCTAGCGATGTCCTTCGCCCCCACCCTCCCCTGCCGCTCCCATCATCAGTTTTAATTACCTCCCTCAAAGCCCTGCATTATTTAAGGCCCTGCTGCCCATCTCCAGCTGCCTTCCCTGCCTGCTTCTGAGGTGTTTGCGCCCTTAGTCCAGCCGCGGAAAAAGGAAATGACATCAGAATGACGTCAGAAGGCGGGACTAAGGGCGCGAACGCCTCAGAAGCAGGCAGGGAAGGCAGCTGGAGACGGGCAGCAGGGCTTTAAATAAGGCGGCGCTTCGAGGAAGGTAATTGAAAGTGACAGATGGGAGCGGCAGGGGAGGGTGGGGGCGAAGGACATAGCTAGACATGGATGGGAGCGGGAGGGGAGGTAAGCATGGCGCCCTCCTGCCATGCTTACCTCGTGCAATGGAGCCGGCTCGCCCCGAACAACAACTGGTTCGCAAGAGCTGTCAAAATTTAACAAGCGGCTCTTGCGAGCCGGTTCGAGCTGGCTCCAGCACACCACTGCTCCTGTCCCAAAGAGGCCACTAGACTACCAGGGCTCCTAGGAAAGGCCCTTCCTGGGCCTATGGGTGATAGGAGGGAGGTGGCTGCTTTTGGTGTTGGGGAGGCGATATCTGTCTGGGAAGCAAGGGACAGGGGGTCAGGGGGGAGGCATGTCAAGGGGAGCCATGCCACCCAATTTCAGTTTTGGCTTTGGCCGAAACTTTGTTGTGAATTTCAGCCACAGGTGTGGTTTTGACTGATACCAAAATCCCCAGTTTTGGTCGCCTTCCAGTTGCATAAAAGTAGGTGTACACATGGGGATAAATTTATAAAGATCTCCCGTCCACATCTAAACAAGGTTTACCCAGAGAAAACAGTTTTCAAAATTATTTCTTTATAGATTGTCTTCTATCAATGACAAACATAATTTCCCCTAATGAATGACTAATTTTTCCATCGTTTGCATATATTGTTTTTTTGTACTTCAGAATAATTGCTGCTTTTGGTATATCAAATGAATGCACATTTCTTTTTATTTTGATTTAAAATATCACAACACAAATAAGAATACTACATTTCCACTATTCAGATCAAAGCAAACAATTGATTTATTTAACATATTAAAAAAGCTGAAAAAGATTGCATTCTAAACCTTCAACCAAACAGGAAAAATGTGTGGGTTAATGTATGTAACATTTTTAACTAGCCTTTATGCACTAATTTTATGGAAATCTAAGGAGTAACACATTATAATTAGTAGAGCCAGCATCTGGCCCATCAAATGAACAGTACTGAGGTTTACATTTAATTGGAAATACTGAAAGGACTCTTATCAACTACCAAGTTTTGAACATGTTTATCTTTTTTAATCCTTTCTAGACTTGTTCCTTGTTCTTATCCCTTGATAGAAGCTTTCATGCACTCGACTGCAGGAATACACTTTCAGGTCACCCACATTAGAAACAGGACATCTGTGCCTTTGAAGTGCCAAATTACAAAACATTTGTAACTAATCTTTAGGGTGACCAGGGCCTACCTGGGAGCGGGAGGTACAACAATGCCACTGGTGGTGGTGGGGGGGGGATGGGGGGAGACTCTCACCTTGTCCAAAACTGAAGAGGATACAGCCTGCCAATAGGGGTTAGGGCCCTCTCTCAAATTTCTGCTCTGGAGGTCAAAATCTCTAGTACCAGACCTAAGAATGACAAAACTATTGCACGTATTGTTGCCACTCCAGAAGGGCCTGAATACTTAATTTCATGTATATCATTGCTGCAATGAAGAGTTCAAAGTCTGATTTTCTGACTAATGCAAACATCAGTTTCCCTTCTGCTTTTTCTCATCTTCCCTGGCCTTAATAATGTCTTTTTTTTAATGTTGTAAGCACAACCAATGTTTCACTTTTAGATTTTCTGTTCTTTTTCACTACTCATACGTATGCCAAGTGAAATATAAACTTTCATCTCAGGACCTGCTTTAGAAGAGAAAAAAAAAGGAAATCATTCTTAACTCATTTTCTCTGCCTTCTTCCTAGTTTTCTAATGCTTAGAATCTAGGTAAGCCAGGGTTCAAATCCCACTGATGCTCCTGGTGCTCTTGGGCAAGTCACTTAAACCACCATTGCCTCAGGCACCAACCTAGATTTTCAGCCCTCCAGGGACAAGCAAATACTTACTGTACCTGAATGTACTGTATCTCACCTTAAGCCACTTCTGGGAAAGGCATGAACTAAATTCAGAATCTCTGCCCTTTGCTCGATCTGGTGCTATCTTGGTCATTTCAGTAATGGGGATGGGAAACTTCTCTAAACATCTTAGGTGGCAATTGTATAATTCAGTGCCTCCATTTATATGCCCCGATGCCACATGGTGAGAGCTTCTTCTATAAGGACATCTGGGTGCCCAGATTCCATTATAGAATATCAATGCACATTACATTTAAATGCCTGCAGTTACACCAGGGTCATGTGTAACTTACACATGGAAGCAGCAGCCCTAACTGTTCTCCTTCCCTTTTGCATTCATGCACACCTTTACAGAATAGGTGCAGGTACCCTACTAGCACTATCACGAGTAAGCGTACAATTACATACAAAGTGCTAGTACTCTGTAATTTGGGGCATGCAAGGGCTTTGTAAATGCAGGTGCTCAGTTACAGAATTGCCCTTCACTTAATGCTTGTTCTTTTTATCTTCAGATACTGTTCTGCCAAAGACCAAGACCAGATCATTGGAAGATCTTTTCTAGGGATATTAGCATGCAATTGATTTACTTGCATGTCTTTAAAAATGTAGTGCGCACTACATCTATTTAATGTACATTAATCTACAAACTAACATGTTAAGTTAATGAACACGTATTAAAAATTTCTAACACATGTTAAAAAGGTTTTTAACAGGAATGTGTGAACGGAACAAATCTCTAAAAATCAGGAAAAAGTCTGAAAATGACTCAAAAACAAACCAATTTTTTCCATGCACATCTCCTCACTTCACAAACATTTTCTTCCCTAGATTGCTTTCTCTTTCTCCATTTTTAGTGGAGGTTCCCATAATTAATTTAAGCATCCGTTTTTTCAGGTGTTTTCCAGTGACAGAACATCAGACAACCACGACTGAGAATAAGAGCCCTTCATATTATGCAATTTATCTTGGTTTCTAATTTGAAACTGCTGAGAAACCAACAGAAGAGATGATCCTCATGAACATCCCTTGACTTGAGTGCCTGCTGGGTGTTGGTTTTTCCATTGACAAATGTCATTGTTTTGCCATTTAAAATTTTAAATTACATTTACAGTCTGATCTTGCTATGCAATGACAGTGCCACAAAAATGTTCTATTAAGTGCATCTTGATATGAAGCAGGGACGAGGGGAAGTGATGACTGTTGCCCATTACCTAACAGAATAACTTGTCATTAAATGGATTTGCACGGAGTGCAGCAAAGATCTTCATTCTTCAACTCCAGAACCCTTGTAAGTAGTCAGAAGAGGAAACGCCATAAGATGCAACAAAATGTTCCAGAACTGGCATCTTAAGAACATGTTCCACATCTAAGTGTGAATCTTTGCTGGTGAAACTTCACAGTTCTTTCATTATCAAGACACCAGGTAAATACTGTATCTCCTTTGCTTAAGGGTCTCTCTTATTGCTTGTGCGAAAAAAAAAAAAAAGCAAAATTGCTGCATATGATACTGGCATTTTCAACAATCCCAGATCCCTACAGTGCATCAGTCATAATAAGCATTAGACAATGGAAAGAGGACATATAAAACAAGTTTAAAATGTTTTCCCCAAAGCATAAAAGGTAAACTTGAATAACATCATCATGTCTGCTCTTCTGTGCATTACATTCATTCACATACTGTATTTCAAGCACTGTACTGAAGATGCTATGTTACAGCCCTCCATACTGTTCAAAATATGAACACAGCAGTCACTGTGCCACTGAAACAATTCTCTATTTTTATATTCTTCGTTTCCTTTGAATATCCAATTTAATCTATTTTCAGAAGGTTCTCAGTAGAACTTGGCATCAACGGACCATTGGCAGAACTTTCGGATTCCTTTCTGCTATTTATAGAGTTGGAATCTTCAGCAATTTGGGTGTCTTTGCTGGGGCTTGTGGCTGGGTTGGCGGCATCGGTAGAGTCAGCTAATTGGTCCTGCTTGACGATCTCATTCTCCACGACAACAGTGTCTTCCTGGTGGCTGCTTTGCTTTAGTTGTCCATTCTGCGCTGGAACAGTGCTAGCTATTGTATCATACAGGAACTGATAATGCTCCTAAGGGAAGAATACATAACTAGTTAGCAACTTTGTTCACCTTTGTGCTTATAGAGAAGCTTATACAGGAGGCTTGTTTCTAAATAGAGCCATGGAATGGATGACGCTACCTGTCTTTTCTATCATTATTACAGTATAACGTTCTGGGACAGGAATATTGAGAAGCCTTAGGGTATACAGATTCTATGTGTGATCCAGGTTGGTTATGGCTTGAGAATCTGCAGTATAAGAGATGGAAGTAACGTGAGACGCGGAGTAATTCCAGTTTGGTTTTAATTGCAAAGAGGGGCAGTTTTGATATGACGTCTAAGTCCGACTTTGGACATTTTGCATAAAACATCCAAAATATGAAAGATCATTTTCAAAAAAGAAAAACATTTAGGTTTTGTGCTTTGAACGTTTTTTTTTTTTTTTGGTACATTCCCCCCCCCACCCCCCCCCCAAAAAAACCTAAAAAACAAATAAGTGCAAAACGTAGAGAGTCATGCTATTGGGATGTAGGAGGGGCCAACATTTTTAGTAGACTGTCCCCCAGACATTCCAGGAGAGCAATAGGGCACCTTAGAGGGCACTTCTGTGCACTTCTTAAAAATGCTCCAAGATACACACCTTTGCTTCCTTATCTTATTCTGATATTATATCATTAGGCGAACTTAAAGGGGTAGATATTCAAAGTGATTTAACCAGGCAGGAGAGCCTCCTGCCTTGCTAAATTGCTTGTGCCTGAAAACCAGACCGTGCCACTGAATATTTATTTATGACATTTATATCCCACATTATCCCAGCAACCTGAGTTCAATGTGGCTAACAATACAGTGAAATCACATCAATAAAAAGTGAAGGAAAGAATACATAACAATGAAAACAAAGATTCAGTACAGTAAAAGAGCAACCAAAATTGACTAAACAGGGAGATCAGTATCCACACCTAGAAATTTTCCAAACAGGAATGTTTTTAACATTTTATGGAACATCAAGTAACCACAGTGACCTCTAATTGACCCTAATATCAGCACTAACTGCTTCTTCACTGTCTGGTTATTGACAGGGTGGCCTATGGGTGGAGCCGGTACTCAACTGGTTAGCAGTGATTGTCACATCACTAACTGGTTAAGGGGTCATTTTACTAAGCTGCGGCAAAAGGGGGCCTATGCTGGCATCAGTGCATATGTTTGATGCAAGCTAAGGCCCCCTTTTACCACAGCGGGTAAAAGGCTGATTTGTTTTTCAAGAAATGGCTTTGTGGCAAATGAAGCGCTTGCTGCATGGCCATTTCGGGGTGAAGCACTTACTACCACTCATTGAGATGGCGGTAAGGGCTCCCGCGCTAACCCAGCAGTAACCGGATTACCGTCAGGTAAATACCAGCGCTACAAAAAACATTTATAGCGCTGGAAATGGCGCATGCTGGGGGTACTTCCGGTTTAGCGAGCAGTAAACCCGCATTGGGCTTTCTGCCACTTAGTAAAAGACCCCCTAAGTAAGCAAATGAAGGTAGGAGAGCAAAAAGGCTGTCCTGCCAAGCTAGCCAGGCACCTGTCTGGACTAATGGACTATTGTAACACTCTTTACGCAGGTACTCTCTGTGAAATTCCCAAGGAAGCTTCAGCTTATTCAAAACACCTCAACTAGATTGATCTTTAGGCTTAAAAAATGTGATAGCATTTCTCCTTACATAATTAAATTGCACTGGCTTCTGGTTCATGAGAGAATTTTGTTTAAATCTGTTTGCATGACTTTTTTGGCCATTTATGGCCTCACATCTGAACTTGTGACCAATTTAATCTGTGTATTGCTCTCTAGATTTTCTTCCCGGTTACAGACCTTGAAGGTTCTATGCCCATTGGGTTTCAAAGCGTTGAGATTTTCTAGGATAGCTGATCCTACTTTTTCTTCCTTTGCAATTTCTAAATGGAATCTCTTACCTTTGGGTATCAGAATAAGAACCTAAGTTTGCCAAACTGGGACAGACCGAAGGTCCATGAAGCCCAGTATCCTGTTTCCAACAGTGGCCAATCCAGGTTACAAGTACCTGGCAAGATCCCAAAATAGTACAATACATTTTATGCTGCTTATCCTAGAAAGAAGCAGTAGATTTTCCCTAAGAACATCTTAATAATGGCTTATGGAGTTTTCTTTTTTTAAACCCCGCTTACCCGCTTAGCTAACTGCTTTTACCACATTCTCTGGTAATGAATTCCAGAATTCAATTACTTGTTGAATGAAGAAATATTTTCTCAGATTTGTTTTAAATTTACTATTTAGTAGCTTCATGGTGTGCCCCCTAGCCTTGTATTTTTGGAAAGAGTAAATAAGCGATTCATGTCTACCCATTCCACTCCACTCATTATTGTATAGACCTCTATCATATCTCCCCTCAGCTGCCTTTTCTCCAAGCTGAAGAGTCATAGACACTTTAGCCTTTCCTCATAGGGAAGTCCCATCCCCTTCATCATTTTCATCACACTGATAATAATCATCCTTAAGTGGGTTTTTAAAAATTACTTTTTATGGGATATTATTGGAAAATTATGTAATTTTGTGATATTATGTTTTTCTTTGCCATTATTGTGAACAGCATTATACCCAGGTATGGAGATATAGCAGTATACAAGAGATGTATTGGTATCGGTAACATCAGCTGGTATCCAGCATTCAGTGTCAGAGCATGGACATGGCCCAGCAGTGAATAGATTGAGTTCAGCTTAGCCCACAGCTGTCAATAGCCTAAAATCATCTGACCACTGCCGGCTGAATATTAATCTGAAATCTTTCAGCTTGCAAGATGTCTCCTGCTCTGCCCATTGAGTCTTACATTTTGGCTTTTTGGTTGATTCAACGAACCATCGCATTATATAATATATAGATGAAGAGAAAATATAGATATTGATTGTTTGGGTGAGATATTGCAGGATAATGTTAGTATCTTGGGTGATTCCTCAGTGGACCAGTTTATCTCAGTGGAATTTGGATGAGGTGGTTCCCTGGAAACATGGCTGAACCTTGGAGAAAAAAAAACATCTGCCCATGTTTTCTGAATCTTTGCAGGCTTAATGAAGGCTGGTAAAATGCCAAGACAAATGTTTAGAGGAAAACATACTGCCTCTACACTAAAGCCAAATGCACACTGGCTGCTAATAAGTCTCTCTTTCTAACTTTATGAAGTTGATTACAAAGGCAAATAGTAAACTGAGAGATGTTTAGAGTAGTTACAAAGTGGTTTGGAAAATCTAATATGGTGATGGAGGTTTCTCATGATAAATCTAGTATGGAACAGTCAGGGATCCTTTTATTAGGCACGCTGAAAAATGGCCTGTGCTGGTATAGATGCATGTATTGGATGAGCACCAGCGCACCTTCCAAAAAAGGCCTTTTTTTGGGGTGCCGAAAATGAACATGCGGAAAAATAAAAATTGGCGCACATCCATTTTGGGGGTAAGACCTTACTGCCACCCATTGACTTAGTGGTAAGGTCTCACGCATTAACCGGACGGAAATCGTCAGCATGCATACACTGCCGATTACTGCCTGGTCAGAGCCATGTGCTTGAAATTTTCCGGCTTGCGTAAAAAAGGAAATTACTGCTCGGGCCACACGGTAGTTGGGCGGTAGTTTTGAATTGGCACATGTTGGTCACGCTTAGGTGCCTACACAGCTTAGTAAAAGGGCCCCTCTGTCTTTTTGCATCCAAGATTTAGATCTTAGTGAGAGCCAAGCTGCTCAAAAGTAGAGGAATATACTGTAGAGTTATCTATAATAAGTGCGGCTGACTCTGCTCTCAAAGTTAGTAAGAGTAACTAGGCTGTAGTCTCTAAAGATTTGACTGTGTATAGTTAGAATGAGACACGGTGAAAAAAATTGCTTCTATCACTCCTAAACTTAAAAGCACATTTATCTATGGTACATGCAACTAGATCTTGCTTAAACTTTTTTTTTTAATTCTGATGTGGGAGTGAAATTTTACTAAGGGCTCCTTTTACTAAGCAGCGGTAAGCCCAACATGGGCTTACCATTCGCTATAAAGGAACTACCACCAGGCTACCGCGGCAGCCAGGCAGTACTTCCCACCCCTACCGCTCCATCATTTCCAGCGCTAGTAAAACGCACACCAATGCCAGCGCCGGCCCCCTTTTGCCGCAGCTTGGTAAAAGGGGCACTAAATAAATTAAATGAATAAAGCCGTTGCTATTCCTATTTTAAAAAGACCTAAGTTGGATGCAACTCTGTATTGTAAGTACAGACCAACTAATATCCCTTATCGTGCAAAATTTATTGGAAAAGTGGTCAGTCTTCAGCATACATCTTTCTCTGTTTAGGAGAAAGCTGAAAGTCTGGATATAAGACGGTGGGATAGGTTGGCTTTCAGAACAACAACAAAAAAAGGGTGTAGGAAATAGACCAGGCTAACCAGAAATGGATGAGGAGATTGCTGGTAAACAGTTTATTGATGAAGACTTGACACAGTACCGTGTTTTGGTAGTAAGCCTGCTTCAGGAGTCTTTATATAAAAAAATATGTAAAACCATCAAATGGTCAATAACTGTTGATGCGAAGTGCTGAAGAAATATGGTCTTTAAAAAGATCTTTGTCAAACAATCTGTGGATTCTGAATGAGGTGAGCTGTCGTTGCTCCGAAGCAGGCTTACTACCGAAACATAGAACTCTGTCGAGTCTTCACCAATAAACTGCCGTGGACGTCACCCATCAGTGAGAACAATCAGCCTGCTGTCCTCGGAGAATACCTTCAACAGGTATGTAGCATTCGCTACGCCAATAATTGGCTTTTTAACAAGCAATTATCGGTACTAATTAGATTTAATTGAAATTTATATGTCTAAGTTTAGGCACAGGATCTGCACCTAATATTTATGCACAAGTTAAAAAAAAAGGGGGCACAGAAATGGGAGGGTCATGGGCGGAACTGGGGCATTCTAGCATTTTTGCATGTCTTAGAATAAGGGAAGATATGTGCCCAATCTAGGTGTGTACATTTTCACCACATTTTTGTTGGTGCAAATGGCCATGCCTAAAGTTAAGCACAATTCCCGGGTGTATGTACTATTCTATAAACTGTGCCTAACTTTAAGCATGGCTTATAGAACAGCACTTTTTTCGGCGCCTTATATATTTATTTATTTTTGCATTTGTATCCCACATTTTTCCACCTCTTTGCAGGCTCAATGTGGCTAGAATTCACCCCCACATATCTTAATTAATCTTAGTATGTATCCCAGCATTCCTCAAAACAGAGGTGGCCTTTTGGTTGTAGCAGTCCTCTTGTCCAGTTTATTTCTATTAAAAGGTGCTTAGCCATCAGATCAACATTCAGACATGGTAATGAACTTTTTTTATTTTTAATAACTGGGGCATTAAAAAATATATTCAACACCGCTGTCTAGGCAGCAGCACAAAATGTATGTAGAAAGCACTTGCCAATAGTTGAAATAGTCAGCTGCAAAGCGGTTTTATTTAGAACTGCTTTTATACAAGCTTAAATTAAACCACTTAACTATATGGGTAGTGGCTGAATATTGCTGCTGTACAACTCCCTCGCTCTGCACTAAAGAGTCCTTTTACCAAGCTGCACTAGAAAGTGTCTGGAACTGCGATTATCACGTGGGTTTGCTGTGTACTCTGGACACTTTTTAGCGCAGCTGAAAAATGGCCATGGTCGTTTTTTGGGTTTTTTTTAAATGGCTACAGGCTAATTTCCCCATTAGTGCAAGGCTGTTACTACTGGGAGCCCTTACTGCCACCTATTTAAGAGGCAGTAAGGGCTCCCATGCTACTCCTGTGCTAATTGGGCAGTTTGTGGTAATGTGCTCATGCTACTCGATTAGCACAGGCACACCTACTCTCTGCCCCCAGGCACGCCTCCTGTGACAATAAATAAAAAAATATTTTTACTGAGGGAGTAGCATCTGATTGCCGAACTACTGAGGGACGCCTCAGCGCGTACCGCGGTAGTGCCCTTTTACTGTATGGTAGGCCACATTAGGCTACACATCTTAGTAAGAGGGCCCGTAAATCTTTCTCACACTATCCAGACAAAGCCAGGTGTTTCGAGGAATCTTCAGCAGCACTGTCAACATAAGGGGTTCTACTTTCATGAGCCTCCAAGTTCCTCTCAATATTGAGCCATATGTTTATAAAAAAAATGATCTAGAATGAATGACTTTTGCCAAGAAGTAGCACATGAATTACAGAGCTGTTACATGAGTCTTGATATTTTTTGGCAGCAAAACTGGGATGTGTCAAAATATCTTTTGTCTTACATTTGACTCTATCCACCTTTCAGTGCCTTTTCTCTTGACCAGGTCATAATTTATTCTTTTGAAGTAATTTCTACCACTTACTAATACTACTACTTAGCATTTCTATAGCGCTGCCAGGGTTACGCAGCGCTGTACAAATTTAGACATGGGGAAGGACAGTCCCTGCTCACGAGCTGAAGTAACTGCCACCAAGAAAATGACCTTCCAAGTCAAGTACTTCAGATGGCAGGAGTTCAGTGGCTCAAAAGGAGGTTTCATCAGCTGGGTGAGAACGACATTGAGATCCCATGACACTGTAGGAGGTTTGACGGGGGGCTTTGACAAAAGCAAACCTCTCATGAAGCGAACAACTAAAGGCTGTCCTGAGATCGGCTTACCTTCCACACGGTAATGGTATGCACTGATTGCACTAAGGTGAACCCTTACAGAGTTAGTCTTAAGACCCGACTCAGACAAGTGCAGAAGGTATTCAAGCAGGGTCTGTGTAGGACAAGAGCGAGGATCTAGGGCCTTGCTGTCACACCAGACGGCAAACCTCCTCCATAAAAAGAAGTAACTCCTCTTAGTGGAATCTTTCCTGGAAGCAAGCAAGATACGGGAGACACCCTCTGACAGACCCAAAGAGGCAAAATCTACGCTCTCAACATCCAGGCCGTGAGAGCCAGGGACCGGAGGCTGGGATGCAGAAGCGCCCCTTCGTCCTGTGTGATGAGGGTCGGAAAACACTCCAATCTCCACGGTTCTTCGGAGGACAACTCCAGAAGAAGAGGGAACCAGATCTGACGCGGCCAAAAAGGAGCAATCAGAATCATGGTGCCTCGGTCTTGCTTGAGTTTCAACAAAGTCTTCCCCACCAGAGGTATGGGAGGATAAGCATACAGCAGACCCTCCCCCCAGTCCAGGAGGAAGGCATCCGATGCCAGTCTGCCGTGGGCCTGAAGCCTGGAACAGAACTGAGGGACTTTGTGGTTGGCTCGAGATGCGAAGAGATCCACCAAGGGGGTGCCCCACACCTGGAAGATCTGTCGCACTACACGAGAATTGAGCGACCACTCGTGAGGTTGCATAATCCTGCTCAACCTGTCGGCCAGACTGTTGTTTACACCTGCCAGGTATGTGGCTTGGAGCACCATGCCGTGACGGCGAGCCCAGAGCCACATGCTGACGGCTTCCTGACACAGGGGGCGAGATCCGGTGCCCCCCTGCTTGTTGATGTAATACATGGCAACCTGGTTGTCTGTCTGAATTTGGATAATTTGGTGGGACAGCCGATCTCTGAAAGCCTTCAGGGCGTTCCAGATCGCTCGCAGCTCCAGAAGATTGATCTGCAGATCGCGTTCCTGGAGGGACCAGCTTCCTTGGGTGTGAAGCCCATCGACATGAGCTCCCCAGCCCAGGAGAGACGCATCCGTGGTCAGCACTTTTTGTGGCTGAGGAATTTGGAAAGGACGTCCCAGAGTCAAATTGGACCAAATCGTCCACCAATACAGGGATTTGAGAAAACTCGTGGACAGGTGGATCACGTCTTCTAGATCCCCAGCAGCCTGAAACCACTGGGAAGCTAGGGTCCATTGAGCAGATCTCATGTGAAGGCGGGCCATGGGAATCACATGAACTGTGGAGGCCATGTGGCCCAGCAATCTCAACATCTGCCGAGCTGTGATCTGCTGTGACGCTCGTACCCGCGAGACGAGGGACAACAAGTTGCTGGCCCGCGCCTCTGGGAGGTAGGCGCGAGCTGTCTGAGAATCCAGCAGAGCTCCTATGAACTCGAGTTTCTGCACTGGGAGAAGATGGGACTTTGGGTAATTTATCACAAACCCCAGTAGCTCCAGGAGGCGAATAGTCATCTGCAAGGACTGCAGGGCTCCTGCCTCGGATGTGTTCTTCACCAGCCAATCGTCGAGATATGGGAACACGTGCACCCCCAGCCTGCGAAGTGCCGCTGCTACTACAGCCAAGCACTTCGTGAACACCCTGGGCGCAGAGGCGAGCCCAAAGGGTAGCACACAGTACTGGAAGTGACGTGTGCCCAGCTGAAATCGCAGATACTGTCTGTGAGCTGGCAGTATCGGGATGTGTGTATAGGCGTCCTTCAAGTCCAGAGAGCATAGCCAATCGTTTTCCTGAATCATGGGAAGAAGGGTGCCCAGGGAAAGCATCCTGAACTTTTCTTTTACGAGATATTTGTTCAGGGCCCTTAGGTCTAGGATGGGACGCATCCCCCCTGTTTTCTTTTCCAGCCCTTCCTGCCCGGATGGCACGGGCTTGACCGCATTGGCGCTGAGAAGGGCGGAGAGTTCCTCTGCAAGTACCTGCTTGTGCTGGAAGCTGTAAGACTGAGCTCCCGGTGGACAATTTGGAGGTTTGGAGGCCAAATTGAGGGTGTATCCTTGCCGGACTATTTGCAGAACCCACTGATCGGAGGTTATGAGAGGCCACCTTTGGTGAAAAGCTTTCAACCTCCCCCCGACTGGCAGGTCGCCCGGCACTGACACTTGGATGTCGGCTATGCTCTGCTGGAGCCAGTCAAAAGCCCGTCCCTTGCTTTTGCTGGGGAGCCGAGGGGCCTTGCTGAGTCGCACGCTGCTGACGAGAGCGAGCGCGCTGGGGCTTAGCCTGGGCCACAGGCTGTCGAGAAGGAGGATTGTACCTACGCTTGCCAGAAGAGTAGGGACCAGTCTTCCTTCCCCCGAAAAATCTTCTACCTGTAGAGGTAGATGCTGAAGGCTGCCGGCGGGAGAACTTGTCGAATGCGGTATCCCGCTGGTGGAGATGCTCTACCACCTGTTCGACCTTCTCTCCAAAAATATTGTCCGCACGGCAAGGCGAGTCCGCAATCCGCTGCTGGAGTCTGTTCTCCAGGTCGGAGGCACGCAGCCATGAGAGCCTGCGCATCACCACACCTTGAGCAGCGGCCCTGGACGCAACATCAAAGGTGTCATACACCCCTCTGGCCAGGAATTTTCTGCACGCCTTCAGCTGCCTGACCACCTGCTGAAATGGCTTGGCTTGCTCAGGAGGGAGCTTGTCCACCAAGTCTAAGGTTCTAGAGTCTTTGCCCGGGGGCGCCGAAGCATGCTCCCTGGAACTCTTAGCCTTCTTTAGGGCCAAATCCACAACTCCAGAGTCATGAGGCAACTGGGTGCGCATCAGCTCTGGGTCCCCATGGATCCGGTACTGGGACTCGATCTTCTTGGGAATGTGGGGATTAGTTAGAGGTTTTGTCCAGTTCGCCAGCAATGTCTTCTTAAGGACATGGTGCATGGGTACTGTGGACGCTTCCTTAGGTGGAGAAGGATAGTCCAGGAGCTCAAACATTTCAGCCCTGGGCTCGTCCTCCACAACCACCGGGAAGGGGATGGCCGTAGACATCTCCCGGACAAAGGAAGCGAAAGACAGACTCTCAGGAGGAGAAAGCTGCCTTTCAGGAGAGGGAGTGGGATCAGAGGGAAGACCTTCAGACTCCTCGTCAGAGAAATACCTGATGTCTTCCTCTTCCTCCCACGAGGCCTCACCCTCGGTGTCAGACACAAGTTCACAAACCTGTGTCTGCAACCGCGCCCGACTCGACTCCGTGGAGCCACGTCCACGATGGGGGCGTCGAGAGGTAGACTCCCTCGCCCGCATCGGCGAAGCTCCCTCCGCCGACGTAGTCGGGGAGCCCTCCTGGGAGGCGACGGCAGTCGGTACCGCATGCGGCACCGACGCCGGTGACCTCACCTCGGGCGATGGACCAGCCGGCGCCACGCTCGACGGTACCGGAGGCGCAAGCACCGCCGGTACCGGAGGGGTAGGGCGCAACAGCTCTCCCAGAATCTCTGGAAGAACGGCCCGGAGGCTCTCGTTCAGAGCGGCTGCAGAAAAAGGCATGGAAGTCGATGCAGGCGTCGACGTCAGAACCTGTTCCGGGCGTGGAGGCTGTTCCGGGCTGTCCAGAGTGGAGCGCATCGACACCTCTTGAACAGAGGGTGAGCGGTCCTCTCGGTGCCGATGCCTGCTGGGTGCCGACTCCCTCGGCGACCCAGAGCTCTCGGTGCCGACACGGGAAGGGGACCGGTGTCGATGCTTCTTAGATTTTTTGCGAAGCACATCACCGGCGCTTCCCGGCACCGACGAGGAGGACGTAGAATCCAGCCGTCTCTTCCTCGGGGCCGAGACCGAAGAGGGTCGATCTCGGGGGGCTGTACCGCAGGAGCCCTCAGGGTAGGGGGAGACCCACCCGAAGGCTCACCGCCACCAGCAGGGGAGTGGACAGCCCTCACCTGCACTCCAGACGAAGCACCACCGTCCGACGACATCAGCAGACGAGGTCCCGGTACCACCGACGTCGATGCAGTCACCCGATGTCTCGGCGCCGATGCAGAGGGTCGATGCCTCGATGCACTCGATGCACTGGCCGCCGAGGATGAAGGTCTGGACGCTGCAGACGTCGATGCACTCGATACCCCCGGTGCCGATGCCGACGAAGAGCCCGAGAACAAAAAGTTCCACTGGGCCAACCTCGCTACCTGAGTCCGCTTCTGTAAAAGGGAACACAGACTACAGGCCTGAGGGCGGTGCTCGGCCCCCAGACACCGAAGACACGAAGCGTGCCTGTCAGTGAGCGAGATTACCCGGGCGCACTGGGTGCACTTCTTGAAGCCGCTGGAAGGCTTCGATGTCATGGGCGGAAAAATCACGCCGGCGAGATCGAAAGACAAAATGGCGAAATTTGGCACCAGCAGAAAAAAGCGGGAAGGAAATTTCGACCGGGGCCTAAGTAAGGCCTACCCCGACGACGAAAGAAAACTTACCGGGGTGAAAAACTCGAACTAGAGGAAGGGAAAAAGCCAAAAGAGGTTTTTTCCAACACTTTTGAAGCAAAACGAGTCAAAAATGACGCGCGAGGTCAACTTTTTCAGGGCACGAAACGGAAACACAACCGTCCCGAGCGCGGAGAAAAGAAGACTGGCCGGCACAAGCCGGTTTCGGGCGGGAAGACGGCCACGCATGCGCGGTGCGCATCGGCGCGCGAGGGCTAGCAAAGGACTTTGCTAGTGAAGATTCCGATTGGAGGGGCTGCCGTGGACGTCACCCATCAGTGAGAACAAGCAGCCTGCTTGTCCTCGGAGAATAATTAGCTCGTTATTCAATTAAGTTGCACAAACAAAGTGGGTGCTTGCCCATATTTACACGTGCAATTTTTGGCGACTTTTATGGAATTAGGGGGATGGTGTTACATTAGACAAATGTACCCTTTCGAAAAATAATTTGTGACTTCCAGATAATTAAATTGTTCTAAAATAGTGTTTGATTTACTTACAAATGAAGCAACCATTCCTGGCCTTTCTCTGCGCAGAGTTTTCACTGTCTGAAACACATCTATTACTTCTTCTACCTCTGCACTTTCCAAGAGGTTCCACAGCGCACAAAATGTTCCCGTCTGCTGGGATCCATCACTGAAAACAAGGTAAAATCTCATTTTCCACAGCACTAGTACCAAATGACAGCAGCTTTCTCCTTAGCTAAACAAAGGAGGTGATTTTATGTTTCATAATTTTTATTGATTTACTTTAAACTTAAACAGAAATGTTACTGTTAAGTGAAAAACAGCCAAAAAATAAAACTTTTCTTACATACTCTTTTAACTTTACACTTTAAATGGCTTTCTTAGACCCCAAAAACTAGGGGGGTTTAGAATAGGTGAAGCTACATTTGTATTAACAATTTCTATAAGAAAATGATGACACCACATTTCTCAGTCTATTATTTCATTGTCTCTATCGTTGTTTTGAATCTAGGAGCAACTTAAGCTGATCAGGAACATAAAAAACATATTTATTAAACCTCACAATACATTTACATGGATATGCTAACAGAAAGGAACCTCCCAATTCTATTGTTTTTAATCTCATTGAAAGAAACTGTTTTCGTTTTTGCTGAGTCGCTTTTGTCAAATATTTTTTTTCCACCAAAATTGTGATTCGTTGTTTTGAAGTAAAGTCTCATTACAGCATTCAAATCTTGTTGAAAAAGAAAAGTCACTAACAAGGTCGCCCTTTCAGTGGCAGTTTCTATTGACTGTTCCAAAATCGCTGTTAGATTCTCCACATCCATTTCACTTCCAGGTTGAACATTTGTTGCCTCGTCTGCTTTTTTGATCGTATTTGGTATAAAGTAAATTTTTTCTAATGGAGGAATTGCTTCTTGGGGATATTTTAAGTTTTCTTTAAGAAATCTGGTAAATAAATCTTGGGGGGAAACCCCATACAATTTAGGAAAATTAAGCAGACGTAAATTCAGTCTCCTATTGTGATTTTCAATATATTCAAGCTTTCTCCTGATATCCACATTATCTTTTATCACAGCAGCTTTAAATTCATTTGTTTGTACCACCTCATTTTGTAAATTCTCAATTTTCTGTGAAAAATCTTGTTTAATCGTGTCAACAGAGTCTTTCAATTCTTGCATCTTAACACCTAAGGTTTTTACCTCTCCAGACGACTGTTGAAGGGTTTTTTCCATCTCTAGTAATTTCAGCCATATTGTCCCCAGATTAACCTCCATTTCCTTCCCAGCAGATTTGGATGTTATTGGTGAGTCGGTCACCCCACTGGGTCTGCCAACTTCCACTCTTCCGGTGTCCGTCAGCTTCTCCTCCCAGTTCACCACAACTGCTGGGCTCGGAGAAATCTTAGAGAGCGGCGGGGGAGAGAGAGATATTTCGCATTCCGGCGAGGGTTCTGCTTCACCAGATCCTCCCGCCAAGGAATCCACCCCACTTGCTACCTGGGAAGGAGCGGGAAAGAAACGCTCCAGTCCGGTTCTCGCCGGTGTGGACGTCCCGGTAGGTGGGGGAACTACCCGGACTGCTCCTTTCCTTTTAGAATGAGGCATATTTCCGAAAGAACAAAAAATTAGCAGAGCTGGCTGGAGCGATCTCACCAAACGTCCGCTCTTGGCGCCATCTTGACACGCCCCCAAGGAGGTGATTTTATAACAACCCGCCTAACTTATGCATCAGTAAGAAGGAAATCATTTACATATTCTCCCTTTGAAAATGATCCCACTGAAATAACCTGCACAAAGACACATCTGTATATGTATGTACAGAACATTTTTGAAGAAACGTACATGCATACTTTATATAATTAAAAATTAAGGACCAGATTCAAGAAACAATGCTCAAAATTGGACACCATTAAGATCCGTGCTGAGCGCGAATTCTATACAGGTTGTTTAGTGCGGATCTCATGTCTAACTTTGGGCACCAGATTAACACCTGGTTCTGACTTAGGTGCGGAAATGACCCTGTTCTATAACATCATGTCTAAATTCCTGGATCGCCTCTGACTATCCCATGCCCCTCTCATGGCTACTCCCCCTTTTCTATTGCGTGCCATAAAATCTAGGCATTCATGTTATAGAATACAGCCCAGCCCAAATGTGTGCAAGTCCAAAGAAGTGCTAATTAGCACCAATTATTGATTGTTAATGGCTCAGTTTGTTTGTGCAACTGAGTTGTGCACCTAACTTTGGGTGACCTATATAGAATCCAGTGGTAATCGTGTAGCCCCCCTACCACCCAGACTGCTCCCTTAGACCAGTGTTTCCCAAGTCGGTCCTGCGGTACCCCCATGCCAGTAAGGTTTTTAAGGATATCCACAATGAATATGCATGAAAGAGAACTGCATATAATGAAGGCAGTGTACACAAATCAAGTTCATGCATATTCATTGTGCATATCCTGAAAATCTGACTGGAGTGGGGTACTCCAGGACAGGACTTGGGAAACACTGCTTTAGACTGCCTATATGCATATGATATTGTGCACATACTGGTTGTATGCACGGGGCTTTTCTAAAACAGCATGGCCACATTTATGTATGAACTAGTAAAAAAGACCCATTTCGGTAGGCAATGAAACGGGCGCTAGCAAGGTAATCCCCCACCCTCCGAGACCCACGGCCCCCTCCCTCCCTTCCTTCCAAGTTCCAGACCCCCCTTCCTTCCTCCCTCCCTTCCAGTTCCAGGCCCTCTCACGCCCCTCCCACAGAGTTACAGACTCTCCCCTCCCTCCAATTTCCACACACCCCTCCACATTACTGACCCCTGGACCCCCCTGCCGCGACCCTCTCGACCCCCCTTCCCGTCGAAAACCCTCCCCTGCCGCCGTCGCGTACCTGTGCTGACCCCCAACCCCCGACAGCCAAAGTCCTCTTCTCACCTGCGCCGTCGTTGCTTGCTGAATGCTGAATGATCTGATCAAGTTTCTGTGCGTCTAGAAACTTTCGAAAATGAACCCAAAAGACTATTTGTTCTCCCTACACGTTTGGAGCTATGTTACATCCTCTACTTTTTTGGAATTCTGTCTCATCTGCGAATAGTTTTTTTCCTGTTGTTTCAATTACTTACCTGCACAAAGTTATATCATAATGGCTGACCAATTTTATAAAAGCCTTGTATATTTATATATACAAAATGCCTGTGAAATGTCCGAAAAGTTGCCTTTGCCTATTTAATAAAGGTTAAAAATATTTGCCTATTGTTGATTTTCCTCTTTTTCTGGATTGACATTTAATAAAGGTTATGATAGGCACCTGTGTCCTTTGTAAAACAGTATCTCAGAACCAGCCCCAGCTATACCAATTGCCCATGAACAAATTTACACCTGCTCTAAATAAAGTTGTAAATATGCATATGTACCACATACTTTATAAAATAACCAAATGCACTGTAACTCTCTGCCTGCTCTACTCAACTCATCCTCAAGAATGCTTCCACACACACTGCGAGAAATTAGGGGCACTTTCTTCTGTGCTTTCTTATGTATAAATACAGTTACAGTTCATTGAATTTACTATACCGCTAGGCTTTTTGTTTAAAAAGATCACAGCGGTGTACAAATTTAAAATAAAACAACATATTAATACATACCAGAAAAGAACTGCAACAATCAGATAGGAAAGGATCAGTTTCACAAGACCATTCATAAGTACATGCATAAGTATTGCCATACTGGGAAAGACCAAAGGTCCATCGAGCCCAGCATCCTGTTTCCAACAGTGGCCAATCCAGGTCACAAATACCCGGAAGATCCCAAAAATGTACAAAACATTTTATATGCTTATCCCAGAAATAGTGGATTTTCCCCAAGTCCATTTAATAACAGTCTATGGACTTTTCCTTTAGGAAGCCGTCCAAACCTTTTTTAAACTCTGCTAAGCTAACCTTCTTTACCACATTCTCTGGCAACGAATTCCAGAGTTTAATTACACGTTGAGTGAAGAAAACTTTTCTCTGATTCGCTTTAAATTTACTACATTGTAGCTTCATCGCATGCCCCCTAGTCCTAGTATTTTTGGAAAGCGTGAACAAATGCTTCACATCTACCTGTTCAACTCCACTCATTATTTTATAGACCTCTATCATATCTCCCCTCAGCCACCTTTTCTCCAAGCTGAAGAGCCCTAGCCGCTTTAGCCTTTCCTCATAAGGAAGTCGTCCCATCCCCTTTATCATTTTCGTTGCCCTTCTCTGTACCTTTTCTAATTCCACTATATCTTTTTTGAGATGCGGCGACCAGAATTGCACACAATATTCGAGATGCGGTCGCACCATGGAGCAATACAAAGGCATTATAACATCCTCATTTTTGTTTTCCATTCCTTTCCTAATAATACCTAACATTCATACCAGGGGCGTATCTGCGTGGGGCCACAGGGGCCTGGGCCCCCGCAGATTTCGCCCTGGACCCCCTTACTGCCGCCATGGGTACCTTTGCTGGCGGGGGACCCCAACCCCCACCAGCCGAGGTCCGCTTCCTCCTGCCGCTGCGAGGTTTTTTAAGTTCATCGGGATTCGTCCTCCGTCACTCTGTGCTGCTGTTCAAAGAAGCTGCTAGCTGAATGCAGTTTCGGACTGAGTCTGACGTCGCTGCTGCACATTGTACATGAGTCTGACGTCCTGCACGTACAACGTGCAGCAGCGACGTCAGACTCAGTCCGAAACTGCATTCAGCTAGCAGCTTCTTTGAACAGCAGCACAGAGTGACGGAGGACGAATCCCGATGTAGAACTTAAAAAACCTCGCAGCGACAGGAGGAAGCGGACCTCGGCTGGTGGGGGTTGGGGTCCCCCACCAGCAAAGGTACCCACGGCGGCAGGGGGGGGGTCGGAAATGGCAGCGGCTGGGGGGGCTATAATGTGCCCCCTCAGGCTTCGGCCCCCGCTACCGCCGACTTTCAGATACGCCCCTGATTCATACACATAGTAGCCATAAAAGATATGTGTGGCCGCACAATTTATTAAAAGCCCTCTGCTGCATCTAAGACAGGCTTTACACATGGAGAAAATGTTATAACATTTAGGGCCCTGTTTACTAAGCCACGTTGTAGGCGTGCTAGCGTTTTTATAGTGTGTGCTAAAAATTAGCACGCACTAACGCCACAGACACCCATAGCATTAGTGTGCACTTAATTTTAGTGCACGCTAAAAACGCTAGGACACCTTAGTAAACAGGGCCCTATGAAAAGCATCCACCAAAACAGGCGCAGACCATCAGATCAAATATCTCCAGTGAATGAGTTTTCTTTTCGCAAAAGGATATTGGTCACAGCAAATATTTGAGTTGGTCCCTTTGAGATTCTTTTTTTTTTTTTTTAACTATCTCATTGTCTGGTTGTATGTTTTACTACTTTCTAATTATTAATCATAAATATGAAAAATATTTTCTCCCACTGTTCCTATTAAACTGGAAGAGAGTCACTGCCGAAAGAGATTCTGACGTTACTAGAGATGCCCATATATTCCTATAGGCGTCTCTAGTGTTTAGCGCTCGCTAATCATTAGTGCGCAATAAAAATGCTAGCGCGCCTTTGTGTTTCAAAAAGCATACATATACATGAAAATAACATTCCAAAAAAATGTCAATGCCTTTTTAAGAGCCTGCTATAGGTGATTCTATACCTGCAGTGAACAAGAAGAGGGACAGAGTTCTCATGTTTGTGTTCATAGACATTTCTTTTTGGAAGTTTTGTGTTGACGTTCTGAATCATAGCAACCAATTCTTTGGGTTCCTCAGGAAGTTCATTTTCGTTCCACTGCAGGTAGGTGTAGTGATGGATTTTTCGGGTTTCTTTCCTCTGAAAAATCGAGTGGTAAATGTTAGATAGATTCATTTACATCATGTGAAATAACATGAATGTAATACATACTTCGGTAATAGAAGTAAATAGGAAAGAGATCGCCTTCCATGCCTTTCTTGTGTATGCAAATTATTCTCATGCATGCTCATTGTCAATAACCTGAAAACCTGACTGGTTAGGGGTCCTGATGCCAGATCTAAGAAATTGTGTCTTATTTTATGAAAATACCTTCCCCCCCCCCCCCCCCCCAAAAAAAAAAAAAGCCTGGGGTGAATGTGGCTTTCTTATCCATACATTCAGATAGGGATTTCTGTAGAGAGTTTAAGACTGAGACATATTAAGCCTGGCCTGAGTCTTCTGTTATTTGGTGAGCTCTGCGAAGAGAGCAAGTGACATCCTCCCTCCCTTATTGTTCTTTTCTCCCCAGAATTTTCCCTTTTGTAAAATTATATACTTTCCTTTCCCTTTCTTCTTTTTTTTTATTTATATTTTCAACTTTATTACATAACAATACTCATACATTGGAATGTATAGATTTGGAACATAACTACAAGTATTTATATTACAAACAAAATCTTATCTTATTTGGTCCACAAGAGGAGGATCCAAGATTAGGAAAAAACAAAAAAAACTCACAATGTGACATTTATCACTAAACTGAACTAGAAGGACATTGGGATCCTGCAGCCTAGACAGTTGAGCTACGTTGGAACGGACATCACAGGCGGGTCACGTTTTACCTCTTGAGCTAAGACAAAGTTCTTTAATTTAATAGGACAGAGAAAAAGGTAATTTACCCCATTTAGAGAAATCATGCATCTAGATGGATATCTAAGGATAAAAATTCCTCCCAGGGAAAGGATTCTTGGTCTAGGTGCCAACAACTCCCTTCTCCTGGCCTGGGTTTCTCTAGCTAGATCTGGAAAAATACGTATTTTCCCGCCCATAAAATTAAAATTCATTTTCCTAAATAAGAACGTAGAATTAAACTTTTATTTGACTCTAGAGCAAACATTATAAGTAAAGTTGCTCGTTCTGAGATCTCAGAACATTCTAGAAAATCAGTCAAATGATCTTGAGGAGGTTCTGAGTCTATAGGTGTAGGTTTCTTTATGTATTGCATTTTGGACACCATAGGGTGATTTTCAAGAGGAATATCCAGAACTTCCTGAAAATACTTTTTCAATAATTCAACTGGAGGAATAAATGGTGATATCGGAAAATTAAGTACTCTGAGATTATTCCTTCTGCATTGATTTTCCATATATTCCAATTTCTTTGCCTGGATTTTATTATCTTTTATAACAGCTGCCACTGTAGTTTGCATGGATTTCAAATCAGAATCAAAAGTTTGAATTTTTTCCTGATGTAGATCAACTATGGTGGTAAGCTGATTAGATTGCTCCTTTAATTGTCTTATTTCAGTCTGTGAGGAATTAAAGATACGCTGGAGGTTCACGTTCACCCCTTGAATGGCCTCCCAAATCACATCCATAGTGATTATTGCAGGTTTTTCCATACCACTTCCTAATCCAAGAAGATCTATTTCTTGGATTAAGGTTGGGGGCAAATATCCCCTTCCCGCTGTAACAATACCTGGAGTTGAAGCTAGAACTGGACCTCCTACCGCCGACGATAGTGCGCCCACTTCGGACGCCTGTTCGAACAGCGATTCCTCTGTTCTGCTACTCCTTCCAGGTTGTGGTGGGGTCAGGCCTGCTAAGTGCTAACGGGCTCAAAGTAGCGCCCTCTGAACTGTGCTCCATGCGTATCATTTCGGAGATTCCAGTAGCATGGTCCCTCGGTCCCGGTGGGCGGATTCCAAAGGTCTCAAGTGTGGGTTGTGTCATGGCGGGACTGCCAGCAGCGCTCGAGGAGGTAAGAGCAGCCGCTTTTCCTTTTCTCTTCCCCATTTCTCACAGGGAGCGCTCCGTGACAAACAGCCGGAAACCTGAAAAGCTTCGGAGCTAACGCTCACACATCTAGTTCGGCAGCCATCTTGGATCCCTCCTTTCCCTTTCTTCTTCTGTTCTTACTTTTGTTAGTTCTCACCACCAACCCTTATTTTAATATTTTATTGTAAACCGCTAAGATTTATTTTATATATAGACGGTACATCAAATGAAAATTGACTTTGACCTGGGCTTAAAGGCTGTTTCATTTTCCTTTTTCCCTTTTCTCCATTATTAAGTAAAATTGCATACGGAACAGTAAACAAATATATCATTCCACCATTTTTATATAAGTTTGAAATGGAATAAATGGCTTCTGCTATGAAATTAACAAGAGGGGGGCCCATTTACTAAGTTGTGTTAGCATTTAATGCAGGAATTGCTGTGCACTAGCAGATAGTCCATGCTCATTCACACATTACACAGTAACACAGAAAATACCATTTTGGAGTAGGGAACAGAGAGACACTGTTTTGCAGCTTGATATGTTTCAGGGTAGTGAGGTTGATTCATAGTGGAGGACTATGATAGACTAAATCCTAGTAAGCAGAATACATGACAGGCCCAAAATAGGGTCTAGGTCTGGAACAAGACAAAAGCCAAAGTAGGCCGATACATGTAAAGCCACAGGGCTCAGGAACCCACTCACTCTGAGAAACTGGCAGCTTCACAGGAACCCACTCACACACGGAAGCTAAGAGCATTGCTGGATCCCACACACACAAACACAGTGACTGGAAGTACTGCTGGAACCCACTCACGCAGACAGTGGCGTACTAAGGGCGGGGTGGTGGGGGCGGTCTGCCCCGGGTGCATGCTGCAAGAGGGGTGCAGGGAGCAGCTGTGCAGCTGTCGTCTCCAATGGTTCCCTGCTCCCTCTGCAGTTTCCTGTTCCGGGGCAGAGGGAGCAGGGAACTGGTGGAGCCAACAGCCGTGTGGCTGCACTCAGCACCCCAGCAGGTAAGAAGAATACACCCGGGGAGGGGAGCTTGGAGGTGATGTAGGGGGAGGGGATGCTGCACCCAAGGGGTGGGACGATGCTGCACTTTTGGGGGGGGGGGTGCAGCGGCGATCTGCCCCAGGTGGCAGTCGACCAAGGAACACCACTGCATGCCAAGAGGACTGGAAGTACTGCTAGAACCCACTCACGCAGAAAAGTCTTGAAGTACAGCTGGAATCCACTCACAAACAGTGTCTCAGGACCCACAGAAAGCAGAAGCTATAGGGCGGCTAATGATGCAAGAGCATCTAGGTCTGGGCCCGATGGAGTTAAATGCCGCTCTCCAACGTCAGCATCTGACATCATCCTCAGAATGCGCCATAGCTGGATGAACAGGTTCTGTGGTGCGTGGCAGATGGCTCCTCGCCATGTGCCAGCAGTTCAGTCCAGATCCTGACTCCAGAGTCACAGTAAGACCGTGATCCAGCTAATATGGACCTCATTATTGCACATTACCCTGTTAATGTTAATGTGGTAGGTAACAGAGAACAGAAAACGGCACCTCAAGAGATGTAGCTAAATGCATCCCAATCTGCCATGCTGTTATCACAACATACTGACTTTTTTCTCCATGACAACGGCATGGCAGCCCTCTCAAACACTGAGCACAGAGGTTTAGCAGTTACTGTGACTTCATTTTGCCAATTACCACACAGTAACTGCAAAATCTTATCATACTTTGGTATATGGTACCAAAAAAGATTTATAAGATGCATAAAAGTTTAAAACTATACAGTAACAATGGCCAAAAAGTGCTCCCCAGTTAAGGCCAGATTTTGTAAATAGCATTCAAAATTCGTGTGCCCTTTATAGAACAGCGTTCAGCGCCGATTCTCACACCCAACTCTGGAGGCCAGACTTATGCCTGCTGAAACCTGGTGTAAATCTTAGCACCCAAGTTGGGTGTGGAAACCCATTAGTCTATAACACTGAACCTATAGTTTCGGAACACCCATGCCCCTGCCGTAGCCATGCCTTCTTTAGGGTTGTGCACTATGGGATTTAGGCACCTAGGGTTAAAGAATATCATGCAGTCAGGTGTTTGCAAATCCTAATTAGTGCCAATTAACATCAATAATTGATCGTTAGCTTCCAATTATTAATAGCTCTTTAGTTAATTAAGTTGCACAAGCTTATTGGCTCAGTGCCCAAATTTGGTCACCATATATAGAATCCAGGGGTTACCATCTACCCTTATACTTTTTGTCATCTCTTATCATAAATTCTGATTTTTTACCTTTGCATGCCTTATTTCAAAGGTACGAGTGGTGTAGCTGGAAGCATTGTTTACATCCTTCACTTCAACTTCTATGTCGTCATAGGTTTGTTTATCTTCTCCCCAGTATTTTGCGCAGGACTCCTAGGAAAAAAACACATCAATTATTCATGGCCTTTTCCCCATCATCCCTTTTTGGCTTTCCTTTCAAATAAGTGTGCTATTCTATTTAAAAATAACTTCAAGAACACCAACAAAAGAGTTGGATTCAGATGAAATATAGCTTGCTAGAGTGTTACTGTGTACTAATGAAGTTAATGCACATTATTAGAACCAGATCCCATTGCAGGAAATAGGGCTGCAGAATATAATGTTGTGTTAATGCATGTTAGTATGCAACAACATTTCAGTACCTTTCAGTAATTCTAAACCTTGGTGCACAAATGAATAAACTGAGGCTCTCTTCTCAGACAATGTCCATAGACAAGGGCAGTCCTGTAAATTCATGTAGCTTTCCTTCACCTAAGTTTATTTCTGAACGATTAACCCGATATATCCTACTTACGACTTGTTATCATAACTGACACAAATCTCAGAACGGTGAACAAAGTCTACAAACCTGGCTTTCCTCTTCAAGATTGGTCAGCATAACAATTGCTTTGACTTTTCTTTGAAATATCATTTGCCAGAAATCATTAATTGTATTTTTTAGTGGTCCCTGTGCAGCAATCATTGCTTTTGGAGACCAGTAACCCTAAAACAAGAAAAAAAATGTCATTATTAATTGACATTAACTGCAGCTTCACTGTTAAGGTTCTTCAAACCTTTATGTCAAGAGGTCTACTACTGTTCCAATTCCAAAAGTGATTATTTAACAAATGACTGCACTTGTAGTGGTTACTGAAGTTTAACCCAATTATTTGCTGACCTACATACGATCTGTTGTGAAATGTTTTACACACTAATTTAGAGCTTGAACATAAAAAAAATCCCAACATTCTTCATATCCCAATTTCACCTTGTCCATTGAAGAAATCTGTGCCACGATTTGGGAAACTGAGATTTCAGTTGGACAGGTCTGTCTAATTTTGATGGGAAAGGTAGTAGAGATTTATAATTTTGTGTAAAGAATGATGATTTGGATCTGAGCCTAATCTAGCTAATCCGTTCATATCTAATGCATCCAAGAAAAAGTCTTGCCTCATGGTTTCTTATAAGACACAAAGGATCCTACTTAATAAAATGCATATTATCTGTGTAACTGTGTCTTGTATCTGTGTGCTTTGTATGTGTGCCTGTGTGTGTGTATCTGAATTTGTATCTTTGTGTGCGTGTATGTGTGTCGGTGCTGTATGTGTATGTGAGGGTGAGTGTCTGTTCTGTGTATGTGAACTTATACCACTTAGGGATGAGCATATCGTTGTATGTCGTTATTAAATGAAAATGAGCAGGAAAAACAAATTTGGGGAGGAATTCAATAAAGGGTGTCCAAAGTTAGGCGCCAGGATGATCTGCACAAATCTAGTATTCTGTAAAGGACACTCTGCGCAGAGCGCCCTTTACAGAACACTAGATTAGCGAGCATTTCATGTCTAACTTTGGGCATAAGCACTTACACCTACCAAAGGCTGATGTAAATACTCACGGCCAACCGGCACGGAAATGCGGGTATTTAATAATATTATGCCAACATTCTGGGAACGCCCCTGACCTGCCATGCCCCTCCCATGGCCACACCCCTCTGGAATTGCATGTTATGGAACAGGGGTGTAGGGAAGATACTAAATAGGAGGTAGTAAGTGCTTGTGAGTTACTATGTGATAATCCAAATGTTAACACAAGACCTGCAATAATAAAATAATAGGAACATCTCTTCTTGATGCAATGTTAGTTCTGGGCTTTCTGCATGTTAAAGTCCCGAGTTATAGCATGTTAAGCCCAAAACTTACATCTTTTAGTAGAAAGGCCCCTATATATGTTGTCTTGCCTAAGAAATGTACCTGCATATAAAGCAGGCATAGATCTCTGTGGATATTAGTTAAAGGAACAATAACATGAAATCAACCTGTCATGCATATTGTGCAGGTAAATCAAAACCTGCAGAATTTGTACATAAGTGTTGCCATACTGGGACAGACCGAAGGTCCATCAAGCCCAACATCCTGTCTCCAACAGTGGTCAATCCAGGTCACAAGTATCTAACAAGATCCCAAAACAGTACAATACATTGTATGCTGCTTATCCTAGAAATAAGCAGTGGATTTTTCCAACTCCATTTTAATAATGGTTTATGGACTTTTGTTTTAGGAAGATATGTAAACCTTTTTTAAACCCCGCTAAGCTAACTGCTTTTACCACATTCTCTGGCAACGAATTCTAGAGTTTAATTACACGTTGAGTGAAGAAATATTTTTAGAGACCAATGAAACGGGCGCTAGCAAGGTTTTAATCATAGTGTGTATGTTTGAGAGAGTGTGTGTGAGAGTGACTGTGTGAGAGAGAGAGACAGAGTGAATGTGCGAGTGTGTGTGTGAGAGAATGGTTGAGCACAGTCCATTTTAATTTTAGGCTGTGGACTTTTCCTTTCGGAAGCTATCCAAACATTTTTTAAACCCTGCTAAGTTATTTCCAGTTTTTAGTTACGCGTGACCTGATTAATTAGCAAGTTGATGTTTTATTAAGTGATTGTCTTTTTTGGACATCCAAATTTGGTTGATCTATCTAGAATGCAGAGGTATGTGTATGTCATGACTTTCATCCACACTCCATCCAAACCGTAGAGGCATGCTGTATGTACTTGAACATAGGGCAGGGTAATTTTATAAGTAGTAAATATGCACCAAAACCCCGTTTTTAAATTCCCCTTCCCCCATGTATGCACATACAGCAAGGACGAATCTAGCACAGACTCAGCTCATGTGTTTCCTTGGCTTCCGGCCAGCACAGATGCTCCTTTACAGAAAGTTAAAGGGCCATCTCTGCCCTGCTACCCCCTTCCCCAGTCTGGCTGGCACTGGTTAATTAGCTGTGCTGTTTGCTGTGAGGAAGCGAATGGCAGGGCTCAGCTTCTGCCTGCAGCATGGCAGAGCCTGGAAAGAGGTTAGTTGTGAGCTACAACTGTGTGACCTGCAAAATGAGTGGTAGAAAAGAGCTGCAGGGCACAGCACAGAAGGTAAGATTTAATGATCCTTTTAAACTGCAAATGAATAGATCTGTATTTGTCACAGCATGCTGTTTTTTGTTTCTTTTAATGAGTGAGTAATGTACCATCACCTGTTTAGAAGTTGGTATCCCTACATGGGCAATAGAGGTATGAAGAGCTTGTGTTACTGAAGCTGTTGAAATCCAAAGTATTAGCACTTTTTCTAACAGATGTTGTTAACGTTTCTGGCCTATTGAATTTGTAGCAGCTCCATGTCCAGCGACCCTCTCCTCCTCTCCTGCACCCCTCTGCATCCGTTCCTCCTCTCCTTCTGACGCTGCACTCCTCTGGGGTCTTCCTGCAGGGACAGTGACGGACAGGGAGAGGAGGAGTGGTTGCAAAGACTACAGCCAATGCCAGATGGCTGTGTACGGAGCCCTGTTGTAGGTTTTTTTTTTCTTAGCTTTTTTTCTTTGTGTACGGTCGGGTGGCTTTGCTGAGGCGGGGGATGCTTTTGCACAGTCGGTTCGTGAAAAGGTGAAGAGGAAGGGGGGTGGAGTTACCTGCATCGGCGTGAGCAACAGTGTTTTTTTTTCTTTTTGATATTTGGTTACTCCGTGGTTTTGTATGTTTTGTTTTTGGGGGTTTTTTTAGCTAATGATGGAGCTTGGCAGCCAGTCTCCAGCAATTCCTAGGCTCACTGGAGACTGGCTGCCAACCTCCATCATTTGTTCCACTGTTCTGCCCTCGTCGTCATCACGTTTGACGCGAGGGTGGGGCAGGGAGGCATTGTGGTGGCTGCACCACCATGAACTAACGAACCCTTTCTCTAGTGGTGTGACTTCAGAACTTTTGTCTTCAGAACGTTGAGGGTGCGTTTTATTATAGTAGATTTATTACTTTATAGCTTCATTGCATGCCCCCTAGTCCTAGTATTTTTGGAAAGAGTAAACAAGCGATTCATGTCTACCCATTCCACTCCACTCATTATTTTATATACCTCTATCATACCTCTGCTCAGCCGTCTTTTCTTCAAGCTAAAGAGCCCTAGCCATTTCATCCTTTCTTCATAGGGAAATCATACCATCCCCTTTATCGTTTTCATCATCCTTCTCTGTACCTTTTCTAATTCCACTATATCTTTTTTGAGATGTGGTGACCAGAGCTGCATACAGTATTCAAGGTGCGCTCGCACCATGGAGCAATACAAAAACATTTATAACATCCTTGTTTTTATTTTCCATTCCTTTCCTAATAATATCTAACATTCTATTTGCTTTCTTTGCCACTGCAGCACACTGAGTAGAGGGTTTCAAAGTATCATCAATGATGACTCCTAGATGCGGAGCCTTGCATCATGTAGCTATAGTTTGGGTTCCTCTTTCCCACATGCCTCACTTTGCACTTGCTCACATTAAACGTCATCAGCCATCTGGATTCCCAGTTGCCCAGTCTCATAAGGTCGTCTTGCAATTTTTCACAATTCTCTTATGATTTAACAACCTTGGATAACTTTGTGCAGTCAGCTAATTTAATTACCTCACTAGTTACTCCCATCCCTAGATCATTTATTAATATGTTAAAAAGCAGTGGTCCCAGTACAGACCCCTGGGGAACCCCCCTATCTATTTCTCCATTGAGAACACTGACCATTTAACCCTACAAGTGGGGCACCAGAGACAGAGATCTGAAGACCTCCAGATATTACTCTGACGACACAAACCACCTGCAATGCTCAACCGGGGACCAACTGGACTAGGAGCAGAGCACCCAGAACCAGAGGCTGAAAAGTGTGTTCGTCCACTTGCTAGAGATGGAAAATACTAAGGAGCTGGACTGGATGCCAAGAAAGATATGTCTCAACTCAGTTTTCAGTTCTCTATCTCCACCTGCCGGTTGATGGACACAACTATCTAATAGGTTCTGGAATAGTGAGAAGCTACACAATGGAAATCAGACTTCGATATATGGGGAGAGGGATTTGATATTGGGTGTCAGTTCATGAAGGGGGTCTTATCTTAGTGGGGGATCAAGACTGGGGTCAGGCCATTTTCAGGGGGGGAGGAAGGGGAGTGCATCCACATCTTTAGCAGCTACCCGGAAGCTCTATGAGTGCCGGCTGATATTCAGTGCCGGCACCCATATAGCTAAGTGACCAAAATTAAGACTGCTATTTATGCATAGTCCCCGATTCTGCCCTCTGGATGCCCCTCTCCTGCCCAGTTGCATAAGGCCAGTTAGTTCCGATATTCAGTGGCACTGCTCAATTAAGAGCTGCTGAATATTGGGCCCTTATTATTTAGTGGTCAGTTTTTCAATTCCAAACATACAGTTATAAATGAAGCATTGATGTATTTGCAGGAATCTTCACAGTCACTTTCTTCATCACTGGATGCGTTAGACTCATCTTCACTCTCTTTACTTTTCTCCTCTTCCTGTTTAATTGGTACTCTACTAAAATCATCTAACAGAAACAAAGAAAAAACATGAATAGCTACATTTCTCTCTCATTTTGGAAAGAAAGCTGATAACAAGGGGCCTCATTTACTAATGTATGTCTACAAGTTAATGTGATTTAAATCATATTGAATAACCCATTATTCTCAGTTTCATAGCTATGCATCCTGTTTACTGAGGTGCACAAAGCAGTTAGAGGGCGGCGGCTTTGGTACCTATTTTAAAGTAAAGTAGGCACCTACTTTTCTCTATAGAATACTAGCACAAATGGCCAGAAACACACACACATTTAGGTGTGATCACTACAGCTGGTGCAAATGGCTGCACCTAGATGTTAGCATGTACGCATATAGTGTCAGCAGATAAAGACCTGCACAGTCCATCCAGTCTGCCCACCAAGATGGCCAGAGTTGAAATCTCTGCAAAGGTTCTACTTCATGATTAAATATTAATATACTACTGGGCTCATTTTTGAAAGAGAAGGACGTCCATCTTTCGACATAAATCGGAAGATGGACGTCTTTCTCCCAGAGAAGTCCAAATCGATATAATTGAAACCTGATTTTGGACGTCTCCAACTGCAGTCTGTCGCAAGGGCGTCCAAATTTCAAGGGGGCGTGTCGGAGGCATAGCGAAGGCGGGACTTGGGCGTGCCTAAGACTTGGACATCTTTGACTCATAATCGAAAAAAACAAGGATGTCCCTGACGAACACTTGGACGTTTTCACCCGGACATGTTTTTATTACAAATAAGGCACAAAAAGGTGCCCGAAATGACCAGATGACCACCGGAGGGAATCAGGGATGACCTCCCGTTACTCCCCCAGTGGTCACTAACCCCCTCCCACTCTCAAAAAACATCTTTAAAAATATGTTGTGTCACTCTCTATGCCAGCCTCAGATATCATACTTGGGTCCATGACAGCACATGCAGGTCCCAGGAGCAGTTTTAGTGGGTACTAGGCAGACCCAGGCCCATTCCCCCCCCCCCTACCTGTTACATTTGTGGAGGAAACAGCGAGCTTTCCAAAACCCACTACAAACCCACTGTACCCATATATAGGTGCCCCCTTCACCTGTAAGGGCTATGGTAGTGGTGTATAGTTGTGGGTAGTGGGTTTTGGGGGGGGGGTTGGGGGGCTCAGCACTCAAGGTAAGGGAGCTATGTTCCTGGGAGCATTTTATGAAGTTCACTGGAGTGCCCCCTAGGGTGCCCGGTTGGTCTCCTGGCATGTCAGGGGGACCAGTGCACTACAAATGTTGGCTCCTCCCATGCCCAAATGGCCTGCATTTGGACATTTTTGACATGGACGTCTTTGGCTTTGAAAATCGCCGAAAGTCAGAAACGTCCATGTCTAGGGACGTCCAAATCTAGGGACATCCAAATTTAAGGATTTGGATGTCTCTGATGGTATTTTTGAAACAAAATATGGATGTCCATTTTGTATTGAAAATATGGGTTTCCCCGCCCCTGGATTTCGCTGTTTTGCAAGGACGTCCAAATCGCAAGTTGGACATTTCTTTCAAAAATGCCCCTCTTTATCTCTGTCTCTCACTGGAAATTTTGGGGCACAGACCTTAGAAGTCTGCCTGGCACCAGTCCTACTTCCCAACTACTCTATGATCTGGGTTCCGTAAATGGCAAAAAACAGAAGTCTGCCCGGCATTGTTCTTACTTCCCAATCTCTGAAGCAGCCGTCAAAGCCCACTCCAGTTATGAGGTCGTTTAAGTTATGCATTCTATAATTTACATGAATATCGATGCACTCAGCCCATACTCTACTGGCAAAGTACACATCATCAAATCATGGCTTGTGCATTTCTATTCAGTGGTATTCAATAAAAAGGTCATTTACGCATGTTACTGGCCACTTATGTGCATAAATAACTAGAATTCCATCATTTATGTGCTCTCCTAGGTGGTTCCTTATAATGTGGGAATTAGTTTGTGGTGTTAGTTCATGCTCATTCCCATGTTAACTGCCAAACATTAAGGAGGGTTGGGAATGGGCAGAGAATGAGCAGGGATATTGACTTAAAGTTAACAGTAGCTGTTAATGTGGCATGTAATGCGGAGCAGTTAATGTCTGCTCAATAGGTGGCGCTAACTGCTCCATGCTATCTGCAATACAGTTAACATGTGGTAAGTTGTTGTCTCTGTTAACTGTATGAGAAGATGGTGGCACACCTCAACAATTAATATGAAGGTTTTGCAGTCATCGTGCAATTGTTTTGGCAGTTACCATGAAGTTATTGCTAACCTTTCCACCCTAGGTACTTGTAACAGGTTACCACACATTAGTAATTAAGGACTATTGTTTGCATAATCATAAAATCGCAATAGAATAATCCAAAAAAGTCGCTCAATAAAGACAAACAAATCTCTGATTTAGTGGATATTCAAAGGAAAAAGCCTGAAATTCTGTGTTGCCAATAGTGTGCGCTGTTGTACAGTATAACGTGCACTATTTATTAATAGGTGCACTGTTGAGCAATAAGGTGCACTTTGTGATGACACTGCCTTCCAAAGTGAAAAAAAAATTAAAACCTGAGGAAAATGAAAAAAAAAACTATTAATAGGAAACTAAACAAAACAAAAACATTTTGGAATGAATACCTCTACTATCTTATTGTCTGTGTATACTACTACAGGATCATGGGGATACCATGTAGTTGAAGGATCAAATTTTCTAGAAAATTTGGACTTGTTATTCAAAAAAAAAATAGCTGAGCTCCAAAATTTATGGCCCTAAGGCAGCCATTCCCAACCCAGTCCTTGGGGTACACCTAGTCCCATCAGGTTTTCAGGATATCCACAATGAATATGCATGAGAGATATTTGCATAAGTTGCCTCAATGGCATGCAAATCTAACTCATGATGTGAAAAAAAAAAAAGAAAATGCCTATAAAAATGCCACATTACATCTGGGCTTAGAGCGTGGGAAGTCCCACGTTAGAATGTGCTAGGCCCAGAATTTACCGCACCTTAGGAGAATAAATGCCTTAAATATCTGGCCATTTATGAACAGTTATGAAATCACAATGAAATACCATAAGCACAAGAAAATGAGATTATTTAACATTGTGCAATATCTATAGTAAATGCATAAAGCATAGTAAATGATGCCCGAAATCGACCAACGGGCCCAGCCAGTTTGCTCAGTTGAATTTATTTAGCGCTTTGGTTAGATGAGCACTCATATTCCCATATTTTTAAATACCAGCTCCTGTTCCCATCACTGCCCTTTATATACTTAAGTTCTATTACACTGCTGGTCTTCACTGCCTCTGCTCACAGAACATTCTAGGCCTTATCATCCTCATTCCATGTATTTGATTATGTTCAGTTACATTTCATGGTGGAATCAAATACAGTTACTCACATGGAATAATGTTTAAATTCCGGTTTTTACTTTTGTTGTCTTGGTAATTTCCAACGTTCTGTGATCGCCAATTTCTGTAGGTAGGTAGCCTCTAATTAAAGAAGAGAATGTGAAAGTTAATAAAAAAAAAAAAAGAAGAGAAGAGAATGTGCCACATTGTCATATCACAAGCATGCAAGCAGCACTGATCACGAATTGATCCTGTGTGTAGGGATATTTAGGGGTCCTTTTACTAAGGTGCGCTGAAAAATGGCCTGCGCTGATGTAGACGTGCGTATTGGACACGCGCAGGTCCATTTTTACGCACACCTGCAAAAAAGACCTTTCTTGGGGGGTGGGGCTGAAAATGAACGTGTAGCAAAATAAAAATTGGTGCGCATCCATTTTGGGCCTGAGACCTTACCGCCACCTATTGACTTAGCGGTAAAGTCTCACGCATTAACCGGGCGGTAATCGTCAGTGTGCATACACTGCTGATTACAGACTGGTTAGCATCGCATGCCGGAAATTTTCCAGCATGCGTTGTGGATGCACATAGAAAATGAAATTACCGCCCAGGCCATGCGGTAGCTGGGCGGTAGTTCCAAATTGGCATGCTTTAGGCGCGCATTGGCGCCTACGCAGCTTAGTAAAAGGACCCCTTAGTTTTAAAAGTCCCATATCTACTTCTACACAGAATAATAATGGAAAGGTCTAAGAACATTTTGGGGAGGACAACATGTTACAACAAGACTAGGAACAAGCTGGTAATATTCAGACTCAGTGATGACTTCTTTTAAGCAGCAGCTGTGGAGATTAAAAAGATACATACTTTAGTGCTACTATGCAGATTGACAGTAGTGTTGACTATACACAGGCAGAGCATGAAAATCTAAGTTATGCATATTCATGGATGTACTGGAAAAAAAGTCGACTGACTGCAGCCCCCCCACCCCCCCAAGACACGTTTGGGAATCACTGCTGTAGCTGTCATCTTGTGATGCAGTCAGGTTTGACCCACCTTGTCCTACACATCCCCCCCCCCCCCCCCCCCCCCCGCGAAACTGCTGCCTTAGCTGACCAGGTTAAGCCCATCCTATGCATTTGTATATGTGTACATTGTGAAACAGGAGAGAGGGAATGTGAACAACAAGGATAGCGGCCATCTCTTTTCATCTTATTGTATATTTCAGCAGAGAGCTAATGACTTGGGAAGCAAAAACACATGGTAAAATTTTTTTTTAGGTATATTAAGAGCAAGAAGCAGGCAAAAGAACAACGAGCAACATTTACAAATCATGGCAAAACTGGAGCTCACATTTAAGAAAAAAGGAAGAAAGAGGAGGTGGAGAAGAAGAAGAGAAAAAAAAGGGGGGGGGAGAGGGCTGGAGGATCCACCACCGCCAATTCCAGACTCCGCCCATTCCGCCTCGCCTCACCCTATGCCTGGAATATACTTCCCGAGCCCCTGCGCCAAGCCCCCTCCCTACCCATCTTCAAAGCCTTACTCAAAGCCCACCTCTTCAATGTTGCTTTCGACACCTAACCTCTATACCTTTCAAGTAACCTAGACTGCCCCAATTTAATGACCCCTACTTAACTAACTGTATATTTGTCCTTTAGATTGTAAGCTCATTGAGCAGGGACTGTCTTTCTATGTTAAATTGT